>NW_013550600.1:313355-342285 GCF_000835555.1 Rhinocladiella mackenziei CBS 650.93
GTCTGCACATCCCACACCCGCACCGTGTGGTCAGATGAGCCTGAGGCCACTCGCGACCCGTCGGGCGAGAACACCACGCCGTCGACCGAGGAGGAATGACCTTCATAAGTTTGTAAGCATGCACTCCACTGCTCTGGTAGCCCGCCCGTTACTTCGATATTTTGTAATCTTTGCTCCTGAAAAGTGTATCGGACTGTGCTCTGTAAAGGACTGAAATGCCAAGCACTACCATAAACTTGTAACGGAGCTTGTGCGAGAATAAAATTGAATGTGAGCACCAATCGCCGAGCATCGTAGAGGAAGGTGTAAAGTTCACTATGATTTCCCTCCATGCGTGATTGTAATGTGTCAATCAAACAAATACTGTCCGAGATTTGACCAAGAAGACTCAGGCATTCGAGCCAATGGAGAAAATGCTGGCGGAGAAAATAGTCGATGCTGTCACCGTCGCGAATCTTTCGTCCACTGTGCTGGACATGATGCACCCAGGAGCGGCACGCGTATTGAACATGCCCAGGAATATAGGCCTCTATGGTGGCGTTATCAATCTCCTTTCGAAGTACTCCCGGGCGCCGTAACTGACAGATATCTTTGTGTAAACCCTCAGAACTTTGGAGCAGGGCAAGACATTTATCGGCCAGAAATCCGTGTGCGGTGGATTCATCAATCATAAATGGTCGTCCCAAGTCGGAATGGCTTTTCTTCATGAGAAATTCCCGAAAAGACAGATGAAGGAGATGGACCGGTGTATGATTGTCGGTGGGAACCCAAAGCACGGAGTGGAGAGAACGCAGCTGGTCGTCAATGTCCGCCTCGTCAATATCAAGCAATCTAGCTAAACATATTATCGACAAGGGATTAGTGAGCAGCACAATGGAACCGACGATGCGCCGAAAATTATGACAGAATTCTTCCCGCTCCTCATCATCCTGCACTCCAGCCACCATCTGACTAAGCACGGGAAGGTAAGTCAATTCGAGTTGCGGCCTCTGTCCGATCGGCTGATCGAGGATCTTGGCAAGACGCTTCGTAGGATTGCCCTTTATGTCACCGATAAACCGACAAACTGTGGCAGCCACAATAAAGAGCGGTACTGCTAGTTGAGTCAAGGTGCTCAGAGCTTGGGTACCCGGCCAATCAGGGGCTAACGACTGGCCAGCCTGAAGAAGAGATTGGTGATCATCTCGAATCCGCGTGAGTTCATCTTTCAGATAGACAGAAATGTCATGTTCGATCGTGTGAAGTGGAATATCATGTAGAGCGACATCCCGATGCGTTTTTACGCTTATCTGGGCAAAGCCGAGGCGGATTGGCAGCTCAGGCCGGCTGGTCAGAAAAACGCGTAAGCGGACCGTGTTCAGCTCTCGTGTGCGGGCGAGTTGAGAGATGATGGTACGTATATCTCCTTCTCGGTCACATTCGTCCAGTGCATCAACCACCAAAATGAGCGGTATCGACGGAATAGAGCCAAGACGGGTGAGAGGCTGAAATATCAGCTTATCAAACTGCTCCTTCAGCGTCCTACCCGCGATCCCAGGATCATCATCGACCGTTCGATGGACATGAGGCTTCAACTCGGGCACCTGACGCACGAGTCCGTGAACGATGGTGGGGAAAAATAAGCGGGCATTCTCACGATCCCGCTCTCCTCGCTTGAAGAAGAAACTTGCCCCGAGCTGATTCTGGTCGTCCAAGGTTTGCGCCACCGTGCGAGATATCGTCGATTTGCCGGTACCAGCCATGCCGCGTAACCAGAAGATAGTCTCGCCGTTGACATCGTTTGCCCAAGTGTCAATATCCCGGAGTAGATCGCCACGAGTTTTGGGATGGCATCGAGCATCGAGTTCGTCGTGATAAGAATTGAATGCGGCACCAGCTGCCTCTGGAAGCTTGCTGAGATCGAGCTTGTGCTTTAGTTCATCGATGCCCTTCCGTATATCACGTAAATCTTCCAGTTTCCTCAACGCCTCTTCTAATTGCTGCCTCGCGATACCGTGTAAATCGCGATCACAGTTCCTGGTCTCGAGCTCGGCACGACTGGCCATCTTGTTGCTCTCATCCTCGAAAGTAGACACCTCTTCCATTCGCCAAAATGCTTCAAATCCACGAGCGATGCTCCCTTTTTCATAGATCCGTATAGCCCGCGCCAGGAATCGTAATATCAGTACATGGAAATCGACCAAGGTAGATTCGAAGTTCTCACATGCCGGAGTTCTTGCAAGAGAGGCCAAAAAGGCCATATATACTTGCAATCGGTTCGATAGGTACAGTGCCATTTCAAGGCCAACGAGAAGAGTCGCCATTTGGCGGTGTTCCGAAACGGCTGCCTGCGCAAAGTTAGAGTGTATATAATTCTTGTCCACCATCTTGGTGATCTTGCTCACGAGCTCGACAAAAGCTTACCTCGAGAAGAAGACGGATGCCAGCCCACGGAAGTCCAATATGCACCGGATCAGCATTAGAGGCGACATCTCCAACCTGCTTCAACCGGTCTAGCCATTGGACAACATTGCCCGCCTTCTCTCTCAAGACGACCGTTTGCCCGCGAAACGTAAAGGTCCATCTCTTCGCCTGGCAGATCTTCTGTTTCTGGCTGGTCGCGGTGAGAGCCTGCTGTACAACGGTGTCGATAACCCCCGTATCGGGCAGGAGATGTTGGCGAATCGTTTCTTGGTCTGGTCCAGAGAGACAGCGGAACACTCGAGTTTGAAAATCCTGCGGCGTTGTGGTTGACGTGGGGAGGTTCTGGCTCTGGCCGCTAGTGGAGCCCTGGGAGGAGATCCTTTGACGGAAGCGCTCGAGCCATGATGGCATTATCGTATGGAATAAAATGGGAATCGGTACAGCTCATGTAGAGATAAACGACATATGAGAAAGAATTGAATTCCAGTTAGAACATCTGCGGTTTAGCGGTCAGGCTGAAATGCGTGCAGTGGAGGTGAGCAGGGTCCATGGCTAAGCTGTACGGCCACAGCGCAACGTGCTGCAGATTGAGAGCGGTAAGGGTGCGCTCAGCCACGCGGCATGTGGCTAAGGCTCGATGCGTAGCTGTGTTTTTAGTTCGCCCGTTCTCGGGTCGCTCCTTAGCTGTTTGTTGATCCGTGGTTCCATGTGTAAAGATTCCAATTGGCTGTGTTCCTTTAGTGACAGAGGATGGGGGAATGGGATGAAAAGAAGGTGAAAAAGAGGAGGGCGAATCAGTCGCGAATAGGAGCTTTCTCCTTCTGACTAATACCCGATGGAAAATCCTTATTCCGTACACTCGATATGATTAGTCCAAAAACTCCGAGCCTTTCTCTAATTAGTCACTCGGCGGGATGGATTTCGGTGGAAGGGAGT
Source organism: Rhinocladiella mackenziei CBS 650.93 (assembly GCF_000835555.1). Lineage (NCBI taxonomy): Eukaryota > Fungi > Ascomycota > Eurotiomycetes > Chaetothyriales > Herpotrichiellaceae > Rhinocladiella > Rhinocladiella mackenziei. The sequence continues at coordinate 316,695 of NW_013550600.1, forward strand.
GTAAAGGGCCTCCTTTGCAGTACGATTACAGACAGAAGAGGTCCAGGAATGTTGGGCCGGGAGAAGACTGATTGATTGAATCTATCTGAAAAAGGCGTGGGCCAAGACGCCCTCTTCCTTTTTCGGAAAACCTTTCCGTATTTCGCGCGTGCTCCACTTTTAGCCTACTCTCAGCCAATGATCATGCGTTCAAAGGACTCTCGGCAAACTAACTAAATCGGGACGGTTTGTAAAAATATCAACTTCTGTCCACGGGCCCCTTTTTGCAACAAACACCATTGACAGCACCCTCGATGGCACTCAAATCGACGCTAATTCAACGCCACTAAACCGATCTAGTTCGCCGTCGAGTTCTGGGGCGGAGTGTCCTAATGATTGAGGATTTCGACGTTCACTAGCTTCAAACAACCTCAATACCGGTACGCCGATGTAGCGCAGCCTTCACAGGTTCTCCCTCACTACAGATTTGATCCTCCGGGCAATTAACGAATGTCGGGCGAGTTGGAGCGGGTGAACACCGAAATTGAGCGAATGGGGAGTCAAGAAGACCGTCAACAGGGTTCCTGGCGATAAGAAAGCTGCCAGGAAAGCCAACAGCGACAGGAAATGCACCAGGAAGATCAGCAACGACGGCAACAGCATCAACAGGAGCCTCAAAGGCTTCTTTAGATATCACCTCGACGTCCTAGATGACCAATCACAGCGGGCACACGCTCTCGGTCGCCGACAACGCTGGTTGGTCAAAATAGTATTCCTGGCACGTCGGTTTGGTGCCTGTGTAAAATGGTGCAAGGATGGGAGTGCTCGAGCAATCGATCTGGCAATGAACATTTTGGGCCATTTCCCATAGAAAATTTATCAAACTCGTTCCCAACGTGCTCTACAGAGTGCTCTACACCATCGATCAATTTCCGACCTCGCTGTCGTTGTCGGCGTCGTGGTCTGGTTTGGTGTTGGCGGCATCAACATCGATTTCTACGGGTACATGCAAGACAAAATGGAGGTGCGTTGGGAGGCGAGTCCGGTTCGAGAGGTTTGCTGAGCGTCGATTTCACGATGAAGGTGCGTAGATGTAGAGTCGGTAAGCAGAGGTGGATGGTGCTCTCTGGCTGGGCCGTGGACTGGATGGAGTAGTGAATATGATATGAAAAAAAGGAGGCATCTGATTGGTTGTATTAAAGTGTGTGCCGGGCATGCCCGAAATACAGGGTTGCTCGCCGAATTAGGCAAGTGGACCGACTAATTTCTTGGCAACGCGCGAAATATTGGGGCGCATGTGCGAAATACCCATTACCGTAACGGACCGAGCGTTTCTGCCTAAAAGTTTTTGTAGGGTATTCTGATTTACCGGGTCCCTGTTCTCGCCCCCCTTCAATCGAGAGTAATTCGAAGGATCCTTCTCGCAGCTTTGCTGCATGAAAACTTGTCAACAGCCTCCAACTTCCGGCTAATGATTTTTAAGGCTACTAGTGGCAAGTAGCTGAGGCCGTAGTAGATGAATGCGCAAACTACAAAGGGGCTCAAAAAAGGGGTACGGGACACCTCTAAGATGAGCACGTGAGAAGTTGACTAAAGAGTTGCGATTCGATCTCGTCCAACCCTTGCTGGATCTTCTTCGCCATTCATACCGATAACCCAAGTCTGTTAGATATTCCAACATGGATATAGAGGGCCGAGTCACAGCCGCGTTGGAAATGATTCCAAGTCTGTTCTCCCCTCGCATCAGAACGCTCGGTTGGTTCTGAATCATGACTGATGTGAACTTGTCTCCGCAGCATGTGAACGTTGCAAAAGACTAAAAAGGAAATGCGATACCGATCTTCCCTCTTGTCGAGTTTGCAGATTAGCAAATCAAGCCTGTGAGATCAGAGATCCAGTCCTTCAAGAAGTTATTCCACGAAGGTCAGTCTATATCGATGCCTCGATGATTTACGAACTAAACTTCTATATTAGCCAAATCAAGGACCTCCTGGACCGATGGAGCGCTCTTCGAGAACGAGAGACTTCACAAGCTGCACAGATTTCAGGAGATTTGTCACAGAGCAAGCAGCCCATGTCCCATCGACTCAATTTTGACATGCACTTTCCAGCGCCCGACGACAATGACGGTTCTTTCTTGTTCTTCGGATCCTCTTCCGTCTATGTGCTCTCCATAGAGCTTTTGGCAATTGCTTGCCCAGAATCTACCATGTTGAGGCCACCTGAAAACGTGAGCGGGAGAGATAATGGAATCCAACAACCCAGCGTTCAAAGTTTGGACAATGTGTCGCTGAGGGTGATCCCCTCAAAAGTTGATATACTCAAACTCTTCGATACATATCAGGAATCATGTATGATTTTCTGGCCCTTCCCGATCGAATCAGTCAGCGACGACGACATCGCGACCTTCCTTCAATCTACCCAGGAAGCAACTTCCGATTCCGGACCACCTACCAGAGTAGGAGCATATTCAAATTTCCTCATAGCAATGATATGCTCCATCTCGGCAGCCCACAGCTCTCGGACAATATCTACGATGGGGGCATATGAAGACTTCTTTTACCGCTGTGCCCTGAAATTGATGAAGGAAGTTCTCTCTGAAGCAACTCACGAATCCCTGAGGGGTTTGATGATGATTATCATTTATCTTCTTTTTCGGCCACAAAGGGGAGACTTGTGGATGCTTCTACAATCAGCCTGCAGATTGGCTGTCGAGCTTGGGTATCACAGGCAGGATGCGCCTTTCTCAGAGGACTTTGATCAGAGATCTTGGAGAAGTTACACTTTCTGGTCGCTCTACCGACTTGAACACACCGTCGCTGAGGTATATGGCCGGCCTTCGGATGATTTGGAGTCGATTAGCACGATCGAACTTCCACCCATGGCCCTTCCGAGTTTTGATATGAAACGACTTTCCACTCTTACGGGCACGACGTTTGTGGCCTTGGTCGGCTTGAGTCGCATTCGATCAGAAATCTTCAAAACTCTGTATCTTCCGGCAAGCGCTTCCCCCCTGGGCCTGGAGGACCCGTTTTACTTGGCCAAACTCAGGCAGATTGAAAAATGGTGTCAAAAAACAATGGGAGGCGTCAAAGACAGATTCAGCGATGTTGTCTTCAGAATTGCTTACCATTCGGCGATGATTTTCCTTTTTCAGAAGTCGTTACTTCGGGTCATTTCCAGCATCGGAGAGTCACCGATTAATCAGCAGAGGATGGCCAGCAGTGTTGCGGTCCAAAGCTTCAAATCCGCGGGCCACCTCATCGACATCTATGAGACTCTCATCTTGTCTGACGAAGGACAAGGACTCTCGAACTATCCAGTGACATTTGTCTCCGCACACGAGATATATGCTGCCGGCTTGACGCTCATGGCTCATTGTATTTGTCTCCTGGATGGCCGTGTGGGCCGGATTGAGTTCCCAATCCACTCGTCTCAGCCTCTGTTGCAAGCCACTTCTTCACCTCTTCATCAAAGTTTCTTCACGCATGAGGAAACGGGACGAATCCATGCGCTCTCGGCAACATGTCTGTCGCTCCTGACATGGTGTGCAATCCAATGGCCCGGCATGAGTGGCATGGTTGAGATTTATAGGGAAGTATCGGCCACCACCCTCCCAATGATGGCTCGACAAGGACTAGCATAGCCATTCCAGCTCCAATCCGAAAGTCATCGCGAGCACCATCATGTCACGATCGCCGGCTCCGTCCACTCCGGCGTTTGAAACTGTCCATCCAAGAAGTCAAAAGCAGTTTCGTCCCCAGCGAATTCATCAAATCGCGAAAAGTCCCAGCCAAAGGCGTCAGCATTGGTCATATCGATGTCCATGGTCAATTGCGACATCAAGCTGGTGTTCTCCCATGATAACGCTTCGAACCTGGTCGTTCCGGGATACAATAAATGAGCAAGTTCTTCATCTTGCTGCCGAGTAAACGTCAAACCGGGGTCGGTTCCGGACATGAGCGCCGGGATTAGTGGCTCAAGAAGCCGGTGATAGACTTCTAGACAACGAGAGACCTCGGGCCAAACCTGGGACGAGACATTTTGCAGATTCAGCGAAAATAACGTTGTCATGGCGGAGATTTCCTGAGGGCTGAATTTGGTGAGAATCAATTTCGATCCGTGGCGCAGACAGAAGAGGACGATAATGGCCGAGCCAAACGTGTGATGCGCCGCGAGCCACGGGCGGCGAAAGTAACCGGCATGGATGTCTTTACCATAACTGGAAGCGACGGCACACGCATTCTCGAATGCAATAAGAAGGCTCCTGGGCGTTGGCTTCGGTGTTAGCGGGGATGGTCGATGGAGGTAAGTCAAGGCGTTATGATATGCAGTCTCCGTCCACACATAAGTCTCGCGATGCTTATGGTACCATGAACGAAGTTTGCCCTCCATTTCCGATAACCATTCGTCCCATGAATGGCCGAAGGGCTTCCCTCTGAAGTGGACCTCGACCATGTCTGAATGAATTTGTCGATACTCAAGCCAATGAAGTGCTGGCTCCTTGGACGGAGCCATGGCCATCGAGACGGCATCCTCTGCTGCAAAAACCTTGTCATCCAGAGCCGAGAAATGATGTGAGTTAATGGCCGCATCGGATAAAGAAATGGGATATTGCAGGGCGGCACACACATGTCTGTCAAAGCAGTAGCTCATCCAGAAGAGGCGCCTCCTCAAATCCGCCGACCAGTCGCCGGAAACCATGGAGTCGTTGGGTTCTCGATGCAACCCCAGCTTCAGGCAAAGTCTCATGGCAGACCCAGAGAGCATCCAAACACTGGCACACCGGGGATTGATGGTTCCGTAATGAAGAATGAGAAGAGTCGCCTGCAGTTCCGACATCTCTGTCGGGAAAATACTGGGACTCGACAAATGTTTGACGCCATCTTGGAAAAGAGTTTCGGAAAATGCCATTCGCTGTGGTCCATGACCGCTAGACGCGCTTCCAAGGGACACAGAGATGGCGAGAACGACATGGACTATGAGAAAATCAAAGTCGGGAGGAACCCTGGTCAATTTGTCGTCGTGGATGACACGGAGAATTCTGCGGACTTGAGTCCATAATGTGGGCTCGTACACCATCGGCAAGAGCGAATGGACTTTCTCAATAAAGACTTTTACCAGCGTTCGGACAATGCGAGGAGGTATGACTCCAAGATTCTTGACACTGATTAATCCTGGGGTTTGATCATTGGCAGCTGCTGACATGCCCTCCAGGGTTCCATTCTGAAGACCATTGGATGCAAAGACTCGAGAAGACGTTAATCCCATCATATTACGAGGTATATCGGCCTTTGAACCGGGAGAAGGAGTTGTGGACCCAATAATTTTAGCGATGCTCGAACATTGTTTCGCTCGAGCTAGCAATTGACTGGGGTGACGTGTCTCGAGGTTGCGGGGCGTGAGAGAAGATTGTTCGGACCTTTCATCATTCCGAGGGTTTGTTGTTTGTCCGTGAATCGCATAATCCTGGGACAACTTGGTCTCAATTCGTCGGATGTCATCTCTGAGGAACTGCGTGATGCTTCGTGGGACATCTTCAATTCCGCTCACGTCGGAACCGGTACATTTTGCACGTGCCAAAACACATTGAGAGCAAGGGTTTCCTTTATCGCACTGCAGATATGAATCAACACTCGAACTGTGGGCAGTAGCCGATGAGGCCAACAGCAATATCTCACCTTGATCTTCTTTACCCGACAACGGGCACATGATAACGCTGATCGTTGACATCCTATGACCTTGCGTGGCATATGGAGACGTGTCGAGGCGATAACGTGGTGGAAAGGATATCAACACTCCTTTTTATGGAATTCCCATGGCTGTAATGATTATCTCAACCACTCTTGTATAGCGAACCAGGATGCACCACTGTCGCTCACAGCTTTGTAAAATCTTTTCGACGGCAAATTATAGAAGAGACAGTGGTACCAATGCAGAGGCGGAGGAGAACCCGGCGAACAACGCTCGCACAACTAGGCTCGATTGGTGCTTAGACAAACTCTCTGCCAAGAGGTCTCTCCCGAGTCGACATTGGCGTTTGATATTTAATGAACTGGGTCTTCTAGCTCCGCATCGAAGCGTCGGACTTGGGGAATCGCCCTTATTTATAGTGATGGCGTTATCCGGGGCTATGATGGCCTTGTTCGGTCCCGCTACCGCGAAGCCATTAAAATTGTCATCGTTGCCGTTCAAGTGGCCCTGAGGCTGTTTTGGGTCGTCAGATACCCTGCTGCTTCGACGTCTTGCACCGAGGAATCAGAGGGCGGTGTATTTTCGATCAGATCATTGACAGGATCATCCAGTCGTTGTCCTGGCAGTGTGGGTCACCCCCGGTAGGCGCTAATGACTCGTCGGGTCACCGTCAGCACAGGTACATCTATGGGCTTGGGCACTGATGTCACCACTATAGGTTGCAGGTCACCTCCAACGGGTTCAACAGGGTTGATACCTAGCTTTGGGTGTGCTATCGGCATCGGACTTGGGGGTGTTAGGGCAGATTGGAACCACCGTGCGCTTGGCCTGTGAATCGACTATTTCATCAGACAATAATCTGACGGGCAAATCCTCACAGGCGTTAAGCAGATTGGGGGGCCTTGAAGGTATGTTAGTTCTATGAGCAACGAGCGGCCATATAGATGCTTACCAATGCAAGCACTGTCCGCCCTAGGTAACCGTCATGAGACTAGGAGAAGGGAAGCAAAGACATAAGCTGGGAATTGAGCAGCTACAAGTACGGCCAATTACGACTTCGTTGGTATGATCATCCTTTCAAGTGGGACATCTTAGACGTCAATCACGAACTCTGCAAGATTAAACCGTAAGGTCTGGAGCGGCGGTGGAGGGAGACTTTTAGGAGACTAAGGGCCTCTGCATTGTGTACAGCAACTCCTTTAAACAGCATATGAAGCCACCTCCAGTCCCACTACTTCGTCAGGTTTGTCATGAACCGATTGCTAGCCTAGCCGAAGGAGCTGTCGTAGCAGTGAGTTAAGCAATGGAGACGTCTGATCACAAGCAGTTTCAGTTGGTTCTACACGCTTCCCGGCAGGAAGACTCGTATACCCACAGAGTAGTGTGTTGGTCCCATTATCCAAGGCTGACTCTGGCGGCTTCAGTGACAGAGCTTTTCGGACTGCTGTGAAAGTGTGTTGAAGGCTAGCCTAATCTATGAACAATCGTGGCCGTTTTGTAGGCGCCGTCCTTGACGTCTTGGCTCACACAATGTTCATACACAATAAGTTCCTTGGCGCATTGGCCAGAATCACCCCGGGGGCAGTGTGCCAATATCCTTCCATCTCTCTCGCTACTAGATCTTAGAAGCACCCTGGACGATTTCCAATACCGGCCTTTCAATAAGTCAAGATGAAACAACGTCGTCTTCAGCCCGAGGACTACAGGATCGGATGGATTTGCGCTCTTCCCATTGAGCTGCAGGCCGCGTCAGAGATGCTCGACGAGGAGCATCATGACCTTCCCCGAGATGCAAATCATCCGAACATTTACACTCTCGGCCGTGTTAACCACCATAATATTGTCATCGTGTGCTTACCTGCTGGCCAGATCGGGCCCAGTTCTGCCGCTACGGTCGTCGGCCAGATGAAGTCCAAGTTCCCGCTCATGGAACATATGTTAATGGTCGGTGTAGGGGGCGGCGTCCCAAGTCGTGAGTGGGATATACGACTTGGGGATGTAGTGGTCAGCCAACCACATATGGGACGCAGTGGCGTAGTTCAATATGACTTCGGCAATTCCCTCCCAATTCAGCAGTTTACGGGATAAGGCAGGGTCTGATTTCCTGTTTGAATCGACTTACGAACACACTGGAGGAACTGCATGTGACGTTTGCAGCGGAGATAGGTTGGTGTTTCGAAGAGAGCGGGAAAATGAGGATGTCGTGGTACACTATGGCACAATAGGTTCCGGGAGTCAAGTCATAAGAGATGGTGTCACCAGAGACAAGCTCAGCTCAGAGCCAGGCGGAGTGCTCTGTTTTGAAATGGAAGCAGCAGGTGTGATGAGCCGTTTTCCATGTCTGGTCATACGAGGGATCTGCGACTATGCCGATTCACATAAGAACAAGACGTGGCAGCCTTATGCAGCAGCAACTGCAGCGGCATTTGCAAAGGTACTTCTATCAGTGATTCCTGCCGCCGATGTCCGTCGTTTAAACTATGGACCAGAGTCCGATTGGGACAAGTTGCTGCCAATCGCTTCCGAGGCAACCTTCAACTCATACGAGAAGCGACATCACTCCTTCTGTCTCCCGGACACGCGAGTCGCCGTGCTCGACGAGATCTATGCGTGGGCTGACGGAGATAGCGAACAACGCATCTTCTGGCTGAATGGTATGGCCGGAACTGGAAAATCCACGATTGCGCGTACCGTCGCCCGCAAATGTTACGAAGTGAAGAGGCTGGGGGGTAGCTTCTTCTTCTCAAGAAGTGTTGGAGACGTCAGTCATACTGGCAAGTTCTGTACGACGATTGCCTGGCAGTTAGCAAATGCTTTCCCAGCACTCCATACCCTCATTCATGCAGCAATTATGGAGAATAGGGATATCGCCAACCAGACTCTACGCGACCAGTGGTATCAGCTCATCTTGCAGCCCCTCTCAAATTTCAGCAAGAATACGTCTCAACCTTCACTTATCATTGCGATAGACGCCTTGGATGAGTGTGATGGAGCCAGCGACGTCAGGTTGCTTCTTCGGCTCATTGCCGAGGCAAATGGAATTATGAAGTTCCGAATCTTCATCACAAGTAGGCCAGACACGCCAATACGCCTCGGTTTTCGTGCTCTACCGGGAATTCTATACCACGACCTAATCCTCCATGATATTTCCCGGGCTATTGTCGACCATGACATACGGATGTTTCTAGACGCCCAGTTCAAGGCGATCAGGGAGGATTCTGAATATCCTCTGGCGGACTGGCCCGAAAAAGGCACGGTAGATATTCTCGTGCAAAAGGGGGGCGGCTTATTCATCTATGCGGCCACTATTTGTCGCTTCATAACAACCAATGAGAAGTGGCCGCCACGAAGACTCCTTGAGATTTTTCTAACTCCGCTGCGTCCCGATCTCTCGCGTGCCAATGTTCGCCAAATTCCTTTGGCCAGTCCTACTTCGGAGCTTGATGCCATGTACACGCAAATTTTAATGAACTCATTCATGGGCGTCACACAAGACGAAGAGGAGCTTTCCTTAGAATTTAAGCAGATTGTTGGTTCCATTGTCCTCCTCTCGGAACCTTTATCTCCTGCTGCCCTGGGGACGCTATTAGACATCGATGAAGAGACGGTATACGTGAGGTTGCGTGATTTGCGTTCGGTCATTAGGGTGCAAGATGATCGGAACTCGCCGGTCCGCTTATTACACCCCTCATTTCGTGATTTTCTCCTAGATAATGGGAGATGTAAGGATCCGCTCTTCCAAGTGGACGAGAGAAAAGGACATCAATTCTTAGCAAGATGTTGTCTCAACCAACTTTCGAGTCCTGCTGGACTTAAAAGGGATATCTGCGGCCTAGAATGGCCTGGTACTCTCATAGAGGATGTTGACAGATCTGAAGTCGCCGGGAAACTGCCGACTGAATTGCAGTATGCGTGTCGATATTGGGTCCAGCACCTTCAGCATGGCGAGCAACCCCTTGATGACAATGGCGGTGTTTATGCATTCTTGCAGCAGCACTTGCTCCATTGGCTTGAGTCCCTCGGCCTGATTGGAAATTTATCCGATAGTGTAAAGATGGTCATTGCATTGCAGTCTATGGTGGTGAGCAGCCCTGCGACCAATCATCATTACTTTTTGTGCTAATATATGTGGTGTTTGCCGCAAGAGGGACCAATCTTCTGATTTACAGGCACTAATCCATGACGCACGGCGGTTCATCCTCTATAACAGGCCAATCATTGAAAAGGCACCTCTCCAGCTATATTCTGGGGCTCTCGTTTTCGCGCCACAAACTAGTGTAATCCGGAGACAGTTTCTGGACCAGGCATTTCAATGTATTCATCACTTGCCGGAAGTGGAAGAGTATTGGTGCTCAGCTATTATGACGTTGGAGGGCTATACAACCACAATCTGGTCATTGGTATTTTCACCAGACAGCCAGTTACTAGCTTCCACATCCGCCAATAACATAGTCAAACTCTCACATACGGCCACCGGAGCGTTGTCTATGACTTTTGAGGGCCATTCAGATTGGGTCTTCGCGATGACCTTTTCACCAGATGGGAAGCTCCTTGCCTCGGCATCAGATGACGGAACGGTCAAACTTTGGGATGTGGAAATTGGAGAGTTACACAAAACTCTTAGCGAAGCCACTTATTGTTCTCCTCTCAAAGCCCCAGTGACTCGTGGCAGTGCTTCGGTGGCCTTTTCACCTGATGGACAGCTGTTTGCCTCTGCAGCGCCCGACAGAACAATCCGGCTTTGGAATCCAAGAACTGGTTTGCTGCTCAGTACCTTTACGGGGATATGCCCTATAGTATTCTCACCGGACAGCCAACTACTTACTTCCGTACCAGCCGACAAAGTAGTTAGCCTCCGGAATGCATCCACCGGAGTGTTATCCCTTACTCTTGAAGGTCATTTAAATTGGGTCGTTGCCGTGGCCTTTTCACCGGATGGGCGACTCTTTGCCTCTGCCTCATGCGATACTACGATCAAACTCTGGAATTTGGCCGTAGGAGCGTGCTGCAACACCCTCCAAGGTCATTCAGATTGGGGTCCTACAGTGTCCTTTTTACAGGATGGGCAGCTCCTTGCCTCGACAACACCTAGTGGTACAGTGGAACTTTGGGATGTGAAGACGGGAGAGTTACGTAGGACTCTAAAGGCACGACATGTAACATTTTCCCCTAACGGACAGCTCCTTGCCTGCACACCATATGACTTCATGAAGGGCGGCTCCACAATCCAACTTTGGGACATCGAGACGGGAGAGTTGCGCGAAACTCTAAAAGGCCACTCGTGTTCAGTCGGGCCATTAGCCTTCTCGCCCAACGGTCAGCTCCTTGCCTCTGGGTCGGAAGATGAGACCGTCCGGCTTTGGGACTTAAGGACTAGAACATTGCAAGGTCATCAGCATCACTCAGCTCGCGTATCAGCAGTGGCCTTTTCACTGGACGGCAAGCTTCTTGTCTCAGCATCCCTGGATGGCACAGTTAAGCTGTGGGATTCGGGAACGGGCGTGTTGATCGACACCTTTAAGGGTCATTCCAAGTCGGTTTTCGATATTGCCTTCTCATCTACTGGCGAACTCCTTGCTACGGCATCTTCGGATAACTCGGTAATATTGTGGAATTTGAAACTGCGAATGTTGATCCACACTCTTCTGGGTCATTCTAGCTCGGTATTCGACGTGGCTTTTTCATCCGATTGTCGGCTGCTCGCTTCCGCGTCAGACGACAAGACTGTTAGGCTCTGGGATGTGGAAAATGGAGTGCCATACGATAGCCCTTATCATCATCCAGGTCAAGTTACGACAGTGGCCTTTTCACCTAATGGACAGCTCCTTGCCTCCGTGTCGGCCGGAACAGGTCCTCCGACGGTGAGGATCTGGGATTTGTCCTCAAGATCAGTACTTGGCACCTTTACAGAACGCACTCGTGCGATTTGGGCAATGGCCTTTTCACCCAATGGAGAGCTCCTTGTGTCTACATCATATAATAAGGAGGTCATGCTCTGGCCCATTAGATCAGGACGAATGATCAAGAGAATCTTTGTTGGATGCGAAATCCGTGAGCTCTCGTTTTCTTCTGATGGTTCACTTATCAACACGGATCGTGGTGCATTAGAGCTTCGCAGTCTCCAACACTCCAATGATGAACCATTCTCAATTCAGTCATGCTTATATATTAAAGACCGGTGGATTGCCTTGGGAACAAAAAATGTCCTATGGCTTCCCCACGACTATCGAGCGGCACGTTCAGCTGTTCAAAGCGACACCGTTGTATTGAGACATGCTTCTGGCAGATTTTCTCTTGTAAAATTCGACTTGGACGCTATTGTCCGTATGGACCTCGCGAGTCAAGAATCGAGGGTCTTCAAGCATCGTTTGGCGAAGCGGAAAATGGCCAGCAAGGAAAGCGAATTATATGTCGACGGCATTTATATTCCATGCAAAAAGATGAACAAAGAGACTGCACGACATGACTCCCCTCCTCAAGAACGATATGGTCAAAGGTAATCGGAACTTCGTGGAACCTGAAGGTGCTCTCCTTGGCCTCACTTTAATTACTAACCTTGGAGTAGCCAGCGCATTCCCCCTACTACTATCCAACACCCCAGCCTGTTCGCTTCCTCGCTTGAAATCATTCCTCGATTCGGTCGAACTGACTTTCTCGGCATGCTTGATCAGGGCTGCGACACATCTGCATGTATGGAACTAAACCATCCACGAAATATTGGCCCTAAAATTCGTCCTAAGCTACCCGAAAGAACCCATAACGGAGCCTTCTGCTTTTCACTTAGAATCTGATCGCTAACATAAATCGATATCGCAGATGACGCTATAATTGCCAAGTTACTGCCTGCTAACCCAGACCTAGACACCGTCGGGGAGTGCTATCAGACGTGGCACAAACAAAACTTGAAGGAACTGCAACGCTGGGAATGCAACCCGGTTTTCAAATGCGACGGATCATCATGGTATGTTTCTACAAGTTTACGCAACAAAGAGACCCTCAACAGACATCTGAATCTGCGCAGGAGAATAACCTTCTATCCATTCGGATATCACAAGGATCACATGTCCTTGCATCCCCAGCTTGTGGATGATAGAATGGAACCAGAAAATTCGTATGTCTGTGTCCAGTTTGCACTTATCCTGTGGAGTCCGAGCCAATCATTCAAATTTGCCCCCCGTGGTAGGATATTCCTCCTTTCCATGATTAGCTTGTTCCATCTAACACAGAGCAGTTGCGAACCATCGTTTCAATATTTGCGAAGAGGATTGGGGTCTGCTATTCCAGCAGCACCCTTGGGAAGACCTTCAAGACTCTCCAGGTGTGGAGAATGAAGAAGTCAACATCACAGCCCATGTTCGAGTCGTTAAGGACCCCAGATGTGTATTACGGCCTAGTACCCAGACGTAGGCATTCGGTTCAAGATGACTGGAAATACTCTGACATATCGGTTAGTTACAACTCAAAGAAAGAGACGGGAATGGTCGGCTTGATAAACCAAGGTGCGACTGGTTCTATCAACACCATTTTACAGTCTCTGTACTTCATCAATGCATTTCGAAAGGTATGCCCATTTTCGCTCATGGACGACTCTGCCAGGGAACTAAGAGAAGCATCCAGGCAGTGTATCAGATCCCTACAGAGAAAACTGCAACGGCTGATATTGCATGGGCACTCCAACGTCTATTCCTCTCATTGCAGACAAGTAATACCCCCGTCTCAACACGGGAATTGACCAATTCGTTCTGCTGGGATTGGAAAGAATGCTTCAAACAGCGAGACGCTTTTAATTTATTAAACGAGCTGATAGCGCGGCTTGAGAAGAGAATCAAAGGAACTCCGGTTGAAGACGCGCCGTCGGATCTCTTCTTCGGGAAACAGAAAACTTATATCCGGTGTGTCCACGTCGAGCTCGAGTCATCACGGCTAGAGCAATTCTTCTCTCTTGGTTTACATGTTGGGGGCTGTCGCTCCCTAGATGCCAGTTTTCGAGAGTTTATTAAAATCGAGTGGGTCCATAAATACTACACTGGACAACGATACGGATTCCAGGATGCTACAAAGGGCATTGTTTTCGAAATGCTCCCTCCCGTTCTTTTTCTTCGGTTGAATCGATTCAGATATGATGTCGACCGCGATGCATTGACGATACTTCACGACTACTATGAGTTTCCGGAAGAGTTCGATGCCGCTCCATATCTTTCGGCTCGTGCACGCGATTTCGGACCTTGGACGTACTTACTGGTCAGTGTCATCGTGCGTGAGGGTGACGATATCGACGACGGCTATTACTATGCATTCCTGCGCCCGACAAAGGATGGTTCATTCTATAAATTCTACAACGACCGAGTCACTCCAGCAGCATTAAAGGACGTTACCGAGGCCAATTTTGGAGGAAACCAAAATAAGCGACATGTGAGCCCGGCAATACTAATCTACATTCGAAAGTCACGATTAGATGATGTTTTCGACGGTGCTGCAAAGCATAACGCTTCTGACCAAGACTGCGGCATAGTATGACTTCGGGATTCCGGTTTGCCAGCCTCGTCGCTCCACAACCTCCTCCCTCCACCATCACCCCCTTCCGCCGTGACCGCGATTTGTCGAACTCGAGCCGGTGGAATGGCGGAACAAATGGTTATGACTAATGAACGATTTGTGACGCAGGGGTCGGAGAAGCGAGGAGAATCGGCATATCTTATGGCGCCTGTTATGAGACCAACAGGAGAAATGTGTAGGTGAGGGGATCTGTAGAAAAAGCAATAGTTCATATGCAGTGAATTAAAACTATTTTTGCTTGTTCAAAATCAGCGTCTGGGTCCTGAACATGATCATTTATCAGGACGTATGCTAGTGTGCACTACTTCGACTTCGTCATGGAAGGCAATATCGGCATTGCAGAAGCCTGATTTTCAATTACCCCCCCGTTCGTCATGATTGGGGCATCTAAAATTCTCCGTCGAATACTGTACAAGTTTTGCGCGACACTCGTTTCTTTAAGCAAATGTTGAACAGTTGAACAGTAGCAAGTGCGCCTTTACTGGGAAAAAGGGGTTATCACTCCTATGTGGGGTATAGGGGTAGGAATAGGAGAAGGAGAACCGGTTAACCAAACGTGTGTAAATACCAGCAACCTGGCAGGACCCAGTTGCCAGAGCATTCCCGGTCTGATAGCAAACTTCCGGACGCCTTCCACCACAGCGGCCGACCCCATCTTCCATCAGCTATCATGGTATGTAAATAATCCATGGTCAACGAATACGTCGACGGTAAGGCTCTCTCGTAGACTGATCTTCTCAAAAGGCGTGTGTTATGGGTAGGCGTGTCGGGCACCCAAGTTGGCCCCCCCCCCCCAACATTAAGTCAGCCAATCAGGACAGGTGTGAAAGAGGCGAGTTAGAGCGGCGATGCTCACTCACTAGAACGGGAAGGGCAATCGGGATTTTAAGAATCTGAGCTATAGTTATGGGGTTATATTGTAAAGGTGATGAACGGTTTAGCACTTGAGTGCCTGTCATGCAGGGAGGATGTCGTCGTCAAAGCTGTTGAGCAACCACACACCAAACTCTAATTACAAGAAAAGTTCAATGCTCTCCCATCTTTCTACCCACCCACGTTTGCTTGCCCCTTACATAATCCATGCACGTAGGGCCCCGCTACAATATATTGTGGATAAGGGTGTAAAAAGTTAGTGTGCATCCACTATACGGAGCAGGTGACTCGGAATAGTTGAGAGGCCGACACTTTACTGCGGAACCATTGGCAGTGGTCCTCCGTCATTCTGTCGTTCACCCCATTATCCCGCATGAGCCGCCACTGCTCAGCTACCTGCCTGATCGTGAGTAGCATGCCGCTCTCCAGATAGAGCGCTCTTAGAGATATCATGCGCATAAGGTCATCCCGGCCCTCAAACAGGTCACGGATGTGTAGATTCCTGCCAATGATGGTTCCCCGAGTCAGTCATGCCCTGGTTTGAGCACATATCCAAGGCATACCCCTTGCACCACTTTGATTCGATATCTCTGAACTCCAGAATCATGGAGACATCTAGATAGATCGGGTTGCACATCTACATCTACCCAACTTCTTCCTGTTCGATACTGGAGGAGAGAGACCATCCAACACCATATATGCCCTTGGTGTCTCCAAAATACTCTAGAGGCATGGACTTGCGAAGTAATCTCAAGCTTGATATTTCACATCTTGTCTTTCCAGATATCCGTCAGGAAATCCTCCGCTTTGGTGAACTGTAAATGTGGAAGAAGCTGGTTCCACTCATCTGTGACTGCGAAGGCCCCTCTAAGAGCTGATAGTAGAAGACTGGCCGTCATAGATTCGGATACGGTTGCCCTCATTTCGGGAGGTATCGCTGGATGATCGGCTTGAGGAATCCATGAAGTGTTCAACTTCCCAGCTTCAAGATCTGCCCTCGAGACTGTCTCTATCTTGAAGGGCCCTAGGAGAATAGAGCTTAATAATGTGCAAAGAGCTTGACCGGGACAACCATACCGCGTATCAACTGGAGAAGCTTTAAGAGCTCGAAATTCGTGGTCGTTGTACCCGTGATACCACCTCTCTCCGGCCATACATCCTTGTAGTCAATGGCTTCGACCACAACTCTGGTCAAATCTTGTACTGTCGTCAACGTTATCGGAAAATCACCATCGGCGGGTGCTATGACGCGGCGGTTTTGCAAATCCCAAGGAGTGTTGAAGAGTTGCACATGCGTAGTGGAGGGATATGGAAGGCTGAAGTAGTTCAAGAACAGGCCCGGTTGGAAAAGACAATATTCCAATACCTATCAAGGTAAATACCAACGACAGTATGAGGCAGAACGATTCATATTCTCACCTTCTTGTCCCTGTTGACCTCCTGCAAGTATTCGTGCACAATATCTTTGGATTTGTAATGAGGGCTACCGCTATTACTCCGTCTGTACATACCTCGTTAATATATGACACATCGTGCACCAGAGAAAATATTCGCCAATGACTTACAAACCCCACTCACTCGGTGCAAACCTCCTCACACCGGCTGCGATGCTCGCATCGATCAAATTCTTCTGCGCTGTGCCTTCTGGATCTGAGTGGGACACGATAAAAGAGAGTACAGCGCCCACGCCTTGCAAATGTCTTGTCAAGTTCGCCGTGTCATTGTAGTCGACTTGCACGACTGTGACTCCTTGCAGCGTAAGTTTGGAGGCTTCCTGACATGCCAGGAACATCAGTTTGAGAAATAACCCGACATACATGACCTCTTACCGAACGAGTGAAGACGATGAGTTCATGTGTTCCCTTGGCCACAAGCCCATCCAGAATCTCTCGCCCAACGTCTCAAATGGCAGAAATGTCAGTATGATGCTAACTCGTGGAAGCCAAATCTAGGATATCTCAGGGCACATGAACCAAACTTACTTCCAGCACCTCCAGCCAGTACAATCCGAACCATTTTATGATAACCTCAAAAGGATAACAACTTGATCAAAGGCGCGGGCATAGAAGTATGCTTACTTCTAAAGTCAAGTCTTCACGTCAATAAGTGTCCTGGAATAGAATAGGGAAGGGGGGAAATAAGACGGGACCTAATGTAAAGTCTACGTCCAAGTCTCGACCTGGGTAAGCTTTAGGCAGTAAGCCCTAAGCAGGTCCATAGTCATTCTTAGCGGGCCCACTTAACGTTCCCCCCTGGTTAGGCCCCGTGCTTGGTCCTGCGTTGGCCCCGCATGACGAAAAGCCCCCGTAAAATTCTTATAGTCCAACGCGAGTTCTCCCGCGGAATTTGGCGGTTGGCGCCGCTGCTTTCATTCTACCTCACAAACTGCTTGCTCACCATAGCTATGCGCAAAACTTATCCATCAGGCTGGCGATTCTACGAATGGGATTCGGACCGACGACTTGAACTCCGACATAGCGCAACGGTCCATGCCTGTCCTCGCCTCGACTCCGGATACCGCACTCGACTACCGCATGCCGCATGCCAATCTCCCACCTATTTCACACCTATTTTGCTGCTCAAATTGTGTACCTTTTTCGCTATTACTATGAAGCCTTCTTCCCTCTAGTAAATTGTTTGGTGTCGACCTTTTGTAGTGTTGACAACCTGCTGTTTGCAGCCTCGCGTTCTGTGAGTCGGGTAGAAGCCCGGCGGCCGGCGCATCTCTCTTTCGCTCCGTCTTCTTTACTACACGACCTCCTCTTGTCATCTTTGCTGGCACTGGTTACGAACCATCTCGAGTCTGAGGTGGTCCACAGACTGGATCCGATACGTGGATCATTTCGATATCGAGGACATCGATATCTATCGAGTAGGGTGCCCCCCCTCCACATGGTCCCACAGACTGGATCCGATGACGATGCGGCAAGGGGAGTTCCCACGTGACATCGCCAAGCCATAGGATTACGTGATTGGCCAGCATGTCGCTCTTGGCGTCGCCACACAACGCCAAGCCCTAACCAGGCAATTCCAAAATTTAAAAAAAAAATAAAAAAAATAAAAAAAATCAAGTTTATATTTTATACTGCCAAATTTTGATTCAAAATTGACACCAAATCGTGGTTGACCTATCAAGGACGTAACCGAGTGGTAAAACACTCGAGTTGCAGTCGAACCGATAGAATTGAGGGGCCTTACTAGTGTTCGATCATAGGTAAGGTAAGAGGGTTGTCCGGCCTAGCTCTATTGAGTTTCTAGGTGCCCTACATGGGTAACGTAATGCTCCAGCCAGTGATTGTTGATGATGTCGTCTCGTTCATACCATTGGGAGGTCACTGACTCAAACTCTTCTTCAGTTGAACTTGTGTGGCTGAAGCTTTCACTGGCTGCGGCGCCCCATCTATATAAGTTCGTTAGAGATGGACTATAGGAGGGGTGCCTTAATATTTTTTCTGTTTGCGCACAAATAAATCGCCTACCTTATGAAGACTTACTCAATCTCAATGCGAATACTACGATAGCGTTTAGCTATAGTGAGATAGGCGAGAAGAGAATTTTTGAATTTTTGAATTTTAGAAGTTAGAGATTGATGTTGCCGGGTGGTCCTAATGCTCCGCGTTAGTCAGGTTGCAACTCGCTAACGACTCACCCTAGTGCCCGGAACGGATCAACTCTCTTTCCGAGAGAGGTCTTGGCACCGAGACAACGTATATTCCCCTCCCGGCCCACCTGAACCCAATATCTCAGGGAACGAAGTAAATAAAACCCCACGAGACTGCTGCCTGACCAAAATTTTCCCATTCTACATCTCAAACATCACTTCTCTCACTATTCCAACTCGCGGCGATGAGTTCACGACGGGTTCGAAAGGGGATACGATCACTGGTGCCTCCTTAATTCCACTGACAAATTCAATGAGCAGTACAATCCTGCCGATCAGAGTCGCTGAATCATTCTCAACTCCTCCTCTTCCACAATTTCCTTTGACCCCCCCGCCTTCCGATCAAAGCTTGAAGACGCAGGACTTGAGCACCGGGAAATCGAGAAAGCAGAAACAGGGAAAGCAGAAGGGGAAGCATCAATCAAGGACTGGACTGGAAGCTATTATCGAACAGGTCGAGAAGCGCAAGATTGGCCGTGGATTCTTCGCTGTCCCGTGGCTGCGTTTTAAGCTGTCCCCAACAGAGTTCGAGCACTTTGAACAACACTATCAGGAAGACGGATTCGTCCAGGACAAGCTTCGGTATAACGCGGCGCTTGAACTGTGGAATTTGCTGACCTTGCCAGATACGATTACTTTCCGTCGGCCCACCTCTTCGTGCTTCGAATGCCTTGCTTAGTACATGAATACCTCGCGGCAAGTGTTAAAAAGATCTCACAACAACTGGATATGATTGCAACTCGAGCAGATTCCACGGGCGAATTTGCTAGGAATATTGGAAATTTGGCCTCGACTACTATTCGTTTTAACGACCCCACGCTTAGCAAGCATTCCCCGGACGGTTCATTCAGACATAATAAAGCAAAGTATCCGGGAGTGGTCATTGAAGTGTCTTATTCACAGAAAAAGCGAGATTTGCCACGTCTTGCCGACGACTATATCCTTGGGTCAGACGCCAAGATCCGCGCCGTTGTGGGGTTAGATCTCGACTATGGAGGCAAGATGGCTACTGTGTCCATATGGCGACCGCGAATTCAAGTTAACGCCGCTGGTGAGAAAGAATTGGTTTCGCACAAAAGATTGCCAGATCAGGTATTCCATAACTAATTAGATCTGCTTCAGTACGTACTGACATCTCTCAGGAGTTTCGCAGCGAGGATGGTAACGAAATCGGCGACCCACAAGCTGGCCTGCGTCTTCGCCTTGGAGACTTTGCATCGAAGGTCTACGCCGACGGAAGCGCATCTCTAGATAATGAGATATTCATCTCTGCACATGACCTTTTCACGTACCTCAATAAAGCGGAGGGGTTCGACCGTCCATTTGGAGTACGCCCAGACTACGAATATATCGAGCCTGGAACTCGAAAGCGAGCCCGAGAAAGCACCCCCCCGGGAGGAGCTGGATCATGCCGATGAGGAGCGGTTCGCAGAGGAGGAGAATAGAGTCGAGGAACGGGCAGGCTTCTCAACGAGCCGAGAAGAGCCGAGACTGAGCGAGACTAGCCGAGCTCGGGCAAAACCCCTAGCTCGTCTCGTCTCGTTTATGGACCGGATTAACCATTTTCCGGGACCTTCGCCATCGGATCCAGTCTGTGGACCATGTGCCCCTCGCCTCCCCGGGGCCTACTAATCACACTCGACGTCCTTCATAACCGAGTGTGATCGTGGCACAGCTACGCACGGGGAAATGTCGTCTCAACAGTGCCCTTTACAGCATTGGGGCGGCAGACACGAAGTTGTGTGAATGGTGTCAACGACCGGAAACAGTGCGACACTTTCTTGTGGAGTGCGCACGATGGGCAGTGGAGCGTGGACATCACATTCGAACGGCAACCACAAGATGGTGCGATGTGTCCTATCTCCTTGGAGGTTGGTTCAACGAAAGGCTAGACGGCCCAACAATCTTGTAAAGGCGAGGGATCTAACAGCCGGGCTTGAAACGAACCGGTGGAGAACGGAGGTAGCGCGTAGCAATTAGCTAGTCCCCTATGGGCTTAGCCCGCACAGGGTGTATGAATATCGCATCGCATCGCATCAATATCCTCGATATCGAGAAGATCCACGCATCGGATCCAGTCTGTGGACCACCCAGAGAAGCTCTACTAATCACACTCGAGATGGCTCGTAACCGAGCGTGAACGGATAAGCCTCGACGTCGAGATGATCCATGGATTGGATCCGATGGGTCGTGGTATTTCATCGAATCCAGTGGATAGCTGGAAATCTTGTCTCCTAGAATTTTATGTCACTGAACTTTCAATCAGGCCGCGAATTTCATCAGTCCAGTCAATCAGGCAAGCAACTCGACATCAGTCAATCAGGCAGGCTGGCGATTATGTCAGTTAATTGACTGTTGGCCACACAAGCAGTAGCGGTGCCGAAATAACGTAGTTGGCCCGGATAAGATTTGATGGTACGGATGCTGCAGCCAGCCACATCGGCCATCTGCTGGCTAGTCAGCGATCCGCTGACGATCATATCTCGAATAAGGTCATGCTGCGAGGCTGCGAGATTCGGTGCCATTACAAGTATTCGAAGGGAGTGACGATGAAAGGCTGTGAAGGAATCGGGCTCGAACGACATCAAGAGAGGGAAAGAGATGCTAGAATGTTCCATCAGCTACGGTGCTGCGCCTCAAAGCGACTGGAGAGTCGACATTGCTTTCTCTCATACTCGGAAGACTGGAAACATCCAATAGTGCTGAATAGTTGCCAGCACCCCTTTTCCTTCGGAAAAGGGGTTCACTGCTATGCAGGAGATAGGGGGCAACTAAATGTGTATATATTTCAGCAAGTTAGCAGAACAAGTTGTAAATGAATAAGGAGAATAATAGCTCATAACTTCAACAATAATTCCATAGTAGAAGTTTGCTTTCGTTCCTACTAGGACAGCCGCAGATCGCCCCAACGGGCAATAAGTAAGTACTGTAATGCATTCAGGATCCTTCCATGTGAGCCTTTGTTATTAGCAAATCTGCGTGTCGCATGTCCGCATTGTCGACCCAGGTCAATCAAAATCGGGAATGTCTCAGCGACATCACTAAACACCAATCGGGCCTAGTTGTGCGAGTGTTGTCCGCATGATGGAAAGGTACCTGAAACCCCCCATTTTCCCTGGGGATTTGAAGTACCTTTCCATCCACCTGGCCTCCCTCACATAGTTGGCGCTTTTTGATGTTCTTTCAACGACGTCGTTGACCCCTTTTAACGGAGTCCTTTGCATTCGCCTTTCCACGCCTTTTTGCACTCGATTTTGGTGTTGTGGCGTGTCAGACCCTCTCTGCCACCCCTGTGGCCTGTCTGTCGCCTGTGTAGTCCTCCTGCCGCCTCGTGACCTCGCTGCCGACCCCTTCAGGGCCGTCCTGACGCCCTGCGAGCTTCCTGTGAGTCTTGAATGAATCCATACTCTTTTGCCTCGTTGTATCTCGCAGTGTGAGTGTGCATTCTCTTGCCTCTACCTCCTGCCAGTGCAGGAGGTGCTGTAAACGCCGGAATTTCGATTGGCGAGCCCTCAGGAGAGGGCGATCGACGCGGTCGGGGTCTTTCAGGAGTGCGAATCGGTAGACGCCGTGAAAGAGGAGTAATCTGAGGCGAAGGAGGAGTTTCAAGGACAGGAGGGGTTTCGGGGCGAGAAGGAGTAGTTGGTCTTGCTGTTGGGGCATTTGAGGTTAGATCGATCCGAAAGGTGGACATCATTTTGGAGCGCACCTTGAGGGCGCTTGCCAGAGGTCGTCGACAAAGAAAGTGGCCATTGAGGCTGCAGCAACAAGAGGTCAAAAAGGGTCAAACAGGACTCTGCAACACCAGGAAGTCTATACAAGTCGCGAATCGAGCAACAATGAGGCAAAGAGCTCGCAAATACCAAAAGTATGTGAATGCCTCAATTTTGATGTTTTGGTACCTCGAGGGTTTGGGTGGGGTTTCCAGGTACCTTTCCATCATGCGGACAACGCTCGCACAAGCTAGGCCCCGAGACATTCCCCTCCCTTGACTTCACAGCCGACTAAGTGAGGCGCGAATAGCAGCCGCCCCATCTCGGCTCGCTTCTTTTAGTTTCCTCTGACCTGATGAGCCACATGGCGGATTTTGAGGGAGTGCCTTGCCTGCGCCATCTATGTACACCAAAGACGTTCGCAGCCTCACGCCAGCGCATACTCGTCTACTTGAAGCCTTATGTCCTCACGGCCTCAGACTTTTCTAAGAACTGTTCAGTCTATCATCAACATCCACAATGAACACATCTTCGTATGAATAACTCTAGCCGTGCAATATTGTTCAAATCTACGTCTATCTAACCTACAAGCAGCAACGATTTTTTCCACCTCTTCTCCTTACCATCGAAAATCTCAGCGGTGATTGAACCACCTATCTCGAGAACTCTCCTGCCTACTCCTTGAATCGTATGATGGATCCGCTGTCGATAACGGCTGGCATTATTGCTGTTCTGCAGCTCACATCAACCCTCACCAACTACATCAACGATTCTAGAAATGCGACAAAAGAGCAAGTTCTGCTGGCGATTGAAGCCAGTAATCTCTACGGTCTGTTGACTACGCTGCGCTTTCAAGTGGAAAAAGCCCGATCCAACGACCCATGGTTTAATCAAGTGAAGTTGTTGGGATTCGAAAATGGCCCACTGGACCAGTTTAGAGCTTTTCTCGAAACAATCGTGAGCAAACTGTCGTCGTCCAGGAAAAGAGATCAGATCAAGTCTGCACTACAATGGAAATTTACCAAGCAAGAGGTGGAAAGTACGTTGTCTCGAATAGAGCGTCTCAAATCGCTCGTCAATCTTGCCTTGACAAATGACTTAACGTACGTATAGCTACTATGGAGAGCTGGAGAGCCTACTAATAATGGAAGGAC
The DNA here is from genome assembly GCF_000835555.1 of Rhinocladiella mackenziei CBS 650.93. NCBI lineage: Eukaryota > Fungi > Ascomycota > Eurotiomycetes > Chaetothyriales > Herpotrichiellaceae > Rhinocladiella > Rhinocladiella mackenziei. The sequence goes on from NW_013550600.1 coordinate 340,325, forward strand.
GTTGTCGAAGGCAATTCACGATGATGTCATCATTGTGAAAGAAAGAACCGAGCAAATACGGAGCTTCACGGATCGTAAGTGAGACGATTACTCGTATGGATAGCAAAGCTAAAATATAGTAACCACAGAGGAGCAGCGAAATAGACTGTCACAATGGTTGAAACTAGCGGATCCATCTACCAATTACCACGCGGCGCTTCAGAAGCGTCATCCCGAGACCGGGCTATGGCTGCTCAATGGTCAAGACTTCCTCGATTGGAAAAATTCGACATCTTCTTTGATGTGGCTTAACGGGAATGGTACGTCGCTACCGCTGTGTCCAATGAACAGAATTGACAAAATTTTGTAGTGGGCTGTGGCAAGACAGTTCTTAGGTAAGGTCAGCGAAGGTCTACTTAGAGAATAGGAGACTAACTGATAGACCAGTGCTGCAACGCTACAGCATATCCTAGAGTGCCAGCAGTCTCAACCTGGCATTATGGTAGGCTATTTTTACTTTGACTTCAACGATATTGAGAAGCAGTCCTGGCGAAAAGCTATCCGATCATTGCTGTTCCAGCTTGCTCTTCAGGACAGCGGTATTTTTCAAGATCTTGAAAAGTTGTACCAACAGTGCGCCAGCGGACAGCATCAGCCTCCTGAAACCTCTATACAACCACTATTTCGAGAGGCGGCGGCTCGTCCCGGGAAGAAGTTCATTTTCCTCGATGCACTGGATGAATGTACAGACCGTGAGGAATTCTTAACCTTTCTCGACGATCTAATGGAGTTCAAACCACCGAACCTTCATGTCTTGGCCACGAGTCGCCTGGAAAAAGACATCGAAGAGGTACTGAGTTCGATTGCGGACCACAATATCAATATTCAAAGTGCCCTGGTGGATTCTGACATTCGTCTCTACATTCGCGATCGAATGGAGACAGACAAGAAGCTGAAGAAATGGCCACTGTCGGTGCAGAATGAAATCACCACTGCACTAACGGAAAAGGCAGGTGGCATGTACGGATGCTATGAGCTATACTATATACGTTATACTAACAGCGGAATAGGTTTCGATGGGTATATTGTCAACTTGAGTCCATTCGTCAGTGTGTTAAGCTCAATGCCCTAAGAAGGGCGCTGTCATCCCTACCAGAGACCTTAGACGAAACGTATAATCGAGTCTTACAAGGTCTCAAATCAACCGGCCAACTTCAAGACACCATCAAGGCTCTGCGATGGCTATGTTTCTCAGACCGTCCATTGAAACTGGTAGAAGTGGTGGAAATTCTTGCAATCGAGAACGGAGATGAAGGTGGATTCTTCCCGGAAGAACGTCTCCCCGATTCGAAAGATGTGATGGTTATCTTTTCCAGTTTGATCAGTCTTAATACCATCGATGAGGAAAGTAACGAAATCCAGATTCAGCTCGCACATTTCTCCGTTAAGGAGTTTTTGTTATCAGATCGATGTACCCTTAGGTCGGATTTTCGACCAACAATCTGTCACTCCGTCATTGCGGAAGGGTGTTTGCATTATTTACTGCACCTTTTTCAGACCGGACCTCTGACTGAGGAAGCCATTAAGGAGTACCCGTTGGCTTTATATGCGGCGGAGCAGTGGTGGCACCATACGCAGAGTATCGATGGTGCGCTTGACAATATATTATTGGATCTCGCGGTAAGCCTCTTAACGAATAAGGAAACTAGCTTATTGTCGTGGGTACAAATTTACAACATTGATGAATCGTGGCGAGGATTACAACTGCGGCTAAAGATGGATGACCTTGCTCAGCCGCTATATTACGCAGCATATCTAGGCGTGCCTGATATTGTCAAGAGGATAATGAATGGAACTGTCTATGTCAATGCTCAAGGAGGAGAGTATGGCAATGCACTGCAGGCGGCATCAGTACGTGGCCATGAGAGGGTGGTGCAGATGCTCCTGGATGCCAGAGCGGATGTCAATGCTCAAGGAGGAGA
>NW_013550600.1:343753-391950 GCF_000835555.1 Rhinocladiella mackenziei CBS 650.93
AGGCGGCATCATATCGTGGCGATGAGAGGGTAGTGAAGATGCTCCTGGATGCTAGAGCGGATATCAATGCTCAAGGAGGAGAGTACGGCAATGCACTGCAGGCGGCATCATATCGTGGCGATGAGAGGGTAGTGAAGATGCTCCTAGATGCCGAAGCGGATGTTAATGCTCGAGGAGGAGAGTATGGCAATGCTCTACAGGCGGCATCATTTGGTGGCCATGAGAGGGTGGTGAAGATGCTCCTAGATGCCAAAGCGGATGTCAATGCTCGAGGAGGAGAGTATGGCAATGCGCTGCAGGCGGCATCATCTAGTGGCCATGAGACGGTGGTGAAGATTCTGATGGATGCTGGAGCTGTGGACTCGAAGGACAGCAGTATCTGTTCCTGGAAATGAATCCGAATGCTCCAAGCTGTACTGTATGTTATACGTCCGCGTTTTTGAATTGGATCTGCATCATCACCATGCGTTTATGGTGGGTGCTGATCCTTCTTGCTGCTCTTACAGGCGTTTTCAATTGCGGCTTCACCTTTACATACACTCAAAATAAATTGGGGCCCCATATTTCTGAGCCACCCTGGCCAGAACTAGACTATAGAAGGTTAAGCGTAACTTCTGTTTAAAGCCAATCGGCAAGAACCATGTTCTGATTACATGTGCGACCTTACAGTACATGACAATCACCATTACCTCCCAAAAGAGTGGTAGCGCGGTAGACTAAAAGCGGCATTAGTCCGTCCCAACTTACCCAGAACGCACAGCCCGAAGCCACCATAGAAGAAGGTGGACGCATTCAGGCGCCATCTAAATTACATTGATTTAAACGCGAGTCCAGCGAGGCCAACATGCCACGATCACGTGCCGGTACAATGGGAGGCCAACACCTCACTCTTGGTCGGTTGCCGCCATGCATGTTTCAGCCGCATCCGGCCCTTGCGCGCATACCGTTGAGATTCGAAGTTCAGCCTGACTGCGCATTCTACAACATCCTTCTACTTCGCTCATCCCGAACCGGCAGCCGTGGCTCAACCTGTACCCTTCCAATAGCGTCAGATCCACCGGAGCCCAATGATTCCTGCCTCCCCTTACACTAGGTCGTGCCTCAACTGCGACCACCAGCCTAATTACCATCGCAAACTCATCATCCGAATCCGTTAATCTCCCTCGACCATGCCTCCTAAAGAACATGAACAATACAAGAGTTAAGTGCCGCACGATAGTAACAGCTATGTGCTAGGACGGATCCATGGTCACAATGTGACAGGTAGCAGGACACTCGACAGGTAGAGAGACAGGACATTCAGGATAGGCAGGACAGCCTAATTACCAGGTTTACATACAGAAGGACTCTGGATTAGGCCCTGTAGGTCTCTCCTACTGTAAAGCAGGCTAACCTCCACAAGCATTCCTGAGTACCAGGCGATTTGACGGCACGGCACAGAGAAGAATGGAGATGCTCCCAAAGCTGTGGATTGCTCTATGAACGAAGAGACTAAGCTAAAGAGGGGGAAGAGAATCGCAGTCGGGTGTGATATGGTTGTTGTTGTGATGTTGTCTGCCAAGACAAGGCTGTCACCCCTAGGGTCCTGAGTGAAGTGGTCCGAGATCATGTGGCCCTGCCATTGCGCCAGCCACGCCAGCAGTCCTTGCTTGGCCCCGTTCCAAATCCTGTTATTCTGGCCCTGTTTGTCCATGACAGGCGACATTGCGCTGCCAGGACGCAACTCGATACCTCTTTACAGGCGCCATTCTTTGCCGTAGCAGCCAACCTAGCATTGTGGCGCCTGAATGCCTCGCCCGCGGTGCGCCTGCACAATAGTACAGGCCCTGCCTATCACACGCCTCCACCAGCTGTCCTCCGTTCCCTCTTGACTGCCCAAAGAATGAAAGGGGGGACATTTAGGACATTTAGTACATTCGCAGTCTGGAGGGTTATCACATCTTTTCACGCCGGATTTCTCGTCCAATTGCTCGATGTATAGAACAGCCATTAAGTCAAGTAGCAAGTGCTGCAAGCGTTGAAGGTGGTGCTTCAGAGCAGTAGAGTCGTTCCTAGAATGTGGTGTAAGCAACTCAACGCCATCTTTAATGGTCGTAAACCATGGACGAAAAGAGCCCTTCGCCTGCTTCACCTCCGCCTCCTCCGCCTCCTCCGCCTCCTCCGCCTCCCACAATTTTTTAAAGGTCGCATAGCCCTTACAAAACACTTCCTTATCTTCATCGCGTTCAGCTGTCATTTCCTCTCCAATACCTATCTGCTGATATTTCCAGAGTATAAATGGCTTGCCATAATTGTCATCAAAAAACTCTTCCTCGATCTTATATAGCTTTTCGATCAAGAGTCCGTTGACCTCATCAGTGCAGGAGCATAGAAACTTCGCTTGACGTCGAAGGATATGCCACCAGGAAAGGTATTGTCCGACTACAAAGCAAGTGTACATCGACTGCGCCGGTTCGGGTGTAATTTCGTTTTGAGCGAGGTGGTATAAGTTGCATTGAAGGTCTAGGGCGGCAATGAACAACGGGTTGCGATACTTATCGACGATTTTGCGGGCATCGGCAACGCGTGCGCGTTTGGAGGAGTAGATGTGTCCCCAGCTTGCGATACTAGCTGCTAAGGCCGCCGAGATGAGAGAGATGATAGATACGATGAGTGAGACGTAGTCAACCATGGTGATCAGCTGGCGCTAGCGAGGTTCGTGGTTCAGTGTGGGAAAAGATGCGCCTGAATGCGTCCACCTTCTTCTATAGTGGCTTCGGGCTGTGCGTTCTAGGTAAGTTGGGACGGACTAATGCCGCTTTTAGTCTACCGCGCTACCACTCTTTTGGGAGGTAATGGTGATTGTCATGTACTGTAAGGTCGCACATGTAATCAGAACATGGTTCTTGCCGATTGGCTTTAAACAGAAGTTACGCTTAACCTTCTATAGTCTAGTTCTGGCCAGGGTGGCTCAGAAATATGGGGCCCCAATTTATTTTGAGTGTATGTAAAGGTGAAGCCGCAATTGAAAACGCCTGTACCGTGGAAAATAATCGGCCATGAAATTATACAAACTAGTAACGGCGAATATCTAGCAACTGGTCCTGCCAGGTTGCTGATATTTATACACGTTTGGTTGACCCCTTTTCTTCTCCTATTCCTACCCCTATACCCGACATAGGAGTGGTAACCCCTTCTCCCAGTAAAGGGACATTTGCTACCGTTCAACTGTTCAACACAGCTGAACATGTTGCCATATACTGTTCGACAGTATATCATGGGATCCGATCCAAGGACCATCTAGATATCAAGGCCAGCGCCATACACTATCCCCGGCCCTACCTGGCCACATGGTCCACGGATTGGATCCGATGGCGGTGGTCTTTCATCGAATCTAGTCTACGAACCATCTCGAGTGTGGTCATTAGAGCTCCTCTGGGTGGTCCACAGACTGGATCCGATGCGTGGATCACGTCGATATCGAGGATGTCGACCTTTATCGAGTAGGGTGGGCCCCCGGCTATATGGTCCACGGATTGGATCCGATGACGGGGCGGCAAAGAGGTGTCGTCAAACTTGTGGTACAACTTGAGTTGAAGGAGTGCTCTGTTCTCTATCAAATTGAGGTCCTGCCTCGCATGTGTATATAGACAAAGATTGTCACCATCTTTCGGTGTCTCCGTGTTCAGCTCATAGACGAAATCCTTGTCTAGCTGAATACCCAATGCCCCGCTGAAAGTGTCGCCACATATTGTCTCACAGTTCAACATTTCTGCTGGTCCTGGGAACGGGCGTCTGCCGCTTAGTGAGACCATTCTGGCAGCCGATTCTACACCGCTCCCTTCTCTATTCGTCGCCCGCCACAGCTAGGCCAATGATCCAATCACCGAACTCGTCCCCAGTCCAACCCAATTTCTCAAATTCGTGTTGAACTATGCCGTCAGACCCCTTTCAATTAACGCCACGACTAACTTGGGCTCCTAGCTGTGGTGGCTGTGGGGCCAGCCTGAATAGTCAACTTACCGTTTCGACGTCTGAGTATTTGCATCTCGGGCGGCTTACGCAACGTCACCGTTTTTCTGCGACGTTCTTAGGTTGACGGTCATATGCCAGTACCGTACCACAAACTATCGTGATTCTCCCGATTTTCCATACGGACACCTCGAGGATTTGGTCTCTGTTACTTCCATATGGTACCGAAGCTCCGTCCTGGGATCCACAATATAGGAAACCTCGACTCAGCAGGACCAGGGACTGTCAACGGCAGATGGATATGCGTACATCTAGGCGCAACACTAGGTCACTACTCAAAAGAGGGACCTATTTGCCTGCGGCTCAGGTGTACGCGGCAATCGAGACTTGCGCCGGAAACGTCAAACAAGGAAATGCCTTATGCTAGACAGTTATAGCAATGATTTTGTACGTAATGCTCCAAGGCATCAACACATTGTTTACATAATCCATGCACGTAGTGCCCCGCTACACTATGACTTCTTTCTTTTAGCACCTCCAACCTGGGACAAGCAGGCTCGGGGACGACGGGAAGACGGATAGAGCACGTTCAGGCCTTTGTCGCGTGTGAGTTTGGCTGCTCACTCCCAGCGTCCTGTGTATCATCTGCTGATGCCGCCGCCGCCGCCGCTGCTGACTCTTTCTCGAGCTGGGCAAACTTACGCACCACTTGCAGGGTTGCGTAATAGCTAAAGGGGAGGACGAAGAACCACGGGCCGAAATTGATGCTGGCCGTGGCGATGAGCGCAGTCGGCACTGCCTGCACTCCAAAGCCCACAGCCACGGCCGCAGTCTCAATGCCTCGAAGGAGAGAGCCGTACCGAATTTGATCCCCCGGGGAATCCGAGAGATTGCTGATACACCAGTAGATGTAATTCTCGACCATTCCCAGACAGATGCGCTCGAACAAGAACAAGCCGAACCCGCGGCCGAAGGTGCTCTGGTCGGCCCAGTCCAGGGTTGGGTTGGTGTGGCGGTACTCGTTCTGAATGATGACCGCCCAAATCCGCGTCGCACTGTTGATCAAGGCGATGAGGACATAGGTCGTCACCGCCCGTGTCGTTCGGTTCTTTGTCCACGGAATATCCACCAAGCAACCGGCCAACCAGGTTGCAAAGGTGCCAACCACGACCGACAAAAAGCTGGCTAGCGCGCGAGATCGAACGGTAAAGTACGCGGCAACATATGTCCCCGGGTACGCTTGGACCCAGCCAAAGTACCAGAACAAGGGCGTCAACAGCAGGATGGACTTGCTGCGAGCCAGTCGCCACATCTGAGCGAGTTCGGTGCGCCAGTGGATGCCTCGGGGAGCTTGAATGCGCGTGCCATCATCCCGCCGTACTTTCTCCGGATTCGACAGCAGGAGGCCCGCGAAGAAGCCCAGGCACTGGAGGGCAATGAAGGCTCGATAGGTGCCGGCGCTGACTTTCCCCCGGTGACTGATCTTGTGGTTAATGGCCAGTGAGATGGCACCGCCGATGATGTTGCCAAAGTTGCGAAAGGTACACCATGTCGCGAGATAGCGCCCGCGCTTGTGGTGCTCGGGGTATCCGGTCGAGATGGCTCCCTCGACACTCCAGAAGAAGCCGGCGCTGATTCCACAGAGAATGGAGCCGACGTACACCAGCCATTCCGTCCCGGTGCGGTTGTTGTGGTAGAGACCCGCCGCGTACACGGGATACCCCAACGGGCCGACGGCCAGTGTCCACCGGAAGCCGATCAGGTTGGTCAGCCACGGCCCTGCAAAGCACGTCAAGGTCATCAGGCCATACAGCGACGCATTGGCGGCGTTGACGAGGTCGGGACTTTACGAGCCACCGACGCCGAGGCCGTTCATGGCGCTCCAGATCCCCGGAGCACAGAAGGCGCATAGACCCACGACCAGGATCTGGAAAAGCGTGGTCCGAAAGAAAGGGTATCGACTAGGCGAGAGAGGAAGGGCATCCGTGGACTCTGGCGGGTATCGATTGGGGGGTAGGGGGAGGACGTCTGCGGTCACTGGGCCACGAGGCACATCGTCTGCGAGCTCCTCTCCAGAGATGACTGCATCCTTGTTATCGGCGGGAGTTGTTAACATCTTCAGTGAAGACGGAGAGCCAGGGTTTGTATTTCAGCAAAATAAGGACGTGCTTTCCCGCGACTGAAGTAATGGTATGTCGTGTGCGAAATGCTAAGACAGTTGAAGAGTAGCGAGGACTGGCTCTTCTCTTCAACGAGACAGATTGGTTATGGCCACGGCCAGAGGCTCCACATAAATATGATGAAGGCAGTTCAGAGAGCTCGGAGATCGAGAATTGCCCACCCTTGTGGCGTGGCAGTACAATGTCTCTTATTCTGAAAAGCACGCAAATGCCAGGAGAAGTAACACAATGCTCAGGGAATGCCATTGAATCACTGTTCTGCTCCACCCGCACCTTCCCGGATGTGGTATACGAAGAGAGGGTTGTCCTGGGCTTGGTTCGAGGTTCGTGATCTTGGGATGGGATGACACCACAGGGCCGAGGAACGTTTGTCGTAGGGGGGATACGAGGGAATCCACTTGGGTTTTGACGCCGCGGCTTTTGGATGCACCATCGCTCTCGTGCCAGTCCAGAGAACATTTATTCAAGCCCTGCATTATCACGTCCTGGCCCGCACCTTTTTTGTCCCTCGTCCTGTATCAGTTAATCCGCGAGACGCCCTCCTGTCTTCGCTCTCCTGCTCCTCCCGCTCACCACGTCCCGGTCTTCATCCACAATGGCCACCGAGCCCCAGAGAAAGGCGGCGAGTCGCCCATCTCGTCGTCGGTGGAACTCTTCCACCGCGCACAACAAGAGATCCCGGAGTTCATCAGCGAGCTTGCCGACAAGGGCATCCTCAGCAGGGTCACATACAAGCCCGAAGTACAGTACGCTGGCGGATCCACGCTCAAGCAGGCGTTCGGCAAGGAGATCCAAGACGGTGACGACGAGGCCACCAGGAAGGCCGAGATTGAGGGCCAGATCGCCCGCTACGGTCGCGGCAAGTATACCACCTGGGAGTGGGCCGACGATGGCAGCCTCATCCTGACGCACCGGCTGCCGGCCATCCGCACCCAGCCGGAGACCAACCTGCCCACGCTCTTCACGGGCCTGGCGGCTTACTACAAGGGTGTCATCGCCAACCCCGACCACGGGCGCAAGAACGTCACCCAGCAGCTTTACGGTGACGGCACGCCCATCCCGGAAAAGTACCTGGCTCACCTGGCCAAGATCACCGACGAGATCCGCGTCCTGCACAAATGGCAGCGCGGCGATATCCTGGTCTACGACAACATCATCTCCCAGCACGGTCGACAGCCCTGGGAGGGGGAGCAGACCGACCGTGTAGTGTTGGCCACTCTCTTCGACGGACAGCTACCCGGCGCATACGTGCCGCAAGAGTGGGCTCATGTTGTGCAGGCTCTTGAAGGTTAGAGGCTTGGTGTAGTGTTATGTAGCATGATGATGGCCAGCTTTCAAATCTCTGTTCCCAAACCCGTACGTTTTGCCTATCACCAGAAGATGTTTCACTTGTCCCCATATCATGTCTATTCCAATCCCCAAGCTCACGTGCGGACGCGGGATGAATCTTGTCATGCTCCCCCCGTGGGAAGCGACGATTTCTCAGTTTTCGTGGGCTATCTCACAACAGAACTATGGGAGACAAAAAGGGCGGAGGATCAACGACGAACCCGTGTTCTCCCTCGCGTTGATCATGGCCCAGAGCCTCAAACTAAAGGCCGGCAACCATTCCCCAGAGCAGGACACCTTCTCCATCGGCTTGAACCCAACCCTCGGCGTTAACCACTCCCTTTCCGATTCTCACTTCCTCCGCCACCCTGAACCCGAAGTAGCTGTAGACCTCTTTGGCGTGCCGGTTGGTCGCCTCCAGCCAGACGGGCAGGTTTTCTTCGCATGCCTTCTGGAGGAAGGGTTCGATCAGACCACGGATGGCGCCTAAGGGAAAGGTCGTAAGGATCCAAGCTAGAGACAAAGTTCGCTGGCAAAAGGGTCTGCAGAACCGCCGTGGAGGTGGGATGTCCACCAGGCGGAAAGTCGACAAATGGAAGGGGGAGGAGAGAGGAAGAAGGAGGAGTTGCGCAGAGAATCATGCCATGTGCACGCCGATTGACGCACCTTTTTCTTCTCGCCTTGAGGGTAATCTGCCAATCAGGTTGAGATACCAGTGCGGCCGGCCGCCCAAGTATTTCTGCTTCAGGGCGTCGAATTTCTCTCGATACTCGGCAGCACCCTCAGGGACCGGGTTTTCACCACTGCCGCCGGCAGCAGAATCGCTGGGATTGGGCTTTCCGACACCAGGAGGGAGCCTGCTCATTTGCGACCATGCATTCTGTCAGTAAGTGGGCAAACAACCATCACTCATCCACGTGGGGTTTGGCCTGTCTCCTGGCCGGAGGGGCCGCCGGCAGGCGACATACATTCCCCCAATGGAACGGAGGGAGTGGAAGAGGGACGACGAGGACGAGTCCGGTGACCCACCACAGAGCGACTCCGGCCCAATCGTACGTCTGCACGAGAATTCCTCCCTTTTCGAACCGACTTGCCATCAAAGGTTGCCAGAACGCGACCCGAAGGTCAGTTTGCGACAGCTTTGGGTGGTCCGGTCGGGACTCGCGGCCGAGGAACATATATCGGTTTAGTGTGTCGTTGGCAAAGGCCGCGGCAATGACCTGTGCGAATTTGCTCACGTCCTCGTCGCGCTGCACGGTGGTGAGCGCCTGCTGATCCTGCTGCCTGTCATGGTCGCCCGGCATTCTGATGGAAAGTTCCCCCCAGCTGTGCGCTCGGTGGTCGAGATGGACAAAGAAAACACGTTTCCCGTTGCACTTCCCGAAACCCCCGTGTCCCTGCCTACTCGTACTGCTAGCAGGTTCTCTCTTCTTCAAGCGCATGAGAAGCTCTTGGTCAAAATATAGACGTGAGCCTCGTGGCAGGTGGACACAGCCGTGGGTCAGTTTCGCGTGGTCCGGTCAACGTCGGACCCCCTTTTAATGGAATGATGGATCCTCCGACTTCCTCAGTAACTCTACGGGTGCAAAGCGTTCAATCACGTCAAAATCAAAGGTGATGACTCTGCCACCGCTGTCGCTATAGTCAGTCCAAATTGCGGCAGACTCTCGGAGAAGGGAGAACAAGAACTCTACTACGACAAATATGTACAGTACTCCGTACTCGTATACAAGGCTCGGCTTCGGAGAAGTCCACCGAGGCTCGATGTCGTGATATACGGCAAAGATGACACATCCGGTATTGCGGCACCGAATTCGAAACATGTTGGTCCACCTAGACAACATGGGCCGGGGTACATACTATACTCAACAGCCCAATGGAGGATCGGCATTTAAACGGAAACTTTTTGAAGCGCCTTCGCACAGAAGACCCCTCCATTGATTTTGACTAGACGGTCGAAGTCTTTTTCACGCCCGACGGCATCGCGCGAGAAGCTTCAAAATGTCCTTAATCCAAGCCGTGACCCAAAGAACGACGAAGCTGCACTGATGTCTGTGTATCTTGGCTCCTCTTGTCTCCCTAGGTCGTAAAGGACTACTCTTTTCCGTTCTATCTGATGAAATAGGTTTGTCATAACTTCGTCCTTGATCTTTCTTTAACCACATGTTTTCCCACCATATAAGGTGCAGACACTGATCCGCCGGAACCATACATGGACAATCGCGCGATCGTACGTAATATAAGCGCTGATTGCGCGAGTCTGTAGTAAGACTAATCTATGGATGGAAAGCTTCTCAAAGACTATCACTGGAAATCCCTCTACACATAGGGCGGTAAGAGGTGGAAAAGGTGGCCGCCGCGATCTTGCGAGAGTCGACCTGAATCACAATCACAGAGAATGCGGTATGTGTGTCACACTCCATAGGGTCTGGCCTGGACACTCACGGTCTAGTTAAGCTCGCCGTCCGCATGGGATCTGTGGCAGGGTAAGAAGAACCAGGACGAATAGTGGTCCCGAATGTTGACGATCCTGTTGGCCGGTACCGAGAAAAAATCGCCACGCGAGACCGCCGGTATGCACACTATATATTTGCATATATACACCACGTCTGAGCGGTGCCTCCCCGTTCCCTGTTGGTCCACACTCAGAAGATACGACTTGTTGGTCTCATTACGCGCTCGCGGAAAAGAAGAAGCCGACCACGAAGAAGAGCTCCCATACACGGTGGACAAGAAACAAACCCGTCAGAATGTCAATTTCTTCCTGGGGCGGTGACTCTTCCGACGACGCCTTTCATGGACCCGCCACCAGCGTGGCGGGCCCGGAAAAGGGCATCGTGTCGGCGTACGAACCAAAAGGTGACGATGTCCTTGTCGACTCCCATACCCCCGCCCCCGTGCGCGACGTGTCTGGCGACATCCTTGACGACGGACTGAGAAGAGTGTTGAAGGGTCGGCATTTTGTCATCATCGCACTCGGCAGCATCATCGGACCGGGCACATTTTATGGCTTGGGCTATGCGCTGTTCCTGTCGGGCACGCCGGGCGCACTGCTGGGGTTCGCCATCGTCGGTATGCAGCCATTCTCCACCGGAGATCATTCCAGGTGTTTTCACGGTCTCCTTAACCTGGATATGTCGGCCATAGTGGGGACATTCAACTGACCGTATGATCTCCTTAGGCGTCTCGGTCTGGATTTTAATGCAGAGCGTTGGCGAGCTAACCACTTTATTCCCCATCCACGGAGGCTTTGTCGAGGTACGCAATAAACACTCTCTCTCGAATGGCGGTCCCGTCAGACGTCCCGTACATGCAACTAGCTGTGATACGACAGCATGCTGGACGATTCGTGGATCCGGCCCTAAGCTTCGCCATGTCTTGGTTGCATTATTTGATGTGGAGTGTCTTCCTCGCTGCAGGTGAGTCCATCACAGCCCGGGACGCCCCTTTTCCATTGGGGAAAATCGTGGCGGAGAGATCTGACTTCGTGTCTCGCGACAATGAAAAGACTGGAACTCGGCCATCCTGATCCTCCGCTACTGGGTGTCTGAGGAAACGTTCCCCTCATACGCCTGGGCGTTCCTCTTCTGGGCCGCCTTCTCTGTTGTGACCCTCCTGGGCGTCAACGTCTACGGAGAACTCGAGTATTACTTTGGCATGTTCAAGTTCCTATCGTTGATTATCCTCTCCATCGTGGCCAACGTTGGTGGATTCGGCGGCGACTATGTCGGGTTCAGGTATTGGAGGAAACCGACGGGTGCGTATTTTGTTTGATTTCTTCAGTTTGGACTACAGGATGCCAATCCAACCCTCAAACAGGCCCCATCATCCACGGGGTCGATGGATTCGGACAGGTCTTTGTCCTCGCCGCTGCGTACTATGTGGGCACTGAGATCATTTCCCTAGCTGGAGGAGAGTCTCGGAATCCCAAGAACGACGCTCCAAGGGTAGGTCGATTGCCTTCCACCTTGACAATCTTCCCAGCCACTCACTTCCTGCGCAGGCCATCAATTCCGTTGTCTACCGCATCCTCGTCGTCTACGTTGGCATGCCATTTTTCCAAGGCCTGATCTGCCCATCGAACTCGCCAGACCTCCTCAACGCAGACTCGGTGGTGGCTTCGTCACCGTTTACCATAGGCTTCGTCGACGCAGGCTGGAAAACTGCCGGTCATTTTGTCCATGCGTTGATAACGGTGGCTTTTGTGTCAGCGGCCAACGGCGTCGTCATGTGCAGTCGCGAACCGTCTATTCCCTGGCGTTGTCAGGCCGAGCTCCCAAGTTCTTTGCAAAGACGACGTCGCGCGGAGGTAAGAAAGACCACATCTCTCGTTGTCTCACCACCCCTTCAGCTCGCCTCAACCATATTCGACGTGAACGCTGACCTCGACAATAGTTCCGTGGGTAGCCATCCTGACCTCCAATCTGTGGGGTTTCCTCCGCCTTATGAACCGCAAGCTGTCCGCTGGACGAGTCTTCGCCTACATGAACAGCGTGGGCGGCACGGCAGCGTACATTGCCTGGGCGGCCATCATCTTCACCCACCTACAGGTCCGAGCGGCGGTAAAGAAACAGGGCATCGATGTCCGAACGTTCCCCTACAGAGCCTTCGAAAGTATCTGGCTGTATCGCCTGAACTTTGCGTTCAACGTCTTCCTGCTGTTCATCCAGGGCTACACCGTGTTCAAACACCCGTTCAACTGGAGATCTTTTATTGCCTGCTATATCACAATCCCGACGTTTTTCATCCTCTTTTTCGGGTTCAAGTTCTACAAGAAGACGCACTGGTGAGTTTCTTCGCCTTCACCATCTCGTCCAGCGTTCTTCCCTAGCTCGGATGATGGGTGCTGGCTGACCTCTTCTTCAAGGGTGCGCTTGCATGAAGTCGATTTCTCTGATCGGAGGGAGTGGGTTGCTCCATCGGCCAAGGAGCGTGACGCTCGAACTTGGATGAGGAAGCTATGGGACCTGTTCAAAGACTAAGAACTCAAATGCTCAGCAAGTCGTCCCTGCAACGACGACTCTGGTCAAACCGGTGAATGGATAGATAGTCTCGGGAGGGGGTGGCAAGCCATCGGGAAATTAGCAGCTATAGGCAATCACTACGGAGATTCCTTGCAACGCGGAGAGATCAGGAAGTTGAAGAGAACTTGGTTCCGAAAGAGCCTATTGTTCGGGTGCAAACAGCGGGATAGACTGAGAATAATGGGCGACGAAACCTGTACAGAGCAGTGTATACTAGCAACGAGTATAGATCGCAAAGCAGGAAGAGGATTTTAAGCAGTCCAAGGGTCTAAATAAATGCAATCAAGGACAGTAATGAGAGAGCGTTTTTTTGAAATCGCTTCACTACTGCTATAGTACATGGGAGCTAAATTAAGCTCGAGGGAATAAAGGGGACCCGAAAAGGCTGCCTGACTTATCACTAGAGTTCAAGGTTATATGGGAATTTAGGCAGTACCAGAGGGGCACGAGATCTCTCCGGTTTCCTGACGGCTAAGAGAAGCTTGGGAAATAGGTTTTTCGTTCTCGAGTAATCTATGTACAATGATGTACAATAGCCGCTTTCACAATGAATAGACGTTCGAGTGCGAACAAAGCACCCCATCCCGCAAGCTGAACTCTCGTCTGACCCTTCTCTCTTTGCTCAACTATGTCATCAGATTCGAGTTCCTCAGAAACCTTATCTGACGAAGACACCTTACACGTGGTCAAGTTGTCAGCAACTGAGCTGAAGGATCATTGTCGCCAATGGATCAGATTCAGGCTTCGTTAACCACTAAAGGATCCTCCATGTTTGCAGTGGGCGGGACGCAGCTGTTCTGGCTCTACATCTTTGCCTACCGCGAGGCTCGCTTGCTTCGCCAACCAGGCATACGTTTACAATGCCTCATGTCGTAGCCCCAATTTTGTGCACCTTGTGGGGGCGAAGAGTATACTAGCGAAGATTAGTCACTGGTGTTAGTCTAGATGGGAGTTTTTGGCTAGCCTTGTAAGTAGGTATCCGATGATCGACGGAGGTCCCCAATCCTGGTGTCCTCGTACCCGCTAACCCATTTGGATGTAAATTATATCTAACAATTTCCTAGGGGCTGTGAACGTGGCTGATGACTAACAGGGGACGCTTTCATGTGGGGATACATTCCCTAAGGCCGTGATTTCCCTGATGTGAAGCAAAATAAATTGCTGGGGCCAACTGGGCATATAATTTGCCGGTATGTCCGTGATACATCCCAGAATAGCGGATCCTGCAAGCTACAAAAACCTATCTACCTCCCTAGCCTCTCACAACCTTAGACTACGACCACTTTTATTAATGCCCGAGTCATTGAGGCCTCCAAGATCTGCTTCGTTCTCAAGAAGATATCAACAACACTTCTTCTGTTTATGATAGCAGTTCTTCATCTCGGGCCGAAGCTCTTCTAACACCATCACCAAATCAGCATGAGGACATACAATTTGGCGCTGGGCATGATGGCCCTGGCTCCCCTTGCACTTGCACAGTTTCCACCTCAACCATCCGGATTAACGACTACTGTCTCCAAGGTCAATAAACAAGTCAACATCACCTGGAAGCAAGTGAGTGAAATACTCTCCTTTGCAGAAATATGTGCCTAACTCCATGTAGGCGCAAATATGTGAAACAAATCCTGGCGTTAAATCCTACAGTGGCTATGTCAATCTTCCTGGAAGTGTACTGAACGACACAGGAGGCTACGACATCCACACTTATTTCATGTATTTCGAAGCACGACACGACCCTGGTACAGCTCCGCTTGTGATATATCTGGCCGGCGGACCCGGGGAGGCCTCATCCTATGCGGCGCTCGCGAGCGAAAGCGGGCCCTGCTATGTTAACTTCAACGGCACCGAGACAATCGAGAATCCGTGGTCTTTCAACAACAATGCCAACGTGCTCTACATAGATCAACCAACTAAAGCGGGTCTCTCATACAGCTACCTGGTGAATGGCACATATGACCTCGCAAGCGAATGGATCACGCCCTTGGATATCAATCCCGACGACTTGCCCGATCTGAATTCTACCACACAACTCGGAACCTTCGCGGACCAGGGCCCATACACCTCGGCAAACACAACTGTCATGGCCGGGAAAGTCTTGTGGCATTTTTACGAGCACTGGATCTCCTCATTCCCAGAATATAGGACATCCTCGAACAAGATCTCCTTCTGGGGCAACTCTTACGGCGGATTCTGGATCCCCGAGACCTCGGCCTCCTTTATCAAGCACGCCAAGAACCTCACGCACTCGCATCCTCTGATGAAGAAGAACCTTACAGTCGATGCCATCGGGATCACGAATGGCTGTATGGATTTCGAATACGCCATTCAAGGCTTTCCCGACTTCGCCTACAACAACACTTATAGTGCGCCCTTCTATGGCAACCAAACATACCAAGAAATCACACACAACATTACCAAGCCTGGCGGATGTCTAGATCTGATGAAAAATTGCCGTGCAGAAGGCCTGACGGGAGATCCGGAATTTAAGGGCAACAATGACACAGTCAACGAGATCTGCGAAGACGCTTTTCTTTACTGTTTCCAGTACGTTATCGGGCAGCCTGTGGAGCAAAATCACAGTGTACGTCACATCATCCTCAGACCTAACGAATTGCCCCCCGGATGCTCACACTTTCCTAGGTATCTGCTTTTGACGTAGCAATCGAGGCGCCTGATGCTTGCCCCTACGATTTCCCGGTGGGCGAGTTCCTGAATACCCTTCACGTACAGTCAGATCTAGGTCTCCCTCTGAACTGGACGTGGGACTCTCAAGTCGTAACAACAATCTTTGGTTTCAACTTCAATGCCCCTCAAAACGGGACGGGAGACGCCTTCCGCCAAGCAGGCATGCCCAATCTTGAATATTTGCTGCAGAATGGTGTTAAGATGGCCTTCCTGTACGGGGACCGCGATTATCGATGTCCTTGGACTGGCGCCGAAGCCACTGCCAAGGCCGCCAAATGGGAGAACCAGAAAGGCTTCAATGCTGCAGGATATCAAGAACTGCAAGGTCTCAGCAAAGATACCCACGGAGGAGTCGTCAAGCAATACGGCCAACTCTCATTCACCAGAGTGTTTGATTCTGGCCATTCATTGTCAGCATACGCACCAGAGACTGTCTTTAGGGTGTTCAACCGTACGATGTACGGGAAAGACGTTGCCACTGGTAGCACCGTTATCGGCCCTGATTACCACACCACTGGACCGACAGACAGCTGGGGATGGAGGAACAAGATGCCCAAAGTCTTTCAGAACACTTGCATTGTTGAAGGTAAATTCAGGCCTTCGAATCCTTGGCCAATAACTGCCGTCTAAATGGAGGAGCCGATGTGATTTTCAGACCAAGGTTCGGCTCACTCACTTATCATGTACGTTAAGCTAATACACTATTTATTTTCTCCCTCTAATTTCTATTCCGGTTTACATAATTCGTACAATAACTTCTACTTTCGCGCAAGGGGGCTTATGTTGTGACCTTGCTCCCGTGGAGCTTCACTTGAGACAGTGGCGAATGAACCGTCTGCGACACTGCCCTGGTTACGATTGTCAGCTAGTTCGATGACGGAGTCACTGGCAATGGGAAAATCAGTCACCGTTGTGGTGATCGTCTTGGTAATTCTGCCCCTAGGTGCAACTCGGCGAAGAAGGATCTGTATGGCGGGCAAGCAGGCACAGATAATGCCTACGTCGCATTCCGGCGAAGAGCTTGTTGTACATGCAGTCGGCGGAGTAATGAGCGTATCTTGGCGAGAAATCAGCCTTTTGGCCGCACGCACAAATGCGGCTGCTGGGAATGAGTCCAATAGGAAGCTCATGCTGGTCTTGCGCCAATATAAAGGAAGACTACTCGCGACTCACTCGGCTGAGGCAACAGGGTAACGCCGCCCTGTGCTCACCCTCGACTCGCGCGAGCCCGTGTCTCACCCATCGTGAGGGCCAAAATATGTTGAACGGTCGGAGAGAATAACGAATTACCGATCCGTTTCGGCGATGACTCGTAAGCGGCTCATATCGGCGAGTTGACAGCAAGCCCAGAAGGCAGAGGAGACGGGGGGGCCGTTAAGTACTTCCTTAATTTGGGTCAAGAGTTCGGTGCGCTCCGGTGAGCGTATATTGTAATCCTCATCGTTGAAGTCAGATGGTGCTGCCGCCTGTGCCATTTCCCTTTCGTGTTTTCTTAGGGTTTTGGAGAATCCCTTTCTGGATCTCTTCTTTGAAGGGACCATTTGAAACAGTTTTATACCCTTAAGCCGAACTGGACTAAGAATAGAGATCGGACGATGGTGACTAGACGACAACCACATTGTCACGTAAATGGTTACGTGGGTTTCGAGTCAGGTGGGAGGGATACAGAGCGAGTCAATGTATCTCCTAGTAGGGGTGATATAAAGGACGAGGTTGACTACAAAGAGCTATCTAGGCAATGAACGTGGCTACATACTTGCAGGGGGGTTCTAAAGGAGAAGTGTTGGCATCTCTCGTGGTGTCTATACTCCGCCGAAAACGGTCTCCCGGAACAGAATCTCCGACATTATGACGTACCAGAATCAACGCTTCCCACTTCGTCGTACCTTTCTGGTGATACTGCCCAATTCACGCCAGCCCGATTCCCTCGGGTGACTTTGTGGCTTCGAATTCGTGTGACTAGTGTCAAGTGCCCGAAGCACATTTCGATCCCTCCAGATGTCGACCGGATCGTTCGCTGCCCTGCGAAGGACGCGGAGTGAGGACCTAGCGAAGCTTGCGGAAGAGCACTTCAAGCATGAGTAGGTGGACATCCCGGTTTGCCTTAGCTGGACTCAGTTTGACTCACCTTGTTCCACAACAGCTTACTAGAATCAGACCGTGACCTGATCAAGAATGCCGGCTCCAAAGCCTCGACACACGCCCTCATCGGATCCCTCGCCGGCATCGCACTGGGAGGCTTCCTCGCTTTCCGCCTCCGAGGCAACCGCAAAGCCATGTACCAAGCCATCCGCGCTGCAGAAAAGCCCACACACGTCCGCTTCGCAGATGGTCGAGAAGTGGAAATCCCCGACATGACTCCTTGGCTGAAGCCAACTCCGCTAGGCGATATCATGACCTACACGTTCTTCGGCATGGGCGGGCTCTTCCTTGGAGGTGAGACCGGATTGTTGACCGGATCTTGGTCGGCGAGGAGAATGATCTCCCGGGATCCAGAAACGCAGAAGAGAATCGAGAAGGCGTTCCGTGCATTCCGGGCCGATGTGCTCAGGAAGCAGATTGAGGAGCTCGAAGGGGGAAAGGAAGAGACGGAGCCGATTTGGGAAGTGTGATGTGACGACAACGCAGCAAAGAGACTCTTTTAGTGTGCACAGGGCCGGGAAAGGATAAAGGAAGCATGGATATCAGACCAAGGCACGTGGGTTCAAGATTCCAAACAACTTCCTTTCTCAGAGGCCATTGAGAGACAAGATGTGATTGCATGAGCTGGACGCCAGATACCAGGTAAGCGTTCTCAGGACTTTACCGGGGCCTTCTGTCGAATGGCTCCTTTGTCGAATCAATTCCCTTTACCTCCCAGCAGCTCTTTCCGGTTTCTGGACAATTCTGGCTTCCCCCTGAAGGTCATGTCGTGCCCTCAGCCTCGTCATTTTTCTCCCTTCCACGTGACTTGACCCTCTCTCTGCACCCTTTCGTCGTTGTTGTTCACCTCTCACCATGTTTGCGTTAGAAGTTGGTCTCCAATTGTTCATTCCTAATGTTCAATGAAAACATGGTGAAATATTGACAGTTAGAAAACAAGAGCCATGACTGAGTGCGAACTAACAAAGCTAAAATGATTGATATCACAAGGACACCACATCTTTCTTTGGCTTTACTGTTTGGGTGTGATTGCTCTCTTCACCCAATGCCGCCTATATAATACAAGCATTGCCACGGCAGGGCTATCTATTGTCATGGATCACCTGGAGTGAAGTAAATTTTCACTATCTTCATTTTGATCAACTCCATCATGAGCCTTTTAAGGTCTATATATGGTGCAGACAACGCGGCAAACTTCTTCTTGTTCCTGCTGGCCAGACAACTCTCGAATTTCAGATTCGCAGATCTCATCAATGATTCTCAGCGCTTCACGTCAAGATTGGTCCGATCGATTCTCTGGGAACAAAGATTAGAAGTAGGGGTTTAGGACAGGAGGAAGAAGAGATACATCCTGTCGAACAGTCGTCAGAAAGCGAGTCCGGTTTCCACCGCCAAGGTCAAGTCCGACGAGTTCAACCACAAACTGAAGTTGTTCAACACGAAGGATGGAATGTTCAGTCACACAATGGGGATGATCCAGAAAGTGATTGAAATTCTGAGCCATGACAAGAGGATGAACCAAATATCCAGGAAGGAAATATCGAAATCTCATGGACGCGGATGCTTGTATCATCCAAAATCCTCACATTGGGCTTCACCTGCTTTCGAAACGGTGTTCCGTCGTAAATTCGCCGCGGCCTGGCTCTCCTTTACAAGCGCAAAGCCTCCGATTATCTACCGTCCGAAGATGATCCGTGGGCAGTCTCCCTGGTTTGCGGCATTTTGCACCACACAGAAGACATCAGCGTTCGCGGGAATCGATTCCTCATGGCGTCAGGGGTATATCTCGCGCGATCCTCTATCTATATCGCTAAATTTATCTTTTCGAGTCTACGGCTTCTGGAGTTCCGGAAATCTGGAAATCCGGATTACTGACATCACCACTATTGTAGCCCTCAGTCATCTTAAGACGGATCCCTCTTTTTCAATTTATAATACCGTGAAAACATAGTATTTGAGCCACCAAAACTTGAAACCACGATGGATTGCTTGGATCAAGAGGCTGCTGACATGGAGTCGTTCAAGTACGTCAAAGATTACGGAATGAGAATTATGTGTCCAATATAAATGATTTACTTACAAGCGCAGAACCACAGAAGAGGAGGAGGAGGGCCTGCGGTGCAGGGGCCTGATAGACTGTGGAGTCTAGAGAAGGAATGTGTTGTTGTTGTTCTATCTAAGAGAGAGCAAGACGAAAAGAAGGGCACAAGTTGCCAAGCCAAACAGCCTCACGTGACGTTGCCAAGGCAACCAGTCACGTGACTGGCCAACAGGGCCCGGGAGGAGGAAGTTCAAAATGTGATCTTGAGGATGAGCAAGCTGAGGGGAGGGAGAGGCTTTATTATTGATAAATCTAGCACTTTTGCTGCTAGATCATCTTCTAAGTAGCCAATTGCCATGAAGGATTTTCCCAATATGACCTTGCGAACCAGGCAGAATCCACATCATGGAAGCATAATCTCCTCCTACCAGGATTTCTTCAAAGGCTGGACAAATCAGAGGCCAGGATTTCAAGTGGAACGACTTGTAGAGAGTCATCCGCGACGGTTGAACTAGGCGACAGCCTTGAACGGAAATAGAAGAGAACCCCTCGCACAGTCTATACACAAGCGACTGGCTATGTGGACCTGATTGGTGATAAATACATCACGTAAAGACTTTACTCCCAAAGTCACGTAATTGTATATACTCGTATTAATAGCCGATGCCCAGACACATTAGTGCGAAAATCCGACTCAGTTCAGGAGGATTTCTTGGCGGTGGGGTAGGGCTAGGGCAGGATCCACTATTGTCAACACATATTCGGCATATACAGCAAGACTCGGGAATATACAAACTTCCGAGCTGACCTGAAGTTCAAACGCCGAAATCTGGAAAACGCCCTCACTCCACCACCTAAGCCCTCTTATGCCCTGATCACGAGTTCCCACCTCTTCTATCCGCATCTCGCTCAGTTCGACAGATCGTCCACGCCATTGCAGGCTACAACAAACGCCCCTCCCCCTTCAATGAATATTTCTGTTTCTGGTAGCGAGCCACAGAGGGCGGGAGAAACCGGAAAACGTGCCCTCAAAGCCAACAAGGCATGTGTGCTCTGCCGTGTACGCAAGGTCAAGTGCGATGCCGCCGTGATTGGCCTCCCCTGCAGCAGCTGTACCAGCAGGAAGTGTGCCAAGGATTGTGTACTGCCGGTCCGTAAGGGTCGGACCAGGTGAGTTGATTACTGATAGGATGGTTCATGGTTCATGGTTCATTAGGTGCGTGCTAACATAGATGGGGCCCATAGGAAAGCAATACATGTTTTACCGATTCCTAGCCATGTACGAGTATGCTTTAGATGATTGGCATTGTCACGGCTGCTTCTCTTCTCCGCCTTTCTTCTTCTCCTTCGATGATCCTTCAGAATTCCCACTAACCGTTGCCAGATTCCAGGCATCCCGGCTACATCCAACAGTAGCCAGTTAGACAGTCTCAATCAATCAAAACAATCAAAGCAACCTTCCACTTCCGATCCCCTGGACTGCCAAAGCCCACGTCAGACTGAGCCAGATCTGCTCTACCTCAATATCCTAAACGACGCCGTGAAAGAAACTGCAGAATCCAGTCGACACCACACCACTTTCAGTACCCCCTACCGTCCAAGGCCGGAAGACAGTTTTACTCCTTGGAACCGTCTATGGACCAAGCTACCCCAATTGGACGACATTGACAATGAATATCTTGTCAAGAAGGGTGTCTTTGATCTACCTCCTCCGCGCCACTTGTGAGACAATCTTGAATCCTCCATCCTCCATCTTCTTTGGGTCTTCATCTTCACTCTACTCACAGACCAAAACAACAGAGATGCCCTCATTAAGACATACTTTGACCACGTCTACCCTTTTGCTCCCGTGATCAGCAGAGCTGATTTCATTCGCGGGTATCAATCCGGCGACTGCTCGCTGTTCCTGCTCCGCGTCATATTGACACCAGCCAGTCTCCATGCGCCAGCAGATGTGCTATCCGCCTGCGGCTTTGCCAGCCGCTCGGCCGCGCAAGAGTCGTTCTTCTCCAAGGCCAAGCTGCTCCACGACTTTGCCGCCGAAGATGACCCGTTGTTGATGCTGCAGGGATCTATCATCTTGTGCATGGTGATTCTCGACCACCCCACCGACCGGGACTCTGGCTACTGGTTCCACAACGCGATCCGTCTTGCCACCAAGCTTGACCTACGCAACACGTGCGTTTCCTACTCCTGGACTGTGACACCTGTGACATGTATTGCGGGTACTAACTGCCCACGGACTCTCCGACAGGTGTGTTCGAGAAGACAAACCCCGCGAAGTCTTAAAGTTGTACAGAAGGATCTGGTGGGCTCTCTACGTACGTCCCTCGTCTCGTCACCGTGTTCTGTTCTCCCTGCTTTATGCTTACTATAGCTACGTAGTCTTTAGACATTTTCCACGTCTTTGTCAATACCAGACGCTCGCGACTACTCGAAAACACCTCCGCGATCAAGCCTAGGACGGAAGATGACTGGGAAGCGGAGGATGTCTCGGAAGCATCATCCGGCTTGCTATCGGCGGTCACGCCTCAGCAAAAGGCCTCGCCTGTTGTCCACTGCGAGTTGTCTCGAATATGTGCGTGTTGGTTCTATTCGATTCTTTGTTCTTATTCCATTTTATTTTCAATCTGTAACTGATACCACAAGCATGGCTAACTCTATTTAGTCGGACAGTGTTTGTCCATTGTGACAAACAAGCCACAGCAGGATCCTCGCCAAATGATGCACCCACTCGATGCATGGCGCAAGTCTCTCGCTGCCAAGATGCACGTGGGTGGGAATACTGGAACTGACGTGTACTATCTGAATATACAAGCCATGAGCTACAGGTTTGAGTGCATCTTGTGTCGTCTGATACGACGCTGTTGGCAGCAGTCCCGACATGCGGACTGGAGCGAGTGGGCCCAACAGCGGCTTCGGTCCGCTATTCTGGAGTTAGACACGATTGCCAAAGAGGGTGTTGGCGAGTGGTACCCTTCAGGACTTTCCCATGTCTTTGTAGGTGCCGTTTATTTCTTCCCATTTCCCATTTTTCGGACATGCTCTATAGAACGCACCAATGGAACTAACAATGGCCTTGTCAGCGTAACCACAATAACTGCGCTGCTCGCTCTACACATCGAATCGGCCCTCGATCCAGCCGAGACAGACCTCGTCCGTTCCATGGCTCGGATATCCATCAGCCAGACAATGCTTGTTCTCACCCAGGGAAAAGAAATACCCATCCTGAAAAGAGCGCTGCCGGTATTTGAGGAGATTCTTGCCAAGAAAAATCTGTACTTGGTTCCGCCCAACATTCTCGGTCAAGTACCTGCGCAGTCGCAGTCACAAGACAACAGCATGGCGGATGCGTACGCTTCGCCGCACACACAGGTCAGCGTAGTTTCGTCTCAATTGGAGCATTGTGAGAATAATCCGTCGTTCGATGTGGATTTCCTAGGATTTGATTTCTTGGACGAGTGGCAGATTGGGCAACTGGATTTTACTGGTCGATATTGACATGGGTTTCCCAAGAACGGGCGCCATCGAGGCACATGCATTATCTGGGGCAATGTTAACCGTATGGGAATCTATTAGCACACGGAGCTTGTCGATCTATCCTTTCTCCCCCCTGCAACTTCCCCGTCGTTCGCTTCAGACTAAGATGAGAAATATATGGCTAGGTAGCTCAAGTCCAATTGACCTGGGTCTTCTCTCTATCAGGAATTAAATAGAAAATAAGAAAACAATAGTAAAGTAAAGCAACCTATCTATACTATAATATTGAATCCACACTTTGTATACTTTCCATCCATCTCTAAAACTC
Source organism: Rhinocladiella mackenziei CBS 650.93 (assembly GCF_000835555.1). NCBI lineage: Eukaryota > Fungi > Ascomycota > Eurotiomycetes > Chaetothyriales > Herpotrichiellaceae > Rhinocladiella > Rhinocladiella mackenziei. The sequence continues at coordinate 366,914 of NW_013550600.1, forward strand.
CCACGCCGGCGCCCCATTACGTATTACGGAGGGCTAATAATACTGTCGGGACCAGCCTCCACCAAACAACCTATTCAGCCTCCGTCTCCGGCCCATTTGGCTCACCTCCAATCACGACGACGTGCCGACGACGCATCATCTCCAGCGCCTTTGCTGCTTCGGAAGCATAGTTGCACTTGGAACGTATCTGCGGACCGTACTTGTGGAACAGAAACGGGAAAGGCAGGCACGGCACCCAAGCACCAGGAACGCAGGAATGGAGCTCGCCCATTGATTTCCGAGATTCTCGTACATTCGGGTGGTAAACAGCGGAAACGCGGTGCCGAACAAGGACCGAAGCACCGAGTTGGCCGCCAGCACAGAAGCAGCATAGACGACATCTGTACCCAGGTGAGCATGTGCATTGTTGCAGAGGATCACGAAGCAAGGATCAAAACGTACAAGAGTCGACCAGATAGCTCATCAGCGAGATGAAGACCATGACAAGTCCACACGAGAAAAACATGGCGCCGATAATGGGTACGATCCAGTGCACCGACGGATACGTCGTCCACGCAAACAGGAACAGACCAATCGGAAGGACAATAGAGCCTGCCATGGCCGTACCCAGTCTGGCTTCTGGCTCGACTGCGCATCCCTCTGCCTCGGCCGCCGCGCACAGGCGCACGTAGCGCTTGTTGTCCACGCCGGCCGCCAGCGTGGCAAGACAGACGCCAATGGCGACGCCGACAAACGGAAGTCCGGCGGTGCCCTGGCTCCAGCCTCGAGCAACTTGAAAGACGATGGGAAACCCGGCAAAGAACATGTACAGTGTACCGTAGACGATAGAGATGTACAGCGACGTCGGCAAGACAATGGGTTCGCGGAACAGAAGGATCCAGGGGCGCGTGAAAGAGACCGAGAGCTCCTGCGAGAGTGTCTTGGGAGGCTGTCCCGCATCGAGCCGGGACACATATACGCTTCCTGTCATCCGGGAGAGGGCCTTGGCTCGACGTCGCAGAATGAACGGCGCGTATGTTTCGCGGGTGGCGAGCATTGTGGCAATCCAGATCACACCACCCAGTATGGCGATCAAACCGAGAATCCAGCGCCAGCCCTGGGTCTCGCCAAGAAAACCACCGGCAATGGGCCCTGAAAAAAAAAAAATTGATAAGAATTAGCAAGTGCACAAGGGCAACAATAGCAAAAATGGCAGCATGAAAGAAGGGCATCCACCACCTACCAAGTGCAGGCCCCAGAAAGGGAGCCGTGACAAACAATCCCGTCGCCAGTCCGCGCTCCGCCCTGCTGAACATGTCGGCAATGACGCCCCCGACATTCGTCATCGACGACGAACCAAACGCGCTCGCAAAGAAGCGAAGAACCAGCAAGGCCGTGATGTTGGACGCGCACGTCGCCGCCACGCTGAATGCCGTGTACGCCGTGTACGAAATCACAAAGATGGACTTGCGCCCGTACACCTCCGACAGAGGCGCCCAGATCAGCGGTCCCAGGGCGAACCCCAACACGAAGAGCGACAAGCCCAGCGTGGCCACCTCCTCGGACACGTCAAAGCGCTGCATGACGCCTTCGATGCCGCTGACGTACACCGAGCTGGCAAAGGTCACCGCAAACGTGGACAGGGACTGGAGAACGGCAACGGCCCATTTTCGCCTCTTGGAAAAACTCATGGCGTCCTGGCAGTCGTTGTGCAGGTAATCGACAATGTAGGGGTCGTCGTCTGTGCCGTTGCCGGCGTAATTCTGGTTGCAGACATCGTTGTCGAGGCGCGTGCGGAGGAGAAGAGATCGGATCCAGAACATGCGTCGGGAGGAGTCCTTGACTCGCTGGGGGACGTCGTCGGAGACAGCGGGCTCGGGAAGGACGGCCATGATGAGAACGACAGGAAGGACAGGAAGACCTGTGTCGAGATTCAAGATGCGGACGGAGGAAAACCAACGAGTTTTCATGCTTAGCCATCTTGTCACGGTGAGTAGAAATCGTGCTCGCGGTTATATAATTCACTTCGGAAGTTTGGATTCGGAGTTTCAGCGTAGCAATATTGGCGAGAAACAGAAGCCCGCGGTATTACAAAAACTGGTAGGTTTGCGGGGTAGTCCCAAAATCGCACGTACTATCAAACTGTGTGCAACTCGAGATGTATTGAATGCTCACCAAATGAGTGTGGGATTGAGCCCATCTGTATATCTATCTACGAGGTGTATACTGCCGCTGTCAATGGTGTTACACGCCAGGAGGTGAATGTTACAAAACGAGTAGGTTTGCCATGAACGATGGGTTATCGTTTGTTCAACACGTACACCAAAAGGTCAGTGAAGACTAGAAAGAGGTTTTTCTTAACAACTAACGCGTTCTGTGGTCTGTAGATACTCCTATAGACGATGCCTTCTGGCGGCAGTCACCTCCGCTACTCGGACTCGCTTCGACTGTGGTTGTAGCGGCGGGGAGAGAATGTATGAACTAACTAAAACTATCTGCTGGGGGTGGCCGCTTTACTTATATATGTTCCGTAAACGAATGTAATTTAGCGTAAGCCAGAATCCTTGGCAGAAATCCACAGGACGGTAAAATCACGTGACCCCTCCCAAAATTAAGGTTTATATTTTATTCTGCAGAAAACTGCTTCAAAATTGACACCAAGTCGTGGTTGACCTATCAAGGACGAAACTCTGGTAACACCGAGTTTTGGTCGAACCGATAGAATTGAGGGACCTCACTAGTGAGGCAAGAGGGTTGTCCGGCCTAGGCTCCATTGAGCTTTCTAGGTGCCCTAGATGGGTAAACGTAATGCTCCAACCAGTGATTGTTGATGTCGCACTTGCTGATACTCGGGGGTTGACTCCCTAAGTTGACTTGTCTGACTGACTACTTTCGCTGGTTGGGGCGCCCCATCTGCAAGACAGTTATACACTGGCTATAGGAGGGGTTCGAATCGCGTGGTGTTTTTTTTTTCCCCAAAGTGTGCGAACGAGGAGGATGATGAATAAGTTATCGGCAATAACGATAATCCTAACGATAAGGCTTGGCACAGGATAAGTCACGTGCCAACCCCTTTCATCGGATCCAGTCCATGGACCACCTCAAGGGGGTGCGATTAACTAGAGCATTTAACTAGACCCATTTAACAACAATCCCCATCGGATCCAATCCATGGATCACCTTAGGGGGTGTGATTCACCAGAGCCTCAGCGATCCTGCCCATTAGGCTTAGAGCTTCAAGCCAGTGCAGGAAGTGCTTCTGCAAAAACACATGCACGTCGTCTTCATCACGAATCTGAACCAAGCTATGCTGTATATGGTGAATCCAGTACCGGCACGCATATTGAAATGCAGGTGGGAGGCGTTGGTCGATTGTAACTGGATCAACCTCTTTTCGTAGCTGACCGGGATACCTAAGCTCACACATGTTCTCGTGCAAACCATTCTCCGCTGACAAAAATTGTAAACATCTGGTCGAAAGCAATCGATGCGTGGCCTGGTCGTCCACCCCAAAGGGTCTGTTTCGCATTTTGTCGCTCAATAGAAACTCGCCGAAGGACAGGTGGAAAGGGCGAACAGGTTCAGGATCGGGGTAAACTGCTGTCAAACAGCTGTGGCAATATGTTCCGCTATGATACTGAAACATTCAGCTATACAAGGATCTTACCAACGGAGACGACGAGTGGCGGTGGCAAATCTTCTCTATATATACGTGCGAGGCAGGACCTCAACTTGATAGAAGACAGAGAGCACACAATGTAATAATCAATGTAACAATCGAGAGATACTTCCTCTTTTCCTCTCATTGTACGACAACTTTAGATGGTGCAGGACGACATCTCGATCCAAGTCTAGAAGAGCTACCAAGGACCTCGTGGACAGCGGCTCAGCAAGAGTGACAATAGATCCAACAATTTCGCGGAACTCTTGATAGAATTTTTTTTCCTCGTCTCGATCGTCAAAGGTTTGAGCGAGGACAGGTAGGTATGTCTGTTCCATCTGCCCTAATTGACCCAATGGACCATTTCATTGAAACTCTAAGATCTTCTCAAGTCGTTTCGGAGGGCTCCATTTCAAGTCTCCAATATAACGACACACTGTCGCCGCAACAATAAATAGAAGGACGGCCACTTTGACCAAAGTTTCAAGCACTTCGTGATCCGGCCAGGAATCATTTGGTAGAGTCTGAGAAGGTAGGCGAGCATTATAGCGCTTCCGAATCTTCGAAAATTCATCCCTTAGGAAGACGGAGATGTCATGCTCAATTATGGTCTCCGGAACTTCGTGGAGGATCATGTCCTGATGGGCTTCGTTCCGAGAGAGGTCTGGGTATCGAGACAACATATATTCCCCTCCTGGCCCACCTGAACCAAATATTTCTCAAGGCTGCCGCGCAACGAAGTAAGTGAAACCCCACGAGACTGCTGCCTGACCAAAAGATTTTCCATTCTACATCTCAAACATCACTTCTCTCACTATCCCAACTCGCGGCGATGAGTTCACGACGGGTTCGAAAGGGAGATACGATCACTGGTGCCTCCTTAATTCCACTGACAAATTCAATGAGCAGTACAATCCTGCCGACCTGGGGTTAGACCTCGACTACAGAGGCAAGATAGTCACTGTGTCTATATGGCGACCGCGAATTCAAGTCAATGCTGCTGGGGGCAAAGAATTGGTTGCGCACAAAAGTTCGCCGGATCAGGTATTTCATAACTAATTAGATCTGCTTTAGTACGTACTGACATCTCTTAGGAGTTTCGCAGCGAGGATGGAAACCAAATCGGCGACTCACAAGCTGGTCTGCGCCTCCGCCTTGAAGACTTTACACTAGCCGCCTACGCCGACGAAAACGTATCCTTGGATAGTGAGATATTCATCTCTGCACATGACCTCTTTAGGTACCTCATCACCGCAGAGGAGAACGACCTAACATATAAAGCAAGCTTGAATTTCGACGCTATTAACTCTAGAACTCGAAAGCGGACTTGAGAAAGGACCCCCCCCCGGAGGAATTAGATCATGATGATGAGGAGCAGTTCGCAGAAGAGGAGAGGAGAGTCGAAGAACGGCAAAGTCGCGACGATTCGTCCTGTCATAGTGGCAGCAGGCGACAGCCAAAGCGTAAACAGCCCAGAAGACGGAGCCATCGATCCGAAGACTAAAGAGCGATGTCAAGAAAAGCGCGCCTCTTAGAAAGATGCGTGAGGCTGATAAGAGGCGATTCCAAGGTCGAGCCTTACAACTCTCTAAACCGCGACAGTTTATGATTATTCGGTTAGAGGAGCTGTACTGGATTACGCACTCGAGCAGGTTTTGTCGGAAAGAGCAAGCGAAGCTAGAACTATTTTTAATTCTCTCTATCACGTTCAAAGAAGGGCCGATCATGATGAAAGCAATGATGAGAACACCTTCCGCAACCTCGAACGATTCTGAACACCAGCAGATCTGATCCGCAACCTGGCAGGACCAGTTGCTAAAGAGTAAAGCATTCAATTCATATTCTCTTGGCATTCATTGTTTGACAGAAATCTATGGCGCTTCTGTTGTCCTGAATAAGCTCTTAAGTGATCTCTCGGTAAGGATGGTACTTCCGTTGCCCCGAACAAGCCTTTAGAAAAATCCTGAAAAAGTGATGACACTTCCGTTGTCCTGTATGCCATTAGCCGTTGCCACTCCCACAATGTGTCCCCCCGATCCTGCCATAACCCTTGCGATCTCTCTACTCAACGTTCTCCCAGAAGTAGTCCGCCCAGGCCGCAAGATCCGCGACATTAAAGACGACGTCGCCTTCTGGCGGTACAGCGGCTCGGAGTATGATTTTGTCAAATTCGAGAATCAGAGGCGCTCCAGCAACGTCATAGGCTGAGACAGTGCCTGGCTGAACGGTGACAATTGGCTGGCCGATGATATTCGACTGAGCAGTAGGACCTAGTTGTGGAGTGGGATTTTGGGTGATAGTAAGCTCTTGGACTTTTGTCGGAACTGAAGCGTTGGGACTTGGGTGGCTTCTGGTGGTTGGTCTATATGCAGGAGGCGGAGAAGAGCACCACTTTTCGACTGTTAGCGTCTTCTGTGCTAGCTTTATTGAGATGATGATGACAATCTTGACATCTCCTCCAGAGTTGACAATCCACCATGCTGCGTCATGTCTCAGACGAGGAAGCGTTTCAGAGAGTCCAGACTCAAAAACAATTGCTGGCCAGTCAGATTTCTTTTTTCGGATCGGGACGGGGCGGAATCCCATATCACCCTCTTTAGAGGAATTAGGGAGTTTGTACGTTGTCCCACCAATAGGACATAAGCAGCCTTTTGGGAGGCCCATTCCAGAAAACGCGTCATTAAGTTCCCGGGCTAGTGTGAGGTGCACAACTTCATGTTCCGCTGAGGGCATCATCTTGATAACTAATAGATTGTTATCCGCGTAATGGCTCATCCGAGTATGCTTCCCTATGCTGGCGCGCTGATGGTCAATCTTTTCAAGGTGGCCTTTTGTGACACCCCTGAAAACAAGGTATTGCTGATTCGTGCGACCGTCCATCAACGCAGCGGACTGCAAGTTGACACGTTCTTTTAGGTCTCGGATCCCTCTGTACGTATAGATACGAGCGTCTTCCAATCCCTCTAAGGGCGATATCTCCGGTGCTGAACTCTCCACTGCCGTAGTCTCTTTTGATGTAGTTGAGCTTGAGGATGACCTTGACATGGGTGTACATGTAGGTGGCCCATCGCTGGGTCTGCAAATTGTATTCATGTTGGGTTCGAAGGCCGGAAGGAGCAATGTTGAAGGAGTAAAAAAGGCTGGTAGAAGAATCAGGCAGGGAAAGTTGTTGATGAATCAGGCGCGTACTGAGGCGAGAAGTGGGAGCACTGAAGTAGAAGAGATTATGAATGATGAATTGTATGGGAGAGAAGATTGAAAGAGTTAAGGGTATAAGTTACCTCAGGTGTCACTATGAGTGATAATGCCAAGCCAGTCGCGGTGACAACGCCAAGCCAGCATTGCCTATTCTGGCCAACAGTGAACGCTCAATAGAGAGAAGCAATAGATGAAAGCGTAAGCCAGAATCCTTGGCAGAAATCCACACAGCCAAATGCTCACGTGAGAATGAAGACGCTTGCATTGAGCGAAGAGTGGATGGTCTTGGGATTTAGGGAAGAAGTACTCTAAAAGCGGCGACGCAAATTGCCCAAATTCGGCGGCAGATTTCCCTAGTTAGGGCTTGGCGTTGTGTGGCGACGCCAAGAGTGACATGCTGGCCAATAATGTAAGCTTATGGCTTGGCGTTGTCACGTGAGCACGTGAGCTCGCCGACCCATCATCGGATCCAATCCGTGGACCATGTGGCCGGGGGAGGGCACCTACTCGATAGATATCGATATCGAGATGATTCACGGATCGAATCTAGTCTGTGAACCAGCCAGAGAAGCTTTATCGATTGAAGAAATTCTATTTTGCTTCCCCAGGTATGTACCAGGTACATAGGTACCAATTACATAATACCCGAAGTTGGCGCGAGCCGAATTTGGTGCCAAGTTTTGTGCCTGCATACGTTCCCGGCGGATTGGAATAATCATTTGCCATCCAATGAGGATACGCCGTTTGATTAGTCATGCTTAGTTAGGGAATCGATTCATGAGTCGATTCCTAGCAAGTGCTCCACGACCTTGCAATCCTCCTCGACAAGTATGATCGTGCCTGTCTTCTTGGCCCATGGTTTCGATGTCAAATCTTCCGATGTGCTATTCCTGAGGGGAAGGGGAGGAGAAGGGGATTGACAAGGACGAAAGCTCTTCGAGCCAGACCAAAGCATTATCATAGCCATTAACGCGAGAGCTTTGTCTCGATTGAAGACACATGTCACGTGGTACGCTAGGCCTATTTAGGACTAGAACACTAGAGCACTTGTTTACTTCCGCCACCCACACAACCCTCAAAACAAGACACAGATAACAGCGACTACTTCAGTCAGCCTTTGCCATTGCGGTATTCCCTTGCTCCTTTTCTTTCCCCTCTTGTCCCAGATATGACAGCATGATTCAGAAGATGATACAGCAGAGTACCGGAAAAGGAATGGGAGGAGGAAAAAGCTTCTTGATCAGAGAAATCCAACCACCTATCATCTCTTAAGAATTTTCTTCATCTATGATCGTGAATTTTCCATTCGTATTTTCATCTCTATGATCCACACCCTTGAAAGAAACCGTTCCGATCACACCACATAGCGATACAAGGGCGACTTATCTCCAAGATCGAGAAGTTCCTCTGCACGACGAACTCATTAGCCAACATGCCGTCTTCCGGGCCCATCGAGGAAAGCACTTACCTTCTGAATACTTCGCCCTTATCTCTTCCTCGCTCGTGAGATCTCTCTTCTTATTGAGTACCCCGTACGCGATCCGAAGCACGAACGTAGACACAATCGCCGCAGCCACCATGCCCGTTCCAATCCCATATCCCAACCAGTAATGTGGCGCCTGCTCCGCGAGAAAGATATTCGATCCAATCGCACCGCCCATGTTGCCGATCGAAATCAACAATGCCATGCCGACCGCGCGCTTCCATGTTGGGGCCAGATTATTACCGACCCAAGACAAACACCCGATCAAAGGGGGATAGACACCGGCCGGGATCGTAAAGAGGAACGCATATGTCAGCCCGGGGAGTTTCGGATGCGGAATCGAAAGCAGCCCAATGAATCCCACCAATGCCACGCTGAAGGGAACCACGATGAAAGGCCATCGCGACTGATGTCTGTCCGCGAGCACGGAGAAGAAAATCGTACTGCACACGCCGAGAAAGTAGACGGGTATCGTCAGCAATTGGGCCTGTGCAGACGAGTATCCTAGCTCGAGTATGATGGTGGGGGCAGAGTACGTGAATCCGTACAAGCAGATGCTGTTGCCCCAGTAGATGATGACCGTAAAGTAGATCTTCCAGTCCGTCAAAGCGGCGCGGAGGTATCGCCATTTGAAGCTGTCTCGTGTCCGAACAGTACCGGCGGAGGTTCCTGCGTCTTGGACGAGGCGGCGGTTGATGAAGTCGCGCTCGGCTTGGGTGAGAAAGCTGGCGGTTTCAGGAGAGTCGGGCAGGGTCCAGGGCAGGGTAGTGCCGACGACGACGGTGAAGATGCCTTCAAGGATGAAGATCCACCGCCAGCCTCCGAGGCCTAACATCCAGAGATTAGAATGTCGATTGAGCAAAGGGCGGGGGGCAGAGGACGGATCGGAGATGAGAAGAATTACCTGCGACGCCGACCATGTTTTCAATGGCGAAGGCCAATAGGCCGGAAAATGCACTGGCCATAGAAGCGGCGGAGAAGAAGATGGAGAGTCGGGTTTGGACTTCAAAGCGGCAGTACCAGGTGGTCAAGAGGTAAGTGGCCGCAGGGAAGAAGCCACTTTCTGTAAGACCGAGTAGTGTCCGGGTGATGATGAGACCATGGTAGTTTTGTACGATTCCTTGGAGTGTCATGACCTAGGACGCAGAAGTCAGCGAGATAAATAAGGAGAGTGACGGTGCATGACGTACGATACCCCATGAAACCATCAAGATACAGATCCACCAGGATGGTCGCATGAGCTTGAGGACGATGTTGCTGGGGACTTCGAATATCGCGTACGGGAAAAAAAAGACCTGGATCCTTTGTGAGAATGGGCAAGCGATGGAAAGATGAGGAATATACAGTCAGTGCCAAATTGTATTGCTTCCCAGTCAGGTTGAGGTCTTTGTTCATTCCAGCGACTTTGGCATTGCCGATATTGCCTCGATCCAAGAAGGCGAGGACGTAGAGCAAGGTCAACATAGGCAGGAGCCGATAGTCGACCTTTCGTAGGATTCGCTTGGTCTCTTTGTCATCGTATCTTGGAAGCTGTGAGGAGGTCAGTGGGGGAATTACAATGAGGGAAGCTCGAACAACGTACATTGGAGTCATCAAGGCCGGCATGTTCATCTAGGCCAGGTTTTTCAAGATGAATTGGGTCACCAGTTTCGGTGAAGATTTCTTTTACCATTGTCGATTGCTGGTATGAGATCTTCGAAGGCAGATTGGCGAAATGAACTCGTGAAACGCGAGGAAAATCGGGTCCCCTTTGTATCTATGGTAGATCGTACTGGCCATTCGCCTGGTGATACAAAATCCGAGAGTACCCCACTTTGCTCTGAGACTGGGAATATCACGAAGGACAGTATTCGTGCAGAAATATACCGGGGCGAGGACCGTCCATAGGAACACGGGCCGTGGGCCGGTCGTGGACCGTGGACGGACCTCTGATTTCATCGTAGACGGGCGAGCAAAGTCCAATGAAGGGAAGATACTTCCAGGTTGGATGGGGCCGAAGACTCCATGGGGAGTACGACGGTAAACTTAATGAGGTTTAACATGCAAGCAAATGTTGGAGAAGTGTGGAGCGAGGAGGGCACAATACCACTTTACCGCATATCTTTACTGCATGCAATCTTCAAATGCCGACATTGAAAATTTCGCCGCACTGTCAATCCTTGATTCTGTAATACAATATCCGAGACCATACCGAGGTCCATTGAACAAAGCACAAAGAATATGGAGACAAAGCTGCCGATTTACCACTACCTCCCAAATCGGTGGTTCTGGCGAGCGGCGACGTGTCTTCAAAGCGGCTCTCTACTGTAACCCTCCTTCTGTGTTTTATCTCGCCCTACATGCCGGCACCGCTCCTTCACGCTTCCCATTGAACATCAAGTCGTTCCTGAAATTTCTTGCACATTGGTTTTGGTAACTTCGTAGCTCGGAGAGATCGAACCGGGTTCGAGATCTATCGGGAACGGCGCAATTGCGTTTAAGACGGATCAATGCAGGGAGAGCGCGAAGAGCGGCCGGCGTAGCGTGGAATCGACCGTCGCGGTACTGAACGATCTATGTCGGAGTCTTCGACTGATGCCGAGTTAACGAGAGTGGCGAGGGCGTGGGAAGTACAATCCAAACAAGAGGCAGTGGTGAGTTGTTCGGGAGAGAAGAGAACTGCTCGAGCCATCCTGGTAGGAAGAACTTGGTGATCCGCATGAAGAGACCTCTTCGCACGCAAAATCCTTCTTGAGTCAGTGCTCAAGACTGCCCATAATACAACCGTTGTTTGTCGACCGGTTTCTTTCCAGCTTCGAGGTGAACATTTTGGCCCGAGCGCCCAGCAAGTCTGCGAGAGCAAGTCAATTCACGTGACTTATATCATTATTGATCAGTGCAAAAAGAAATAATCTTCCCTTCGCTCGTCGTGCTATCGCGTGTCTACATTGTACTGACAGGAATGGCCTGCGGCCCCATGTTTTATTTTTCATTTCTCTCCGAGCTGGTTCAGTTAAGATGCTTTCTTACATTCTACACCATGCTTCCGAAGCTAGCAAGTCCTCATTTCTTCTTGGACTGCCGCTTCATCGCGGCCGTCATCATCTGCAGCTCCTTTGGGCCATACCTCATCTCGAAGAGTCGCTCGCAGCGCCATCGCAATTCTCGACCAATAAGGCTATCCATCCGACAACGCACTGGATGGAGCCCCCCTAGATAGACATCCTCGATGTCTGCCACCCTGTTGTCCTCTGTATCAACACTGTGGGCATGATAACGATACGTGCCTGTTTTGTGATGCAAGAGATTGTTTGGCATCCACTGCCTATCGTGCCTCCCTGGCCCCTTTCGCCTTCCACGTCTCATTCGTGGCACGGCGAGGCCGCTTTTGAGGACTGCCCGTGTCATGACGAGCCGTGGACTCGGTAGATGACGAGTATCGTTTTCGAGTTCGTGTTGCCTGGGTGGCAGTGCCAGGATCAGATCCGATAACATCTTCTGAGTCAAGGGAGGCGACGGGAGTGGATGTTGTGGAAAGGGACTGATGTTTTCTATGATTCCGCAGGTCAGAATCGGGGACGAGATACAATGGCACGGGAATGGGAACAAGAGTCATAGATTGCAAGTCTGCAGCACGAACTCAGCCTAGCCGCTCCAACCTCTCTTGCGTAACCACGATCCAACGGACTGGCTTCCCCGATCACCTGCACGCACTCCAATCACACAAAGACCCGATTACTTGCGTCGCATTTCATCCTGTTTACTCATCACTTGCATCAGGCTCAGAAGATTGCACTACTAAGATTTGGGATTGGGAACTGGGAGAATTAGAGAGGACAGTTAAGGCTCACACAAAGGCCGTTCTTGACGTCGATTTTGGAGGTCCAAAAGGAGATATCCTGCCATGTTCTGGCGATCTTACAATCAGGTTGTGGGATCCCAAAAACGAGTACAAGAACATTCGAACCCTTCTGGGCCACGATCACTCCATTTCCGCTGTTCGATTTGCATCGCCTTTCTTCCCAAACCTCCTCGTGTCCGCTAGCCGAGATAAATGTCTTCGGATATGGGATGTTCTGACAGGATATTGCTTGAGAACAATTCTTGGCCACACTGATTGGGCCCCAACCTCTTTCGATGGCCAATGGCTATTGTGGGCCAAAAGCCGATGGGATCTCCAAAAATATCAGTTCTGGCGAAGGAAAAATCCGATGTGTCATTGCTACAGGAAGTGTCGATTGTACAGTGCGAGTGTTTGTCTGACATGGTAATGAGGATGCTCATGGTCAAGAAGAGGCCTCTTGAGCGAATGGCTGGAATCTCTAGGTTTGTGTACACACCACTTCAGGAGCGTTCTTGCAAGGAAAAGGGATTGATCTGGCATTTCTGGGGCTTCACTTTGGCCATGCTCTCGTGGTACGGTAATGAACTAAAGTGCATAGTGGACCTTTATCCTAGGGTCCGTAAAAGAAGTACTTCGGTTGAATACCGGAGCGTGTGGTGTATGTTGTATCGAAAGTCAGTTGGCAAGAGTTTGCATGCCAAAGTCATGGAGAAGGTCGGCGACGTAAGCCACCATGCCTTTTATGATGCAGGTGAGGCGTGCTGGGGAACTCGAGTCACAAACGATCAAGGAAAGCCAGTCTCCTGAACCATTAAATACACTTACGAGCTGTGATTAGACGAACACGTGATCAGATGTATAGGACCATGAAAAGAAGAAAATAAGATTTGGGAGGATATGCGGTTGACCCAAAAAATGCCAAGATTCCAGCAAGCAGGAGAAATAGTAGTGTCTCAGGAACCTGGGAATGGAACAAATAGCCCCCAACTAGTGAAACTATACAAGGGTAATTTCTGTTAGCAGCTGTAAGCGATCTGAATTTGGCGTGTCATTCCAGAGTCATTAGACCTGCCCACCATATTTCCGAGGGTCTCCCATAGTCTCTTCGAGTCTATAATTGGTCATTTGTGTCATTTGATTTCTTGGATTGCCCACTTCCGGCGTCTACTATATACGGAGTACCAAAGTGCACACGTCTTCAGCACCCAGTCGCGCCCAATTAAATACCGTCTCGTCGGTTAGGCCATCTGCAACAACTCCTAGCTTATCTAGCAAGCAATAAGAAGAATTGTGCATCCGGCCTGAAGAGCTGGTCCTGTTTCTCGAGGCTCAGATTTACTGCAACAATAAGCACATTGAGATTGCGGTGAGGCCGTCTTCAGATCTTCAAGATACTTTGCACATCCGAGATAGAGTTTCTTGGTTTTGCTTTTGTTTAGGTTAAAGGAAAAACCCGAGGTTATGGATATGTCTCATGGTGTCTCGCATGAGGCTGGGCCATATTCAGAGCTCGAGGTGCTGTCGTCAGAGAAAACAGTTCATCCGGCGCCTCAGCTTCATGTTGAACCCAATTGTCAGGCTTCAGCCGAACAAGACGGGGCTCACAAGCAGGGTCGCGAATATGCCCACGAGAATTCCGCTCTGATAGTGATTCCCGCGGAAGATCTTCCAGACGCAAAGTATGCTGCTGCGACATATCTCAAGCCCGTCACAGTGTATCATGGCAGATGGAAGCGAAAGAAATGGATTATTCTCTTCGTTGTTGCTCTTATTGCGATGGGCGCTATTGTCGGGGGTGTCGCAGGCGGCCTTTTGTCCGAACATTCTGGAGCTAAAGATACTTCAGCATCGCCATCCTCTTCACCTCCTGTGAGCACAGCTACAGCCCCACCAGCAATGTCGGGCACAGCCACGTCACTGGCATCTTACGGCTACCCGACCGCGGTGTCTTGGGGCTACCCACACATGGAGATCTTCGCTCTCAATTCATCCATGTACCCCGAATGGAAATACCGGCCACAGAATTCAACAACGAACTCCGAAAATGGAGGCTGGCAGCCAGCGAGCAATAGCGTCGAACCATTTATCCAGCTCGACAACAAGACCGCAGCGGACGAGTTTGGCGTGTCCGCCATCACTCGTAGCCCTACAGACGTGGACATCTTCATCACAGGCGCAGATCAGCAGTTGTGGCAGAAATACCACAATACAATGACAAACTGGCCCGCAGACTGGGTCCTGCTCGCCGGCTCTCACCTTAGCCCTCCCACTGCTGTCTCGTGGGCACCTGACAGACTGGACATTTTCACCATCAATTCCGACCACGTTCTATCCCAGAAATGGTACACCAGTGCGAGCGGATGGGAACCATACTACACATTTTCCTCACAATTCTCCTTCAAAACGTACGCTCCCACCGTTGTGTCCTGGGCCGAGGACCGGTACGATATCTTCCTTGTCGGCAGCGAAGACCAATCCCTGTATCACAAGTACTACGACGGGGAAAGCTGGGAACCAATTGATTTCGAGAAGCTAGGCGGGTTTTGCACCTCCAGGCCCGTCGCCGTGTGCCGGCAAAAGGGTAAAACAGACATCTTCGTCCGCGGCGGGGACGCTGGATTATGGCACATGTCTTTTTCGCAGGACGTGCCGACGCCGCAGCAGTGGTCGAATTGGACCTCGCTTAGTGGCAGAACGGCGATGCAAGCCGAGCCAGAGGCAGTCAGTTCTGACTCAAACACTCTCCATGTGTTTGTTTGGGGAGCGGACAATGCGTTACTCTACAAGAGTTACGACGCCCGGACAAATTCCTGGACGCCTAGCAGCGGGTTCCATACATTGGGCGACAGCCTTTCGGGTCCGCCGAAGGCGGTCTTTGATGGCCAAAGTGTTCACGTCTTTGCATACCTGAAGGGTGGACAGCTTGGCCACAAGAGCTTGGATATCGCTTCCAATGCTTGGAATCCTGTCCAGCAGTTCGAGCTGCTTGGCAGTGTTTGATAGGGCATGAATTACAATGTCTCTTATCCTACTTCAAGGTCACGGGGCGTACTGGGAACGCTGAATCCGTTGACAAAGGACCGAAGGGTGCGACAACGGGCGTGGATAATTTTTCCGGTCAATCCTCGACTTCCGGTATGAAGCATATATTCTCTGCACGACGGACGGCGCCGCCACTGCTTGTCGATACTGGCAGCTCGTTGACTGCTTCATCAGGCATTTGAACGCCACGCCTGTCGGCCTCGAATACGGATCTTTGCACAAGTGTCTGTAGCGTCTGGCCTATGTTTGAACGCTACAGTATCGCCTAAAGTATTCACAATCTGTCGAGGAATTTGCCTATTACACGTCCCAAAGCATGGTCTCTTGGTCAGCAGCATGAGGGGACAGCAGCGGTGAAACCAAGCAAGGCAGGCCGCAGATACAGTCATTGGCGATTGACTCCCCCTCACTTTTCGAATCCTTCACGCATTGGGCCAAAGAGACTATTTTCCGTTTAGGGCAGTCATAGACGAAATACAGACGGCACGTCTGGTCCTAAAGACGTTCCGTCGTATTCACCTACACTGGCCTAGCAACGGCCCACCGCTTGTCAAATCTACTTCGGTGAACATCGACAAGTAAGCAGCCGCAATACCCCGTGCCCACATTATGTCGTGCTTTTATCAGCTTCTATCACGTTCCCCGATGGCCTTATGAAATCAACGTGACTAATTAGGACTTTTGTAATAGCTTCGGAGGAACCTTCACCGACTACCTTTGGATCCTTGGAAACAGTATGCTAGGAACTCTATCATCGGATATCTGGGATATAAAGTATCAGCACCAACAGCATGCGACAATTCTGTTAAAGATATTCAAGGACAACACTTTTCAACTTCACGCAGTTGGCCAATTGTACTTCTGTTCCTCAACGCCCCCAACATCTACACGTTGACAATGCAGCCACCATTCCCAGCTCCGGTCGCTGAATGGCATAATAACACTTACGACGCTATCAATCCAACACGGCCCGAGATGTCCCAAGCTAGCAGGACCATCGTGATCACAGGTACCGGTCACGGTATCGGCAGAGAAGTTATCGATGCGTTTGCTCAGGCCGGAGCCACATTATCCACATTCTTGGTCACACACAGAGGACTCTTGAGGAGACAAAGGGGCCATTGAGACGAAATACCCTGACGTGAAAGTTATAGCCCATGTTCCCGATATCGTAGATACACCTGCAGTTGACAAAGCTGCCCAAAAGATTGGATCTTGGGATGTCATTATTGCCAGTGCAGGCTATATCCCGAACCTTGCTCCCATTGACAATAGCGACGCTGACGAATGGAGGAAGACCTTTGAGGTATGGTCTACATGTCGCTTGAGATACCAATGCTGAACGAAGCAGATTAACGTCAAAGGCAGCTATGTGCTTACCCGTGCATTTCTTCCATACAAGAAAGCTGGCGGCACCATCATTGCTTCCTTGAGTGGCTTTGCATTCTTTCCTCCATCCCTGCCTATTCTCTCCGGCTCTGGATCGACTTTTGGACGGAGAAACCTCGATCATTAAAAAAAGGCCTGCAGTGCTCTGTAGGGACTTGTCGAACTGGGGAACAACTTGAAATGTATTGAATGCTCTGTTCTCTATCTACTTGTCGAGGTATTCAGGCTTCTTTTATAGACATGCGAATACTACGTCGTTACGCAGAGCAACCATCAGTAACGTCGTCGTCTATGGAAACCTCTTGCCAGTCTTTCAGCGGTGGGGCCTATACACAATAGCCCTTTGTTCAACACGTGACCAACCGAGCTCAACAGGGGGGGGTATTATTCTGTACACCAACTTTTGTTATTCTGTACACCGGAAAACCTGCTTATTCTGTACACCATGCCTCAACTCTCCTTATTCTGTACACCACCACCTCTCTCTCGCCTTATTCTGTACACTTAACGCTCTCATCCTGTTATTCTGTACACCGCGCTAACAGAGCTTGTTGCCGTTGGCCCGGCGATGGCGAGAAAACACTAGTAAGTGGCGTAGCTGTGGAGGGGTGACGCGTTAAACTCTCCCCGTTATAGGTGGTTGCGAAGCAATAAACACATTTGATTCCCTTTTCCTTGGTAGATAAGTACCGTGCATTTTGAGCTTCTCTGTATACTTTGTAAATTATTGTGGCCTACACAGCCGGATTTGTGTAGAGATCCCCTGCACGGTCGATACCTCGTGCTGACTAAGGTAACAAACCAGCGCCCATAGGCTTGGGAGGACCGCTCATAAGCCGGAGGGGGAAACCGCCCATGAACCGGGGGGAAACCGCCCATAAGCCGGGGGGCAACTGCCCCGCTTATGGGCGGTTCCCACCCAAGCCTATGGGCGCTGGTTTGTTACCTTAGTCAGCACGAGGTATCGACCGTGCAGAGGATACCATCGTTAACCATCATTTCTGCATTCTATATAGGCAGACTTAGGTGTTGTGACATCACGTATCTTCGAACTGCGCAGATAACCGGAAAAATAAAAATCCGGACCAATCAAAAGCGGTGTACAGAATAACAAAATGTGGTGTACAGAATAACATTACCCCTCAACAGGTGCCGGTCGTGATTTCTGAGATTCTCTCCGCGTTTCGACAGCTCCTCTGTCTCTTGTTGTTCGAAGAGCCTCGCACTTAGCCTTCTCGCCTTTTCGAGGGAGTTTGCTGTGGCGTTGTTAGTAGTGCGCGCCCCCTTTGTGGTGAGGTTGGGCATCAACGAGCCGTGCCGTTCCCGAAATCGCCCATCGGTCCCTGACGAAGAATGAGCCAATCCCAAAATGCCCCGGCTGTCAGCAAGCGAAGATTCTCGGTCCCGCACTCGACAGGAGCCCCCTCATTCGCCCTACTGCATTCGCTACTTGATGCTTTAAGCTTTCTTGAGGAAGAGGTGACGTAAACCAAGACCTCCGCGTCGTTGGCCATTCGTATTCCGTAACTTACAGCCACTGTCAGTGGTAACTAATCGGCTTGGCGATCAGGGAAAACATCATTTCTTCCCTGAACTGCGGGAAACCTCCTCGCATCGTTCAGCCCGACTTGCAGCCTGTATGCATCAGCTTGTGGCTTTGATGGTCTGCTGAAGATATTTGAGGCAGATCGAAGATGGCATGACAGGCCAATCTATAGTGCCCTTGGACGGATATGGGATGCCATGGCGAAGCGAGAGAGGATCGTGGACCAGTGTATGGTCCGCGACAGCCTCAGGGGCGAGAGGTAACCGTACCGCGCATCACCATCCAGTGGACTGGCGCATATCGGAGCACCATCCTCTGCAAAAAAAGGAACGTCAGCGTCATGACGGCCCAGACCGTGACAAGCACCGCGCATTGCGCTTATAATGAAGACACAGTTTGCCTCGACGGCTCTTGAATTACTCTCCCAAGTTCACTCGCCATGGCCTCCAACGACTGCTCGCTCGAATCGCAGCAACACCAAATTGAAACATCCCAGATCCTCTATGACGCAGACATCACTGGCCTGGGGGTACGCGCCGCCTTGTGTCACAATGCCGGTGCTTATTGCCTTTATGGTAACATCTCTCACGGCCTTGATTGCCCTCTCAATTGGTCTCGTCACGGACTCGATACCACTAAATCTCACGAACAATGTTGACGATCACGTCCGAGACGCCTTGCGAGGTGTTTACCTCACGTTGCGGAAAGTCCTTCGGATTCACGGACGCAGTCTTGCTCAAGACCATGAGCACCGACTGGACCGCATCAAAGTCCTCGAATCTTTCATGATCTCTGTCAGCGACCAGATACTCGTCTCTGAAATTGCCATACTAGTAGCCGCCTTCTCACGATCCTCCGATCTGTCCATTTACTCGGCGAACATGGTCACATCACTTGCCCTCCTCGCATCATCAGTCCATCTGGCCACACTCCCGGTAATCAAGGATTACAGTCAAAGTAACATCGTGATAACGACTGCGAAAATAGTGTTGATGATGCTCGCTTGTTTATCGCTGGTGACGCTCCTGATCTTTCAGGCATCTGCGACTTGGTATCAACACGCTTACTTCAAGTGCGGTGTTCGAGCGCTGCGTGTGCCCTCGGACGCTTTGACCGGGATCGACGCTTACCTTTTTCCTTTACTGGTTCTTTATGCCCATTACGAAGCGATTCGATACTTCGTTCTCCCAAGGCGAGACACTCCTCCTGCGCCCTCAACAAATAGTCAGGCTACTACCCGTTCAAATTCGAACGGCGCCAAATCGACCCATGAAACCGAACAGTGCTCAATCAAGACCTACAAAGAGTTTTCGTCGTCGAAGTATGCTTCAGTATTATGCGGAGGAACGTCGAAAGGGTTCTCACAAAGTCATGTTTGTTTCCTTTTGCGAGTCATGGGCGTTTGGAGAATGCTGTGATTCTTTCACGTTCCGACTATTTTGGCTGGCTTCATCATACGCTTACGGAACCGCAGACGTCATCTCGGTGCGTTCGCACGCGGACGGGATGGCTGGTGATCCCAACGAGTGGGGCTTTGGACAAATTGTCCCACTCGTGCTGTTGCTTCTGCCAGTGCTGACCGCGACGCAGCACCTCCTAGGTATGTGACAGTGCAACATGTTTTCAATGCCACAGTTAACACGTACGACAGATTATCGCGGTCTCCTGAAGCGAAGCAAGAAAGGCCCGAATACCCAAGGATCCGTCAGTCCCCCACAATCTGAACCAAGTCCGTCGAATTCGGACGCTCCAACGGATAGATCCCATCCTACCTCTGTCCTGGAGGCGCAGGAAGTCAAAGATCCAGACATGAGAAAGAACTCTGCCACTACGGCTTCGACAAGCACTCTGCAAGCATCAGATCCTCACAGCACAGCTCAAGGCATTGTAATGCCACAAAATCCAAGCTTGCCCTCAGAAGGAGGACTTTCCCCGCCATTGACGGCTCAACGGGAGCCTCCTGAGCCTGCGAAACGCAGTATTGCGACCAAAAACTGGCTGCAAACCGCGGATGTACTCGAACGATGGGCCATGAGCGACCAATCTCCGCTGGATGAAAACTATCCGCACCGAGTTGATGCCATTTCCTGGACGCCTGTGCGCCTCTGGGTGTGGTGGTACCTAATATTGATGGGACCCTTCGCAATCATCTATGGCGTCGCGCTCACGGGCATCTTTGGAAGTTCCGTTTCCTTGGGTTTCAACATCACGTGGGCAGTTATCATTTCCCGAGTATCGATTGGAAACTGGCTGCTGAATCGTTTCTCCAAACAGCATCATCATTTTCGGTACGATGAAGAGCAACCCAACCCCGCTACGGTGATTACGACTACCAACGCGATTCGTGGGGACAACGAAGCTCACGCGGACCACGAAGCTCCTCCGGTGGGTGGTGATTGATGACTGTTCGAGAAATGCATCTGAAAAAATGTGTGAGAAGGGTCAGCGTCAATGAAGTCGCTTCACTTTGCTCCCAACGCTTTGTCGTTGGTCCGATGTGAGCGCATCGATTTACCCGCATGTGGCTGCTTGGCGCAGTTTCGGTCCATTTCTGACGATGGGCTCTGGAGAGAGGATGCCAGTGTCCATAGGGATTTTTCAAGTGGCGATGACTCTTTGGCTTTCGCAAAAACCTCTTAAAGGGCATTAATGGGGTGTCACGTGCAACTACCAGGACGGGCCTGTATAGATTTTTGTACATAGTTTGTTTATTGTTGGACTGGGCAGCAAACGGATGACGTACAAGGCTGCAAGGAATACCGCATTTAACATGTACTAATTCATAGCGAGGTTACGAGTCACTCATTTCAACAACAACAACAGAAATGCAGTCGTTCAACACCGGGGGAATCAGATGGCCGTCTTTTGTGCTACCCAGAGAAACAGTGTTCCGCACGAACTATAGAGTCGTTGGCAGGAATTCACGAAGGTGGCTGTGCACGTGATAGCGCCAGACCCAACTGGGAAGGCGTAACAATGGGAAAGCGTCCCGATTGCTGCCCAAGCAGTTCATCGGGATATTTTCTTGGCTTCTCAGCCTGACCTGCCGACCAGCTTTCTCGTCTACCTTGACCGTTGGGCCACGGCTGTGATTCCTACCTCCTAAGACCCGTTCTGCAGAAGTCATCGCAGGTTTACGAACCCATCTATCGCACATCAGTCTCGAACATTACCTCGACCGCAGATGCAATAACCTTTCGAAACCTGACGATGCCCCAGCCTCCCGATGCCCAAGTCGAAGCGCACAAAAGTTATTCGGTTCCCAGATGAAGCACAGGAAGGAGAGAGGCAGCCGAATACCCCCGCTGGCCTGCATCACACTACACCCAAGTCGAAGCATAGAAAGCCCGCTGTTCAAGAGGAGGAGACGATAATCCACCCGCAGTCCGTCAGCGCAGATGATGGTGCGTCTCCACGGTTCCCTTAACTGCCCCTATTCTATATCCTCCACGCGGTTCTCTCCTATACAACGGAGACGCTCATCTACTGACCAATTGAGGAAATCCCAGATGCTCTCGATTTTTGTTTCAAGAACTTGCTGGAAAGCATTGCAGATATTGGCATTGCCGCACGTTCGGGGCTTACAGATCATCCCTGCAGTTTCGTCGTCTACGCACATGAGAATGCGGATATCGGAGAGGCCAATTCACAATACGTCACAGAAATCATCGAGTGGTTGAAGAAAATACGAGCCCCGATTGTCTCGGACAGGTCCCCGCTTCTCCTCTGGGGGACTGAAAATGATACCAATCCTGCCGTTCACGACATTTTATCCAGCCAGATACGTCTGCTACCGGCTTATAAAAGTTCCGACAAGGTGGAGAAGGTGATTCTGTGCGTGTCACAGGTACTCAGAAAGTATTGTCAGGATACATTCGCGCTCGGCTACATGACGCAAATTCGGGAGTTGTACGACACACACAAGCAGAACATGCAGAAGTTTGAAACGGAGATCCGAGAATTTGTGAAAGCTCAGCTCAAGGCGAACGGATTCCATCATGTACTCACAGAAATCGCTTTCCTCGACATCCGACGTCGTCATCATAACAATGGTGGCGACGGAATCATTTCTATCACACTTGATGGAGGTGATTTAGGTATAGAATCCTTGACCGGTCTCTCTGTTTATCTCAAGGTTCATCCGACTCCTAAACCAGGCCACCTCCACTGGCTATTTTTCAAACTCCTTCAACGCCTCTATCCGTCCCGACACAGAGATTTCGATTTATGGTGTGAATGCTATGAAAATCTCCGGCAATGGTGTATAGAAGGTAGAAAGGGGATGTCACTTCACCATAAAGCCGCAAAGGAGACCCAGCAATTGTTGGACGACCTGAAGAACCTTTGGGTTAGTGGAGTTCGCGATGGAGAATGGAAAGGTTAGTGACGACCGTTGCAGTGACTTCTCACCATTAAATGTATTTGACTGCTGACCATAACTCAAATTTGTGTAGTGAGTGCTCAGATTATCGAGAAGCATAAAGAAGAGATGGACAGATCTTTGAGGCAATCAACTAAGGAAATGGACACCTGGATTCGCGAGAAACGTTACAGTCCAGCAAATCTCAAGATTGAACGACTCTCGGGGAAAGAGCTGTCGATGGATCAGTGCTACATTAATCTTGCTATTGTGCAGCAACACCCTCAGGACGCGCGTTCCTCTGAAGACGGAGGTTCTGCGCATAAGTCCTCTCCGTTTTCACTCTTCGCACGACTTCATGTTAAGGAACGGAACGAAGGAACTGAAGTTCCATTGTCGACAATCTTCGACCCGCATCAAGGACCCGACGGTCATGAGAAACAACCCAGACGAATCTTGATTCGAGGACAAGCTGGGGTAGGAAAGACCACTCTGTGCAAAAAGGTTGTCTATGACTTTACCTATGCTGGTATGTGGGCGGACTTGTTCAGCCGCTTACTCTGGATACCCCTACGGAGGCTGAAAGGACGGCCTGCGGGATACAAGGTCCAGAATTTGTTCAATGATGTATTCTTTTTTGACCACACCGATGGGGAATCCGCCGCACGCAAATTGCACGAGGCAATCGCCGACTCGAAACACGACCAAACCCTTTTTGTTCTCGATGGCCTGGACGAAGTATCTCAGGATTTTCAGAAGGATGGGGATGTGTTCCGGTTACTTCTCTATCTTTTAAATCAGCCCAACGTCATTATCACATCTCGACCGTACGGAGTTCTTCCGAGTCGCCTGGATCCTCCCGACCTGGAATTAGAGACTATCGGATTCTATCCAGAACAGGTGAAGAGCTATGTCAAAAAAACCTTTCCTGATGATCCGCATAAAGCTAAGGAAATTCAGTCATTCCTCCAAGATCATTGGATTATCCAGGGTCTCGTTCGGATCCCTATTCAACTGGATGCGGTCTGCCTTACCTGGGATCCTGCCGGCAACTTGGGAAGAGTACCAGAAACCATGACCGCGGTTTACCAAGTAATTGAACAAAAGTTGTGGAAGAAAGATCTTGAGCGGTTAGGCAAAATTGTTGATGGAATTCCCTTGCATAATACTATTCTCCAGGAAGCTCCACCATCAAACATCGAGCGCTTCGCCGAGAAAGAGATTATGCTGCTTGAAATTCTTGCATTTACTGGACTGCATAATGATGTGATCAACTTTAATCTAGCCTTTTTGGATACGATATGCAAGTACTTCGAATTCCTGGAATCGATTTCCTTACCAAGCAAGATTCTTCAAAATGTGTCTTTTCTGCGAACGTCAGACCCTTTACCAGAGAATCATAACCGATATTATCACTTTTTACACTTGACCTTTCAAGAATATTTTGCAGCACGGTATTTCGTCCGACGTTGGAAATCTGGACAACAACTTGAATGTCTACGGCTCGAAGACGGAAGTCTTGAGGAAATCTCACCGACCAGTTTTCTTCAGAAACACAAATACCTTGCACGGTATAATATCCTGTGGCGGTTTGTCACTGGGTTGCTTCAAGCTCAAGAGGCAGAGATCGTAGAATTTTTCAAGGCTCTTGAGGAACCACCCGACCTTCTAGGCCCTGCGCACCAGCGACTGATCATGCACTGCTTAAGCGAAGTGAGACGTTCGAATAGCCAAAAACGTTTCACTTTAGTTCGGGAGAAGTTGGAAAAGACATTATCTGAGTGGCTGCACTTTGAATGCAATTTCAGAAGACGAGCAGACCTAGCAAGCGAGATGGAATTTCCAGCGAATGTGCTGACCTCCGTTTTCCTGAACTGGCCTGAAGAGGATAAGGCGATAGTTCTGGAATCACTAGAAAGACGTCCCAGAATTCAGTCAAGCATTGTTACAACGATTGCCCCTTTGCTAGGAGAAGACCAGCCTAGACATTTGAAAAGAGCTGTCTGCGGAATACTGAGGCGCTGTTATGGATTCTTTACCGAGGACGTGTTCAGGATGGTTGTGGCACTACTAAAGGACCGAAACTCGGCCGTCAGACAGGCAGCCATTCAAGCACTTGAACGTCAACCCTCCTTGTCAGATGAGATACTCGAGAAGGTGGCGATGCGACTAGAGGACCAAGACTGGACCGTCAGACCGGCAGCCATTGAAGCACTTAAACGTCAATCTTCCTTGTCAGATAAGATACTCGAGAAGGTGGCGATGCGACTAGAGCACCGAGACTGGGCCATCAGACGGGTGGCCATTGAAGCACTTGAACGTCATTCCTCCTTGCCAGATGAGATACTCGAGAAGGTGGCGGTGCGACTAGAGGACCGAGACTGGGCCATCAGATGGGCGGCCATTAAAGCACTTCAACATCAATCCTCCTTGTCAGATGAGATACTCGAGAAGATGGCGATGCGACTAGAGGACCAAGACTGGACCGTCAGACAGGCAGCCATTGAAGCACTTGAACGTCAATCTTCCTTGTCAGATAGGATGCTCGAGAAGGTG
>NW_013550600.1:393228-747039 GCF_000835555.1 Rhinocladiella mackenziei CBS 650.93
GCCATTGAAGCACTTGAACGTCAATCTTCCTTGTCAGATAGGATGCTCGAGAAGGTGGCGATGCGACTAGAGGACCAAGACTCGGACGTCAGACGGGCGGCCATTGAAGCACTTGAACGTCAATCCTCCTTGTCAGATGAGATACTCGAGAAGATGGCGATGCGACTGGAGGACCAAGACTCGGACGTCAGACAGGCAGCCATTGAAGCACTTCAACATCAATCCTCCTTGCCAGATGAGATACTCGAGAAGGTGGCGGTGCGACTAGAGCACCGAGACTCGGACGTCAGACAGGCAGCCATTGAAGCACTTGAACGTCAGTCCTCCTTGCCAGATAAGATCCTTCTCAACCGCTTATATATGGGATTACTCTACAAGAATTGGCTACAGCGCAGTTTTGATGTACAGGTAAATGGGTGCCTCGTTGGTCGTACCTTCTGTCTCAGTACCCCTGAAGGCGTGAAAAATTTTTCTTTTACAAGCGAGGATGGGCCAGATCGGTTTAGAGACATAATTATGGAAGTGCGAAACACCTTTCCTATTCCTAAGGAGAGAAATATAGATAGTACGGCAACATAGTGTTAAAGATCGCATGTCTCTGTAGTTTCCTAACACTAGGAAAGATATCAGAGGTTGCTGGGTGGCTTGTATTGCTAATTATTTTCTTAGGAAACTGGGAGGGCTTGCAACGGCGGCACATTTGATTACAGAGGAAAGCTATGGAAGACAGACAAATACACAGACAAAGGAAAATCACACTATAGTCTAGTCACCTAGAGGTTGTCATTTAGGAAGTCTTCTACTACGTTCGTGGTACGTTGCTTCTACATAGATAAGTCCTCGTTGCGGTATAGGTCGAAGCCATGACGGGAGGACTCCTCCCCCGTAATCCCGGGGGGAGCGTGTAACAACAATACTAACAAAGGGTGTGAGGAGAGGGATCATAAATTGTTGCGAGTACACAAGGTAGGGTATGGAATGGCAATGTACTGAAACCTGTCTATCTATCTAAGGGTTCGAAGGCTCTTCTTATACCTTCGATCCTTTCATCTTCGTACCTCCTTTCGACGTCCAGCCCCCATCCTGCCACCTTTACGATGGCTGGGAATTCGTGGCATGATATTTGGGTGTTACAGAGCGGGACCGTCGCGATATACAGATCCGACGAGGGTTGCTCTAGGGATCCTGAGCCTCATACGCGCATCAAGAGTTCTTTTATAGACGCTGGGGGCATTAGAGACGGTCTCTAACGTACGCCATAAAGGGAAGATTCCCGTCTAGACAGCGCCATCCCGCCAATATCTTTGCGAGTAGCCGTAGATTGTTCTGGGGGGTTGAAGATGTGAAACAATCACTGGTCGTACATTGATTGTTGTTAAAGTGCTCTGATTTCTATCATACTGAGGTCCTGCCTCGCACAGATATAGGGAATGATTGGCACAGCCTTTCGGCGTCTCCGCGTCCAGCTCATAGGTGAGATCCTTGTCCAGCTAAGTATTCCAGTATCACAGTTGAACATGTTGCTATATACTTGTCAGGGTGGGGACGTACGAGGGAACGAGAGTGGAGATCCGATAATAATATTACTATCCAATGCACTATAAAGTACAAGACGAGAGACGAAGAACATGAAAGCAGTGCAAAGCTATCCTAGATACTTATAGCCAGCGGTACAGTGGGCCTGCCAAAGCCGTTCGAGGGACTTCCAGGTTGTGCCATGACAGAGACGTTAGGAACGCAAAAAGTAGATAGAGGACAGAGCATTCAATACATCTCGAGTTGCACCCGGTTTGACACACTGTCCCCGGCCCTACCTGGCCACATGGTCCACGGATTGGATCCGATGGCGGCGGCCTTTCATCGAATCTAATCTACGAACCGTCTCGAGTGCGATCATTAGAGCTTGTCTGAGGTGGTCCACAGACTGGATCCGATGCTGTCAAACTTTGAATGTCAAGAGAATATGAATTGAATGCTCTGTTGTTGAACAGTTGAACGGTAGCAAATGCCCTTTTCCTAGTAAAGGGGCACTTGTTATTGTCCAACCGTTCAACAGATGCGTGGGTCATGTCGATATCGAGGATGTCGACCTCTATCGAGTAGGGTGTCCCCGGCTAGATGGTCCACGGATTGGATCCGATGGCGATGGTCTTTCGTCGGATCCAATTCGTGGACCATCTCGAGTGTGATCAGTAGGGCTTGTATGGGTAGTCTTTCATCAGATCCGATCCATGGATCATCTCTGTCACGCGACACGCTAGTCCTAGTTGGGACTAGCACACTCCTGCACCCCACACAACCCTCAGGACAACAAGACACGGATAGACCCATAACAATGACTACTTCAGTCAGCCTTTGCCATTGCGGTATTCCCTTTCCCAGATATAAAATTTTCGATATCGAGGCCCGTTCGTTAACGCTCCGTTAAGAGCCATTTCGAGTGTGATCAGTGAGAGCTCGTGTAGGTGGTCCATAGACTGGATCCGATGAAATACCACGACCCATCGGATCCAATCCATGGACCACGTCGACATCGAGGCTCGTCCGTTAACGCTCCGTTACGAGCCATGTCGAGTATGATCAGTAGAGATTATCTAAGGTGGTCCACAGACTGGATCCGATGCGTGGATCATGTCGATATCAACTTCAATCAAGTAGGGCCGAAAGGGGGAGTACTCACTTGCTCACGTGACACAGCCAAGCCATAAGCCTACGTGATTGGCCAGCACGTCGCTCTTGGCGTCGCCACACAACGCCAAGCCCTATCCAGGCGATTCCAAAATTAAAAAATCC
Organism: Rhinocladiella mackenziei CBS 650.93; assembly: GCF_000835555.1. Classification (NCBI taxonomy): domain Eukaryota; kingdom Fungi; phylum Ascomycota; class Eurotiomycetes; order Chaetothyriales; family Herpotrichiellaceae; genus Rhinocladiella; species Rhinocladiella mackenziei. Next base: position 396,022 of record NW_013550600.1, read on the forward strand.
CAAAAACTACTTCAAAATTGACACCAAATCGTGGTTGACCTATCAAGGACGTAACCGAGTGGTAAAACACTCGGCTTGCAGTCGAACCGATAGAATTGAGAGGCCTTACTAGTGTTCGATGGGTAAACGTAATGCTCCAGCCAGTGATTGTTGATGATGTCGTCTTGTTCATACCGTTGGGGGGTCACTGATATAAACTCTTCTACAGTTGAACTTGTGTGGCTGACTTTCACTGGCTGCGGCGCCCCATCTGTAAGTTCGTCAGAGATGGACTACAGGAGGGGGGCCTTTTCTTAATAAATTTTTGGTTTGCGTGTATGTGGACCTGACAAGCTTCTCTCATTGAAAGAATGCTCTGGTCGAATTGATCAGATGGTGGCATTGAGCCTGTCTATATACCTATCTAACGAGTGTACATCATCATTGGTGCCTGTGGGCTGCGCAACGGGGTTGGGTATCTAAAATCAAAGCCCTAATCGGGTCTTGAATTTAGAGACAAATATTGTACGGTAATTTAGCGGCCTAATACAGGTAATTTTACAAGTATGCTTCCTTATTGTAACAGTCAATGTAACGGTTTTACATACGTAGTCCACCACCTTCGTGGGCACCCCATATACGCGTCTTACTCTACGGCCCACAACAATGGCGGCAAAACATAGACAATTACTTTCTCTAGAGTGCGGATCTAGCTGGCTGTTGAAATCCTCCAGCTGGCCAACAAAACAACCGCAATATCAATAGAGAAGATGAAGTAGGTGGTCCTGATAGTCCTGCCGGCCTTGGCTCTGAGCTTGACCAGTATCTTCGCTCTCAGATTTGCATCGAGTTTCTTTAATGCTCTGATGCTTATAGACTTCGATCTTGAGGGAGCCCCCACTAAGTTGAGCGACTTGTTGAGTCTCCCTCATCGAAGCCAGAGCAGTCTGATGGAAAGCGACTCTCCAAACTGCCAAAGCAGTCTTTACGCCGTTAGCTCTGAAGATACAGAGACCGTCGACAAAGCGGAAAAGGGTTGGTCTTCGAGGCGGAGGAGATACACTGGGTGAGTTGGAAGCACTAAGCTTGATCATAACACTCTACTTAAAAGACGAAACCTATGGCGATGAAAGTTGTTTTCACAGGAACCGGGTCAAGCCTGGACCAAATGGAGACGCAGGCTGAGCCTGAATTACCGCCATCACCTTTTCGCAAACAGTTGATAGCCTGATCGATCTTCAAGCACAAATAGATCAGACAAAACCCAAGTTGCAACAACTCGAGAGACATCGAAATGGTACTCTTCTGAGAGAAGCTCTAACTTTCAGGAACATAAGCGGCTCCTCCGGCGCCTCCAAGGGGTTCAGGAGCATCTGGATTAATGTGTGGCATACCTGAATACGATACCACAGCATCCAACGGATGACGAAGTCGAAGCTGTGAAAGAGGGTAGATTCGTCAGTTACGGTGGAGCCAAAGTTGTGTTTGAACCCTCTGAAGAGTCTTCAATACCGCGATGGAGACGAAGTTGTATTCGCCATCGACGAGTCCATTTTTAACGACCTCGAAGCTGGCTTGCTCTCGTCGAAACTGAGTCATTGAAACATGCTCATTGCACGATGGAAGTCCAGTCACACTTTAGGATACCGTATGACCCACCACATCCCTAGACGCACATTCCTGGACTAATGCCAGATCTTCGTCCTGCGCCATATACTCAGCAATTGGACACACTGGATCGACCCAAGCTGAGATGATGGCAAAGATCCAGTTCATCAAGGAACAGAAACAAGCTTACAGCAATGAAGTAAGTGGAAGCTTCGACTCGCATTGAACCTAGCTGCTAGCTTTACCGATCTTCTGACGAAGCAAACTGACCTCTCCGATGGATATGATACAACGTTTGAATATGAGCGAAACAATTTCATGCCGTGTTGTCAGCGTTCGATTCTAGACCACGTGAATTTCGTTAATATAGAAGACTCAGTTAGATCTTCGAAAAAGGGGCAAGGCTTAGTGTGTTCTTGGCCTCCCATCTGCATGCCAATGTCTTGTCCCAGGCATCTCCAGGCAACCTTTCTGGGCATACTGCCGCAGGTGCGTCATCTTGAGACATGTCCAGGACCTAAACGCTACTTCTGCCTAAGGTTTTCACCGCGACTTTCCGAATACGATGAATTTGCTCTTTTCGGAGCAACTATCCTCCCACTTCTCGCTAACGGGTAGAGCAAACCATTATTTGAGCAACATCATAATTGAGTGTCCTTTGCAATATGCCAGAAGGACGAGGATATACCAAGAGAAAGGCAAACACGAGGGCTGTGGATGCCTTGCGCTTGGGACATTTTTGGATTCCGGATGGATATCTTGAGGATTCGAGAGAAAGTGTATATAAAGAGGTGATGACGGTTTCCCTCTTCGGTCTCATGACAGATAAAGCAGTCTTGATCATCCAAGTCCAAACTCAAAATCCATTCAAACCTCCAATCCTTAAGTCAAACCCATCTTCAAGTTCAGCGCTCCAAATCCATTATAGTCGGGATTGATATATCCTCAATGATGCCCAAATTCATCTACCTTCTCCACGCGACGCCTGAAGCCGAATCCGGTGCTCCTCCCACCCCAGAAATCATCGAAGCCATGACGACTTACAACACCTCCCTTTCTGACGCCGGCATGTTATTGGGTGGCGATGGCTTAAAATCATCTTCTCACGGGGCGCGGGTTGTCTTTCCAGAGGTTGGTCAAGAAGCGTCTGCTTCTCCTAGTGTGGTTAAAGGCCCTTTCGATCTCTCTGCAGGTTTGATCTGTGGATTTTGGCTGGTGAAAGCGAAGAGTTTGGACGAAGCGGCCGAGTGGGCCGCTAAGGCGCCGATACGGGGCACGAAGATCGAGGTGAGAGAGATTAGTGGGATTGAAGATATGGGGGAGGCGATGACGGAGGAGGTTAAGGAGAAGGAGAGAATCTTGAAGGAGAAGGCGGAGAAGAGGATCCAGGAGATGGGTGCTTAGGCCCATCACTTGGAAATGCTGAGGGAAGAGGTCTGGAAGGTATGCTCAGAGGAGCTGAGCGCATGGGATGTCTTTAAACATTGAGACAGAGAGCGCCAAATGAAACACATCAAGGGTGCAGTTTTCAAATCTTCTTTTTCATATTCAGTAGTCATAATCATAACCCATTTCATACCGTCATTGATCCCATTTGCGTGTCTATAGATTTGACTGTGTCGAACAGCATTCTAAAATCAAACGAGACAAAATGCCGAGTTTCCCTCAACATGGATCCATTTTTCATTACTCCCTCTCTTTCATCTCCTGCCTCTGAAATAATCATATCCCGAATTCAACTCTTCGGCCGGGGTATTTGTGGCGCTATTATCTCGATACCCGCGAGGAATGCTTCCGTCTCTACTGGATGTCTGCCATCGATCAAGGGATATGAATTCTTCGTTGGGAGTTCTGACGTCTCCCCCGTCATTGAGTAAATTTGTTCGGTCGTCATAGGGATCCGCATAAGTCGGTTGGCGCATGCCTAGATCACCTCCATCAGCAGTTGGAGGCACGGATCTTCTGAATTGACTTGGCACGTGAGTCTGGTCGAGCAGTTTGCGCGGGATACTGTGTATTTGTTGCACTGCGCGCGGGGCTGGACTTGCTTCTCGGGATCTTCCCGGTGGGTCCTTGGCCATGAACGAAATCGGTGTCTGGCTTCGAGAATCGGAGATGATGTCACCAGCTTCTTCGCGAAAGTCTGTTCGATTTTTATAGAACTGAAAGTCTTGTTGAGATTCGGGAACGATTTCAAACGGGGCATCCTGATCAGGTTTGCCGGTTTGTGTCATCGGTTGCATGGCAATGTCGGAAAAGGCCATGGATGGGGCCCCTTCGGAATTCAATCGGCCTCGATAGATCTCTGTCAGTACATGTTTGGCTTTGGCGTGGACCATTGGTGTCATCAATGGCTTGTACAATGCCGGATGACCAAATTTGGCCGAAATCTTTTCGGCTTTGTTGGGCTTGCCATCTGCGGCCAGACGTTCTTGATCCGGCATACCACCTCGAACATAGTATTTCAAGTCCAGGTCAAACGTCCTCATGCAATACCACTTGAAGGCAATCATAATGACCAACAATGGGGCGATGGCAGCGACCAGCGTCCATTCTCCTCGCGCCTTCACAACCACACCAATCACCACATTCGAAAGGATGACAGCAAAGACAATTCGGTTGAACATGGTGACCCAGAATTGACCGCCGGATTCCGTTTTGGTAATAAACACATACATCAGAAGGTATTTTTTGAGAAAAGCGTCGAGTGAGAAATAAAGAGCGGTCACGACCAGCACGATCGGCTGAAGGGTGGAAAAGCAAAGAGCCACCGTCGTATAAAAGAGGAAATAATTGTAATAGCTGGCGTACTCGAATGGCGGCGGTGCTGTCCATTCAATATTTTGGCGAGGTGTGGGTGCCATGAATTTCCTGGCAAACCAAACATTGGTCAGATGCCAAAGTTGTGCGAGATCGACAGCGGCACCGAGGTTTCGTTGAAGGAGCCAGGTGACCCAGAAGGGCGAGATCTGACAGAGCGCGGTGGTAATCACCAGGAAGAAACGGCCTTCTTGCAGGGAAGTCCAAGTATCATTTCCTTCTTTGTTGTATTGGATCACGATGGTCACATACTGCCAGACGGCAGAGAAGATGGAAAAGACAATCAGATTGTTGAGGGTGAAGAAGCTGTACAAATTTCGAAGCACATGGCGTTCACGTTCGGTTTTCGTGACGTCCCCCGCACGAACTTGTAGTCGCCGAAAGATGACGGGAAGAACCAGATAAACAATCGACGTGATCGCCGGAGCAGCGATACCCTGGACAATAGCCCAACCTGTCGGATGGGCTTCGAGCTGCGTTTTAAATGCTGGCCAAACCAGACCCAGGTTCGAGAGATTGGACAAGAAAACTGCAATCCCGGCGTTGATCGGGGTCCAAAGAATGGTCAAGACCGTGATCCATACGGCATTCATGTAGCGTTTTGTTTTTCGGGTTGCTCGGGAGAGCTTCAAATTGTCCCAAATGAGATCGTTTGGTCTGGGTGCCAATTGAATTTTGGTCCCTTGTGGTCGCTTACTGCGGGCAGAAAATGCGACGGTATGAGCCTGGGATATTTGATCCCAACTGGCGAAGCCGTACGGCATGGGATCTCGATTGTCCACTCGGTCTCGTACATCAGATATTTCCATTTCCAATGCTCGAATGCGGTCGGTCAGATAGTCAATAGCATCGACCTTGCCATTTGAGATATGACCCTTATATTTGCTTGGTGCCTTCATCATCGGTCGATGAGCGGGAAGTTTGCCAGGATTCTTCATGTACTTGGCCAAGATGGACTCAAGTTTCCGGACGTTTTCTTCATGCTCTTTGATCAAGTCGGGCAAAACCTTAACATTGCGTCCAATGGTGGTCTTGGGGACCACACCAGTGGGATTGACTTCGTCGGTAATTTGGGCTATACCTTCATTGCTTCGGGAGGCCGCCGGAATGTCTCGAATCAACAATGTCCGGGCGTGGAGACTTGTTTGATATTCTGGGCTCTCAAAGTAAGCACGTCGCAGCCGATGAACTCGCCGGTAGTTGTGCCAGAGGAAATAAATGACGACCAAATCGATTAGCCATGCGACCACCACCTGAGCCCATAGTCCCCCACCGAAAATAAACAAAGGTGTCATAATTGCGAAGGCGGAGGAGTCACTGGAGATTTCCTTATTGCCCTGGGTCACGTTGACAGGTATCATAATGGCAATTCCGATCAGGCCGAGTACCAGGAAAATGTTGCGGAGCATTCGGGTGAATCTCAAAAAGACCACAGCATCCATGCCGATCTTTTCCATCAAATAACTTTCGCTTGCTTTATTGACCGGTTTGACCCAACTGAATAACCCCTTGCCCAGTGGCGGAGGAGCGTGATCTTTGTCCGCATTTTTGAGCCTGGGAGCATAAACGAGAGTGTTTCGTGGACGAATTAAACAGAACAGGAGGGCGAGGCCAGCGGTAATTCCGAGTGAAGTCCCAAGGGAGGCCCAAAAAGCGTTGGTTTGCAACTGGTTATTCCAATTAGTACAAATCGGAAAGAGACACACCGATTACACGTACAGAAGCCTGAAAGGGATTGGAGATCAACTGGAGAACCTGCTCGCCAGTGTCGAGACTCGGGTCGGAAGCGGAGGTTTGTCGAGGGGAGACTTCTTGAATGCCAGACATATTGTAACTCGGTCTCCGCGCTGCAGGATTTTACAGGTATACTCGCGTGTTATTGCATCCAGCCGGGAACGATTGGCAGCAAAGTGTCCCTTATCCTATTATTACAATTTGGGGACCAGCTCTTTCAATTGGAAGAACAAAGACTTCGGCACGGAAAAAAGGGGGACTTCGATGTCGTGGGATTAACGAGCGACGAGGATCACAAGGACGTTGAAGGCAGTTGTTGCTACGGTAAGAAGCGAAAAGACTGACCTATGCATGAAGAAAAGGATGGAAGGTGTTTCAAATTGGGCGCGTGTCAGGGACCAAAGCGCGAGCCAGGTTTTATTTTTCGGTGTTAGAAGTGGTTCAAGCGAAGCGCAAAGAATCCAATGCAAGGGACGAGGAAACTGCGGCGACCTGCATCCACCGGTTTCAGTGTCCAGGCCTGGCCGCCACCATTCATCCGCCTCCATCAAGGCCGCTATCAGGGCCGCCATCAAAAAGTCTTGCGTTGCATCGACGTTTCTATGCATGAAACGGCGAGCAAATTGGCATTCTCCTGCCATTGCCTCGCTATCCAAATTCCTTCATTCGCCAGGTCTCAATTCCCTCCCCATCGCTAACGATTTCCTCCAGGCCGTTCATTATGATCATGGTTCTCGAGGATCGCTCATACTCGTCCTCGATATGCTCTCATGCAGATGGGGGTTCTTCTTGCCCAATTACCGGCGAAAAGCATCAGCAACTCCACCGAAGAGGATCGAGACCACTTAACAAAGTTGATATCACCGACGAGCGTCGAGTTCCACCTGTGAAACCGTGCCTATAACCGAAAATGACGTATTCCTACACGATTCTTCCACACCTCAGACCTCCAAGTCCCTCATTTGGATCGAAGAAAAGGCCCGTTTTCAATGCAGCCAGAGCTTGTACTATATCATTGTGTTCAACTTCCTGATTTGATCTCGTTCTTCGTTGCTCATTCCGGCCTTCTCCAACACCCAAGCAATAATGTCATTTTTGGCTTCGCAATATTCGTTGACGTCCGTCCATTCTCGGTGGGAGAGTTTCAGTTTGGTCTTTCCGTACGCCTCTCTGACTTCTGAGTCTCGCCTGCAGATATCCCGCACCCCGAGCTGATTTCTGATGGATTGACATCCAACAACAGAGACGTACAAATTTCTCAAAGGCAGAGCGCCAGGTTTTCGAAGGGCATGACGATCTGGAATACCCATTTCACCCATATACGCATATCCTCCGTTCTTTGTCAATGCTTCAATGGCGGCATCGACGTCCTCTCGCTCGCTGATCACCGAAAGATCAATCACTGGTTTTGACGCCAATCCTGGAACAGAAGTACTGCCGACATGTTCGATCGTGATATACTTAACTCCTTTGAGAACTTCCTCTAGTTCTTGCTTGATTGTTTGGAATTGAAGTGCCCATTCCGGGTTATATTCTTCGACGACCACCTTCATCTTGTCTCGACTGTGCGGCGATATTGAAGTGTGGCTGGATCTGTCACCTACTTATACAGGAATCACGTTACATCGAAATCTCGTACTCGTACCCCCTTGCATGTAGCCCAGTGTTAGGCAACCATTTCTCCCATCTGGACAGACGCAGTTTGTAAACTGGCTCGAGGCTGAGAATGCTCGACTGAACGAGTTCGGCAGAGTTCACCTGTCCTTGTTTGACACTATTAAGCCGTGAAAGGGAAGATGAATTATCAATGGCCTTAAATTGCCACCAATGGGAACCAACAATTTGATCCACTTTGCGCACAGCAAGGATCTTCACAGGTGTAGAAGAATGGTTCGGCGATGCATCCATCTAGGAAATTTATATTGCTTCACAATTTGACTCTCTGTCGCAGACTTGGGGGGAGTGCTTGCACCGTATGGTCTTTCAAAGTGAATCCTCGATGTCAAGCCGACGGTCGCTTGGACAATTGTCCGATCCCCAAATCTCAACCGACGTGGGTTGTTAATTGATCAAATCAGCGACACTTTCCTTTCTCCGAGCGTGTCAAGGATCCTCACGTACTCCCCAGCGTCCATGTTCTTTCCATTTCGTCTCACATCACCCGCAGGATTCCAGACGGGCTTACCGTCTCGAATCCTGACGCGGAACTCTTCAATTAGTGTCCCGGCTTGGAACTCCATCATCCCGTGCACGTAGCAGTCACCCAGATGGATAAAGTACTCTCCCACGGGGCGCAGAACGACAGGTATGTCGAGGCCCTTGACGATGGCAATCACGTCGCTCGACTTGGTGATGTGGGGTACCAGACCGAAGTACCCGCGGGCCGAGACGCAAAATTGTTTGAGCACGAAGGTGTCCATGTTGTCGATCGCGTCATGGAACGCAGGGATGTTGGTGAGGTCGGCGCCGTCTGACAGCCATCTGCGCCAGGTGCTTACACCATCGGCGACATAGGAAGACGTGGCGAGTTTGTCGTCGTTGGTGGTATTGGCTATCAGGGTAGCATTGTACGCGTCTGTGACAGGCTCGGAGGTAATGTATGCGGATAATGGGGACTTCTGGATAAAACTCCGTTGCCGTTGGTCCCGGTCCAGCACATTTCCGCGGACTGTCTGGATATCGTCGTAACGGACCCAGCCGTCGATCACGCCGCTGAGATGGACAACAGTGTCCTGCATGACGACGGTGACTTGTAGACTGTACCGAAGTGATGTTCTTACTTGATTTTGTTGCTTGAGCAAGTTCAGGATATACCGCTGACGCTTCTTCGGCAGCTGCTCGACTTTGGCGCGGAAGGATCTGGACCCCGCCGACCATTCTATGTGGCCACAGTACTGGATCCAATTGACGGATCTCCAGTCCACAACCCAGGATGGTAGGCCCGAATCGGCTCCTTGTTGACATACGCCAGACCATGCTAGGACTTCTTTGTCACCCCTCTCCGCCATTCTGGCGGCAAAGTCGGTGTACACTTCTTCCCAGGTGGTCGTGTAGTCGGGCTCCGGCGCCCAGTCGTCCAAGAGCAAGTCAGAAGCGATGTTGCTCATGGCAAATATCTTGTCGCGAGGGTCGTAGCAATTCTGCTTTGCCGCACCGCGCATGGCTTGCAGTAGAGAGTTCGCGGACGTCTCTGGGGCGTGATTGTCCAGCATCATTTGGCGGACTCTCCAGTGGTGGATGCTGACAACCGCGTCTATGTTGGGTTCGAGTTTGGCATATCCGATCCCGGGAAGGAACCACGCTGGCCACGAAATTGTTTTTCGGGGCTGGAACAACCACGCCAGGGAGAAAATCTGGGCCCAGGGGATCTCCTCAGAGCCACACACCACTATAGGTGTCGAACTCAGAGCGCCTTCTTGTTGGGTCCAGACTCGGGAGAACCAGGCCCGGAGGAAGAACTCGGCACATGAATTGACCAGTGACTCCTTGTCCGGATGGTCAGCCAATACGTCCAGGATGAACGACTTCTTTTCCCAATAGTCGCCGTACGCACTGTACTTGGAGGCCGGGATATATTCCTGCAGATATGCTTCTGCATCCAGCGTTCGCGCATAGGCAATCGCAGCTTGCGAGTGGCTGTCGGCTGGGCCCATCCAGATCATGGTCTGTGCCGCGTTTTGGTACACTTTGTACATGAGACTAACTTCGCGGGCCTTTTCGATTCTGTCATCCTGGTCGATGCACGCGACGTCAATCCACAGATACCTGATGTCCGTTGGTGAGCGGAACCTTCTCAACACCTCGTCGGCATTCTTGTATATTCCGAGCTTGGAGCCGGATATAAGAATATCGTAGACGCTGCGGTCGTCGTTTCCACAGACATATGAAATGGCGATGTATTGAGGACTTGCATTTGAGAGATCGTGGACCACGAACTTCCCCACCAGCTCGTTGTCAGGATCGCCTGGGGCCAACTCCAGCAACCTGATATAGTCTCCTTGCTTCGGCAGCGGTACATATGCGGATGCATTTGAAGACATGATTGAGATCGGTCACTGGCACCAAGTTTGATCGTAGGGCCCTAGACAAAGTAGTTCAGACATGTTCTGGAGAGTGAAAGTGTAGAAAGGAGGGGTGTTGTGCCGGTCGAGATATCGATATACACCCTTTAGGCCACCTGGCTGTTTCCCCAGAGGTAATGCTGCTTCAGCATTTTATTGTCATTTTGGGTAGATATGTGACATTGCTCCCCCGAAAGTGATCAGCTTCACATCCTGCCACATTGGAGTCGTAATGGTTGAATGGGGGAAAGTTGGAAGGAATTGATATTGCTTCCGTGGAGGGTTCTTATGATGTTTACCTAATTCTGCTTCCGACTTTGCTCTGACGGTCGTCGGCCTTGGGCTCTCGCTCTCAATTACCGACATAGATCTCGGTACCTTTGCCAGATATGTACAGTAGTTACTAGCCTGGCTGAATAACGCTTTTGGTATCCTTTCTGTACCTAGAGCGCTTCGCAAGAAAGGTACGGCGGCACCCAGTCCCTTACCCCGGAACTTTTTCTTCTCTTCTCCTGAAATTCGCTCTCTGCGACGATCCCTATAATCCTCCGAGTCCCTCGCCCTCTATCCTTCAATGTGGTGACGGCGACACCCGTGAGCACGATGGGTTTGTACCCGACTTCGAGATACATTCCGGATGCCTGACAAGCCTGCGACCGTAGTCGCTTATGCGGCTGGTGCCTCTCTTGCTGCAATCGCCGCCTTCTACGTCTTCGGTCCGACGTTTTTCATCGATAGCGAGAATTCCCATAACAGCCACGATGGACGAAAGCGCACCATCATTGGCCTGTCCAACCCGGCCAACGACTGCTTCATTAACTCCGTCCTCCAAGCTCTGGCGGGACTGGGTGATCTCAGGCTCTATTTAATCAAGGAACTGCATAGAAGACAGCTGGAAGGACCCGAGATATACGATTCCGCCCCTCCGGTACTGCGAAAAGGTGAAAGAGCTGAAAAGGTGGTGAGTCTACAAAAGGGACCGGTGACCAAGGCATTAAAGGAGATGCTGGATGCCTTAAACGAACGACCAATATACAAGAAGACTATCAGCGCGAGACCGATAATAGAAGCCCTCGAGAAGGCGTTTCAGACACGAATCAGTCGGAATCAGCAGGATGCCCAGGAATTTCTACAGATCGTCCTGGAACGACTTTGTGATGAATATCATGCGGCACAAAGAGCACGCCTGAGATTTGCGAACCCGGACCGACCAGAAATCCCGCCCGAGCCAGAAAGGAAACCTTCGGGCGTCAATCCGCCCTTAAGCCAGGTCGTCGTCGGAACCAACGATGGTTTTCCCTTTGAAGGACGGATAGAGTCTCAAATTCAGTGTCAGCGCTGTGGCTTCAAGACGAAACCCAGCGCCACTACTTTCGTTTCATTGACCTTGAACGTGCCCCAGAAAAGTGCGACTTCTCTAGACCATTGTTTTGACATTCTCTTGAAGAGTGAGGAGATTGATGATTTCAAATGCGACAAGTGTCGCCTCAGACATGCATTGGAATGGAAAAATAATAAATTGAAATCGGCAACGATGGAAAAAGACCGGGCAGCCCTAGAAGAGGATGTGGCCCGGATCGAGCAGGCAATTCGCGAAGACCCCGAAAAGGCCCCCGAAGGTGTGACGATGCCTGACTCCAGCCTTGCTCCCACATGCAAGATTCGAAAATCAACCCGGATCACGGTGTTTCCCAAAGTGATCGCAATACACTTGTCCCGATCAGTGTTTGACGCCGGGAGCTATTCGACCAAAAATATGGCCAAGGTGTCATACACCCAACGACTTCGCTTGGGAGGACTTTTAAATGAGAAATGGTACAAATTGTTGGGCGTCGTTTGCCACAAAGGCAGCCATCACAGCGGCCATTACGAGTCTTTTCGGAGGAATCATTTATATCCTCCCTTCGCCACCCGAGATCCTTTCAGCGCATATGCCCATGCCAGTCGCAACCCCAGTACGGCGCCGTCCACCACCCCGAGTCCCAGCATGGACGCTACACACGCCAATGGCGCCAATGGTGCCCTTGGGGCTTCTGATGGACAATCTAGCACTTCTTTGTCCACAACTTCACTGTCGACTGGCAATAGCAGGCCCGATTCGGATGGGGTCGATGGCACTCAACCACCGGCGGAAGAAGAAAAGGGAGCTACCATGTCGCCTGTGCAGAGAACCGACACGCAAGCATCAAAACCTCAGATCCGAACGCAGGAAGCAACACCGGGCAAATTTCGCCGACGAAAGAGATCCCATGATCGTTGGTGGCGCATCTCAGACGACAAGATCAAAGAAGCACGTTTATCCGATGTCCTATCCATGCAACGCGAGGTATATCTGCTTTTCTACGAGCTGGAGCGGCCAGGCGACGATGCTATTGCTTGAGGATGCAGAGCAGCAAAGTTTAACGGGGTTGATTGGGCTTGTGCTTTTTGCTTCTGGCACTCAACCCCACGCGGACCTCTGGCAAGCAACCACTGATATAACCGAAAATCTTTGGGCGTCGTGATACTGCTAGATTTGGGTACATTCGAACCGAAACATATGTAGATACAGCAATGATTATGTTTGAGTGAAGACGCCGGCAGTTCTATCCGTTTCCTTCCCGTCACATTATCCCTATCACTACCGAGGCAACCGTCTATCAGGCTCAAGGGGAACACCAGAGTCGGCTAATGGTTCCGTGGGGACACTGGGGCGTATTCCCGTGAAATTCCGCATTGCGAGGCTTATTCAAGGTGAGAGACCGATCGAAGAAGAGAAAGGAACCGATGAGGGAGAAATCGGGATGAATGGGGAGGAATGGGGAAATGAAGGCCTATCTCGAATTGGATGGAGAGAGATTGGATGATGTAGGCGGAGGGACAGCTCAAACTAGTTCAACCTTGCCGAGAGCCTCGAAAAGAAAAAAAAAACCTTCCACGGATACCGAAGCAGCCAAGAGGGGGAGCATCCCTTTTATGTCATTTGCTGCCCCTCCTCAAACCCGTTGCATCAAACTTGTACTCGCTCCTACTCAATCACCAACTTTCCGGATTGTTTTTTTTTTTTCCCCTCACACACCTCTTGTTATTACTTTCTTCCTGAGAACCGCGACACGTGCTGTTCCTAACGTGCACATCAGTACATTACTAGTAGTGTCTTCCTTTGACAAGAGTCGAAATACCCTGTTCCGGAACCCCACTCAACAGTCGTCAATATGGGCGTCAAGGACGTTCTGTCTCGAAAGGAGGGCGTTATCGTCGGGGACGATGTTCTGGCGCTCTTTAAATATGCTCAAGAGAACAACTTCGCCATTCCTGCCATTGTGCGTGGGCCAGCTCGACGTTGATGGAATCAAACACTAACCTTTTGTGTCCCAGAACGTGACCTCCTCCTCTACCGTCGTTGCGGCTCTGGAAGCTGCGCGAGACAGCAATGCTCCTATCATTCTCCAAGCATCCCAGGGTGGTGCTGCATACTTCGCAGGCAAGGTTCGTATATCCGGGAAACGGTGTCGAAGGAAACGTCCGCAGGCTCACTCCTTTCTCAGGGGGTGAAAAATGATAAGCAACAAGCTTCTATTGCGGGAGCTATCGCAGCAGCTCACTATATCCGAACCGTTGCTCCCGTCTACGGCATTCCCGTTGTTCTGCACACCGATCATTGTGCAAAGAAACTCCTCCCATGGCTCGATGGCATGATGGATGCGGATGAGGCATACTTCAAGGAACATGGCGAGCCCCTTTTCTCTTCACACATGATTGATTTGTCTGAAGAGGCGGTTGACTGGAACATTGAGACGACTGCCAAGTACTTGAAGCGGGCGGCCCCGATGAAGCAATGGCTTGAGATGGTATGCGTCGGAGAAAAAACATTCGCGCAAGAGCTTAAACTCACGAGAGTCTAGGAAATTGGTATCACCGGTGGTGAGGAAGACGGGGTCAACAACGAAGACGTCGACAACAACTCTCTGTACACCCAACCCGAGGATATCCACATGATCTACACCACTCTGAAACAGATCTCGCCCTATTTCTCCATCGCGGCCGGCTTCGGGAACGTTCACGGTGTCTACAAGCCCGGCAACGTCCGTCTCCATCCTGAACTTCTCGATAAGCACCAGAAATATGTCAAGGAGAAGGAATCTACCTCGACCGACAAGCCGGTGTTCCTCGTGTTCCACGGAGGTTCGGGCTCGACCAAGAAGGAATACTCGGACGCCATCAGCTATGGCGTTGTCAAGGTCAATCTTGATACCGACTTGCAATGGGCTTACCTGACGGGTATCCGCGACTATGTCCTCAACAAGAAGGACTACATCATGAAGCAAGTTGGAAATCCTGAAGGTGAGGACAAGCCGAACAAGAAATACTTCGATCCTCGCGTGTGGGTGCGTGAGGGCGAGAAAACCATGAGTGCCCGTGTGGCTGAGGCATTGAAAGACTTCAACACCGCCAACAAGCTGTAAATTGGAGAGATGGCTGGAAGGGCCTGTTTTGGGAGAGACCGAAGTTGTTCTTTTCTCCATCACTAGCAAGAGTAGCGGGAGGTGTCCCAGGACTGCCTGCGTTGTCTCTATAGCTGCCCAACATACCTAGCTGGGAAGAAAATGACATGAAATGATTGTAGCCCATTAAAACCTTGTACATTGGCCCAGTCATGGAGGGGACATGATTGAATCCCTGGCGGAATCCCTTTGTAAACCGCCCCCGCGCGGTGTCCCCCCAAGTGGCTCGACTCGGCCAATACGGTCACCGGAATTGACATGAACTGTACACTCCCGCCAACCACATCATTGTATGCCCGGAATGAACCTCTCTCTCGCTACCACCACTGACGTGGTTTGCCGCATCCTCTTCACTGCCCAAATCCCAAAACTTGTCTCTCCTATTGAATAGCCCGTCATTTTGCCTTCTCCGAAACCCTGCAACGAGCTGTGAGTTGAGTATCTTTGCAAAACATAGAATGCTTGAAGACGAGGGGGGTGCTATACCATCTCAGAGCAAAGGCTCCTGGTCGTCATTCCTGACAGTAAGGGTTGAGCCCATCGAACACTACACTCGACAAATCCTGACAATCGCAGTCCATTTCCTCTTTCAATGGAGATCTATCTACCCTCACGGCCCCTGCGTTTATTCTGTCCACCCAATCATTGGTGGAGTTCTCTGCATATTGGGCGGAAAATACCTCGCTCTTCATCGCACCCACACAAGAGCCTGAACCGGCCAAACGCGCCCTGCTGGTGCTGAAGTGGCTGTTGAATACCTTCAAACAACAATACTGCTCTCGTTCGGAAAAATTGGGCTCAGAAAAGAAACCTCTCAACCCTTTTCTGGGTGAGCTGTTCTTGGGTGAGTGGGATGACGAGTTTGGCCAGACACGCCTGGTTTCCGAACAAGTCAGTCACCACCCACCTGTGACGGCCTACTGCATCACGAACGATAAATACCGCATTCGACTGCAGGGCTACAACGGGCAAAAGGCGACTTTTAGTACGACCATCTATGTCAAGCAGATTGGACATGCGCTTTTGACGCTCTATCCGGCCGGGAGCGACAGACCCGAGACATATCTGATCACCTTACCCTTCTTGCACATCGAAGGCCTCGTTTATGGCGCACCGTTCGTGGAACTGGGCAATTTTATCCATATCGTTTCGAGCAGTGGCTATGTAGCCAAGATCAATTTCACGGGTAGAGGCTGGCTGTCAGGCAAGAAGAACAGTTTCACAGCCTCATTGTGGAAAGAAGGAGAAGGGTCGGAGAAAACCCCAATATACACCGGAGACGGACAGTGGTCCGATGCATTCACGCTGAAAGAAGGTGAGGGCAAGAGGGCCAAGGAGATTGAAACATTCAAGCCAGGCGACATAAAGCTGTCGAAGTTGAATGTGGCACCAACCGAAGAACAAGACGTGTTCGAAAGTCGGAGGGCGTGGGCTAATGTGGCGCGAAGTATTGAAAAGGGTGACATGGACGCTGCTTCATATTTCAAATCCCGGATCGAAAACGCTCAGCGAGCTTTGCGTCGGAAGGAGAGTGATGAGAAGAGGGATTGGGAAAGAGTGTTCTTTTCCCAAGTCGATCCCAACGACGAAGAGGAAGCCACCTTCCAGAACCTAGCCAAGGTGATCACGGGGTTCGGGATCAATAGCTGGGAGGGCGTGGCTCCTGACAAGACGGCCGGGGTGTGGAGATATGATGAGAAAAAGGCAGCTCAGGCAAAGAAGCCATATCATCAAGAAGGACTCCTGGCGCTCGGAGAGAATCCTGACGGGACTTCGGCACCAGTGAGTCGAGTCACGACCAACCAGAACAGCCATACGAGTTGATTTGGCATGACTTTTGAGAAGGAAGTAGAACGAACGGCCGAGTCGAGCAAGATGAGTCCTCAGAGCTGTTGTATTATTAGGTTCTTGACATCAGCCCTGGAGCAGGATTGTATTGGTATAGAATATATTGTTTTAATGCCACCCATGATCTCAACTGTAGGGGGCGGGTTTACCCACGTCGCGGATCACGGGAGCGATCATTCCGAATTGAATGCAGTCTCTCGTCCGAGAAGTGACTCAGCTAAGGAAGGCCTCCAGGCTGATCTCACGTAGCTTAACAAAGGATATAATTTGTCCTGACTCCTCAAGGCAACCAAACTTGGTGCTTGGGTACTCCGTTGCTTTGTAAGCAGTCCACTAAAGTTCGTCACCTGTGTCCTTGCTCAATCGTTCTCAAAGAGCTGTGGGATGCCTGATTGTCCCGGTGCAGGAGGAAGCCGTCACTCATTCAACAGCGGATCGGTCCCAAGCTTGAGGTGAGATAGGCAGAGATACTCAGTGAGAGGGAAAGACGATGAGCGTGCCGTGGTCTACACGAGGGGAAGCCTTGGCCGCAATCCCGAGAGCACACCATATCATTGGTTTGACCAGCTGTCGCCCGAGAGCTTTGGCCAACACGGGTTGCAGCTGGATACGACGCAGTGGAGCTATCTCGTTCTCGTCTTCGCCTGGCCTGAGTCGGACACACCCCAAGAGTATGGGGATAAAAGAGCAAAGCAACCCGTTCCAACTTCAGACTCCGAAAAGACATCGCATCGACCCTACACCAGACGCAGAAGACTCTCAGACCAAGTACATCCATACAGCAAACGCCATGTCGGCACCTCCTTACAACAAGTTAAAGTACTACACCGCCGGCACACCCAATGGATTCAAGCCAGCCATCGTGCTCGAAGAGCTTGGCCTGCCCTACGAAGTTCGGGAGATTAATTTCATGACCAACGAACAGAAAGAGGCATGGTTCATTGAGATCAATCCCAACGGAAGAATCCCCGCGTTGAAGGACAGCGACGACTTTCGCGTCTTCGAATCCGGTGCCATCATGTTGTATCTGACGGACATGTACGACAAGGAGAGAAAGATTAGCTACGAGTACGGCACCAGAGATTACTACGAGGAGTTGAGTTGGCTGATGTTTCAAATGGCCGGCATCGGGCCTATGCAAGGTAGGGAACGAATGTCCCCTTTTGTCCTTGAACAGGGGATTGTATCAAGTACTTTTGTATACTTGTTCTAACAAAAGGCAGGACAAGCCAACCACTTCCGCGCCATGGCGCCTGTCTACTCGGAATACGCCATCAAACGTTTCGTGGACGAGACCAAACGCCTGTACAGTGTGCTGGAGATCCGATTGTCCAAGGCCGACTGGCTTGCCGGTGACAAGTATACGATTGCCGATATTGCTAACTACTCCTGGCTCAAATTCAGTGAGATCTTGGAGGATATCGACTTTAACGAGTACCCTGGCGTGCAGAGATGGATGAAGCGCATTGCCGACAGGGAGGCAGTACAGCGGGCTAGGAAGGTTCCCCCCAGTGGCAGATCCGACGAGGAGATGAAACAATGGTTGAAGTCTATGATTGCTCGGGTTGAGGCTCTGAAGGGCACGAACAAGGATGAATCGAAGATGTAAACTAGAGATGATAAAGGATCGTTCCGTAATACAGAAGAGAGCGAGCATGCATGACCACTGGTATACCCGGCCAAAAGTCTGGGGGCCAGATGTGAGTTGGGACACCGGGCCCAGCGGGATTATCGCTTCGACGTCTTCAATCTTTCTTCATAATCTCAACATCAACAGCTCAGCAAGCGCCTCTCAGAAACCACAGTTGAACCCCCTTCTTGAGCCCAAAGTTAGTCTCAACAACTTCGCGCTCCGGTCCTAAACGGGCAAATCACGAGCGAATCACCTCAGCCTCGTCATCGTCATCGTCATCGCCATCCGACAAGGCCACTTCTTTTCAATCCCAAACAACCACTACCACAAAGCCGTCCTGACAACGACACTCCGCCGCCCGCGGTATCCGTACCACAAGCAAACACATCCTCTTCAGGTCCAGGCCATGGTCAAATTGGAACCTAGGAGCAAAATTTTCTGGCAGGTGCGCTATCGATATTCTCATCCCTCACATCCACCACGCTCAGCGCTCAGCACACAATTAATGGACCGTCACGCATTCGTCAGCGGCAAACAATTCACGGTGGCAGGCCAAGGGATGGCATCTTGAACGTATATGGAAAGCCGGCGAATTCAATACAAGCGGCATGTCAGAAGAGGGGATTAAGGTACTTTGCGCAAACGCAATGAGCTCACCCTATCAAAGGAGGGGAGAGAAGTATTTGGAATATCGGTGCAGGTATTTTACAAGTCTTTGACTGTTTTTCAACTTCAGATGCATCCTCAACTTCGTCCACCGCATCCATCACCACTGCCGGTGGCCAAACAACACAGCAACAGCGCCAGCAAGTCTAAAAGTGCTTTTCAAAGGTTCGCATTTCGACCGCTTCCGAGGGGCCACCGAATGCTTTCTCCATCCTTACGAGACGAACACAATGATCCGGACATGAGATTGAGATTGAGAATACACCCGCACTTGTACCTTACTTCGACATGCAAGTGGAATGAAAATGGATACATGGACCAAGAACTAGAAGCCATGAGAATGTGCTTCAAATCCTTCGTTCATTTGGGCTAATATCTCGTTCACTCATGAATTATGTGCGTTGTATATTGATCGTTCTTCGATCAAGGTTGCTCTGCATCTTGCAATAATGTAGCACTCCATCTCTTCTGGCATGAGGCCATCCAACTTCATAGGTAGGAAGACAGGAGGATAATAAAGGGAGTGCTATGGGGTGAGTTCTTCCATTTTGTACCGCGCTGAGCTGAATGTCCGTGAAATCCTGGCTCCGCATTCCAAGGTAATAATGACAGTAGCTAGCAGGAGCAAGAACCCCAGCGATTGGAGTGACTGCTCTGTTCGAAAAAGGCATCTGTCCTGGTGGGAACTATCATCTCCTAGTTTCTCTTCCATTTCCTCTGTCAGGATCGCCGGGTCCATGATGTTTCTGGACTGTTTCTTCCAACTAGTTCCGTCAATGATCGGACTTGAACTATGGCTTCCAATCTGGATTGCCAAGAAGCTTCTTCGATCCAAGATTTCTCTGCCCAAGCCATGTTCGTCTGAAATCACACGAGAGCCGGAATATGTATATGATCTGTCACCCGATTTTCTGGTTGATTCGAAACTTTCTCCCGTGCTGATTGTAATCTTTTCGCTATGTCGGAATCTGCGCTTGTGGACAGTATGTTAGGATAATTCCTCTCCGCGAAATATAAAAATTGCCATGCTTCTTTGGGGTGACCTTGCTCCAAGGATAACTGCGCAGCGTCGAGTATCGCCACAAGCGAAAGCTTGATGGCATATCCAAACAATTTATTCTGCCATTTCATAAAATGCAGGAGGAAAGAGGGATCTTTCAATTTGATGGAGAAAGGAATGGCGGTTGGGGTTTGCGGGTGATAGATGCGGACCATTTCTCGGTCAAAGGGAGACGAGTCGATCTGGAGACCAAATGTCAACATCAAGTCGAATAAATGACCAGGGATTTGATGATCCTCCCGGCGGAAAAGTATATGAAAGGCTATGCTGTGCCACGGTCCAAACGGGTGAAAGTTCATTCGCCTGGTCGTCTGACGATATTGGGCGTCCTGAATAAACTGTTGGACGGCCTCTTGAACAGCTCCCTTTCTGATAGATTCTTTAATCATCATTCCCACCAGCCGATCTTCCGCCTGACGGCGGGCCAGCGTATCAGGATCAACATCTCCAAAAGGCTCCGAGATTGAGCTGTGGACGTGGGATTCGTAGAGCATCCGGAGCCATTCCCAGACCTCGGCTTCTAGGCCATCCATATACATGACTCGAACCACGGCTTTCAGAGCTTTGTCTTCGGCCAGAAACTTCCTCTTCTCCAATTCATTCAGGGCTGTGAACCAACTTGCTAGCCTCGGGCCCAGTTTGCCATCTTTGTGGACGGTCTCTTTCTGCCTCACACCCTGGAGGTACTTTTGTGTGCAAAATTCCACGATATCAAAATTCAGTTTCTTTGCGACCAATGCACTGTCGAAAGCTGCAACCGCATTGCTAGTACGGTGACGAGACACGTCACGGATGGGGGATTTGGATCTGAACAATGGATGTCTGAGTATGCCGTCGAGATGAGAATGCGTCGAACGAGTGACTCTGTGGACTGGATCAGGGATCGATTCGGTTTCATCCGTGGGATCATCGAGGCCGAGAGCCTTTGGAGAGGGATGTGATTCGTCGAGATGTTTTTGAAATTTAGATTCAAGAGCTTGAAGAAGCTTTCTCGACTCGCGAGGAGTAGGCGGTGATGGCGGATGGATTGAAGCCAGCAGGCTCCGCACGTAGAGGAGGGATGGGGTGAGTTTCATCCTGGAGAGTCATCTGAGAACACAAAGCATGGAGTTTCATCGATGGCAGGATGGTTCCAGTGACCATGTGAGGTGACGGAGCAGAGAGCGACCACAGCGACGGCGGCGTAAGGGAAGGACGGTGATGGAGTTACAAGTATCCTGTTCAGCGCTACCGCCGTACGGCTGCTGGGTACTTACTGTACTGGTGCTTAGCTTGCCGCCTGGACGCCTCCGTTATGCACGCTTGGCGCTGGCACGCTCAAGTTTTTGGCTTGCGGCCTTTTGCAAAGACCTGAAATGTCCACAATTCCTCCATGTCAACATAACCATTCCTCGCAGACCTTATTCGCTAACATCTCACCATTTGTCTCTCCTGGAGACCATTTTTGACAAGGAGGCAGCTCCTCTCCTCGCCGGAGCTTAATTCGTTCCTTCTCTTTCTCTCCTGCCACATCGACTCGACTCCCTAAGTTTCCTCTCCATCCTACCCTCACGTTCTTGAGATTCCAGAAGCATGGCAGAAGTTCAAGCCCGCGGCAGCGGCACAAGAGGACGAGGCGGGTTTCGAGGCGGCCGAGGCGGATTCAGAGGCGGCCGAAATCCCAGTAGAACACACCACAAAGCCGATCACGAGCAGGAGAGTATCCCTCCCACCACCCTGGAAGATCAAGGCGAAGTGGGTGAATTAAAAAAGAAATTCGGTGACAAAGTTCCCCTGTTGAAAGAAATTTGTCCGGGATGGAGCGATGAAGATCTGGTTTACGCGCTGAACGAGACCGATGGCGACGTCAATGCCGCTGTCGACCGAATCTCCAGTGGTAAGGAGCACCCCAACCCGTCGCGGTACGTCTTGACTGACTTTTGGTTTCAAGGTACCATTTCACAGTGGGGCGAAGTCAAGAAGAAGCATCCAAAGCCGAAAGAGACTCCTCCTGCATCAACCGAATCTCCCTCTCGAGGCCGAGGACGTGGTAACTTTGAAGGTCGAGGACGAGGTCGCGGAACCGAACGTGGCGCCGCTAGAAGCGGCCGTGGTTCGAAATCGGCTACACACACAAATGGTACCAAGAGCACGAAGACTGCAGATGATTGGGATCATACCGCCACGACTCAAACTACTGAAGCCGTCGGAGGTTGGGATACGGCGCCTACCAATGGTGACACTCCCGCAGCAGACGACTGGGCAAATGAGCCCGGCAAGGATTCATTGACATCTCCGCAAACCGACGAACCTAAGCCTGCAGTCGCCGCGGCGGCGGCGGCGACTGCGAAACCGGGTGGATGGGCCGGATTGTTTGCAAAACCACCCCCAGCGCCGAAGAAGGCACCCGCACCGCCCCCTGTCACGCAGGATGAAGAAACGGCGGCCGAACCTGAACCTACCGTGGAAGAATCCCCCCCAACAGAGCCGGTACTTCCTCCGCCTATTGAGGCAATCCCCAGCGAAGGAGGACCGAGTGAGCTACCATCTGCACCGCATTCCGATACAGGAAGAGATCTGACGCCTTCCAAAGATGAGCTGACCGAGAAGAACTTGGAAAAGCTGCCCAATACGTCACATCCACCTCCTTCTGCCACCGCAGCAAGTACAGTCGCCAGCACTCTCGACCCTCTCGCCGCGGCCGAGGCCACGAAAGTCCGACCCGGACCAATCTCTGGTTACGCTGCCACGGCCCTGAAAGCGACGGGTGCAACAGGGCGATCTGTCAGCCATGCTCGAAAGGTCCTGGAGCAACAAGAAGCGGTGGTCATGCCCGGGAACCTGGCCGTGGAGAAGACGTCCCTTCAATTCGGCAAGATGGGATTGAATGGACCTGATGATGTGGATATGGACGTGGATGAGGACCGAGAGGAACCGGAAACCAGAACCCAGCTTCCAGATGATTCCCCGGCGGCTCCACGCGCCTCATTACCTCCAGCTATTCCCTCTGAGACGCAGCAGGCTCCTGCCCCGACTCAACCACCGGCGGAAGCCCCGTCGGCAGTGCCGAGACAAGCCCCCGGCCTCCCTCCGCTCTCCCAACAAGCGCAACAAGCCTCGCCTCCATCCTCTTCGACCTACACCGACCAATATCGGTTTGGACAAGGACAGAAGCCGTACGATCCTTTCGGTCAGCAACCTCAGTCCACGCAGACCCATACCCAAGCGCAAGAACCCTTCTCCAATCAAGTTCCAAATCAACCGGCCACAGCGACCTCACAGGCCGATTATTCTTCCTACTATGGACGCGATGCATACAACTACTATGGAGGATATGGCCATGGTCAAGACGGTCAGCGGACGGGCAGTACATTTGGGACTTCAGGCCCTGACAGTCAAGGTCACTACGCCACCTCACGCCCGCAGCAAGGAATGGGTCACCAAGATGCTCAGGGTAGTGGACAAAACACGCCTGCGCCGGCCATACCGAGTCACCACACTCAACATTCCGGCCACATGCCACAAAATCAAGGTCACGGATACCCCGGCTACGGCTACCCGAATGCGTACAATCAGCAGTACCCGCAATATTCGGCCTCTTACATGAACCAAATGAACCATCGTTTTGGATCGAATCGACCCATGTACGACGATGTTCGTCGTCAGGACAACGACTTCTACGGCGGTCAGTACAGCTATGGACAAAATCATTATGGCAGTGCCTACAAATCCAGCATGTATGGTCAACCCCAGCAAGGCTATTCTTACGAACACTCTTCCTCTCCTGCTAATGTCAATGCTTTTGGTCGTGACGGAGGGTATGGACGGACGGGATCCGCTCAGCCTTCTGAAGCGCAGCAAAATGCAGCCGGCAATACCGCATTCGGTGGTGTTCCTGATCCATTCGGTCGAAGTTCTTCTGGCTTTGGACAAACTCAAGGCATGAATCAACAGCACGGCGCACCCGGGAGTGAGGATCCTTCTAAAGCTTCTGGTCCAAGCCCTTCGATGCAAGGTGGTCGCCCCGGATCTGCGGTCAACAGCCTGCCCGGTCAACAAGGTGGGTTGCCTCCTCCATCTCAGCATTCGGGTCAACAAGGTTATGCTGGCTATCCCCACTACGGCGGGGGTTTGGGCAACGTGTCGGGCCACCAAAGCACTCATCAAAACACCGGATACGGGGCCTATGGCTCGAATACTGGATTTGGAACTTATGGTGGTTATGGAAGTGGCAGAGGATGGACCGGCAGCTATGGGTCGGGACATTAAGGCCGGTCTTGCGACATGATACCAGCGGTCATCTCTCGTCTGTTTTTATTGGTGGAGTCGAACGTTCTCTCTCTTGCGAGGCATGGCGAAAGCAGGGCAGATTGTAAAAACTGTTTGCAAGTCCATCACCTATTGCGGGGGAATGTTTTTTTTTTTTTTTTTTTTTTTTTCCCCTTGAGTTTTCTCTTCTTTAATGGCTTGTACTTGTACACAACAAAACACACTCTCGACACACAACCATGGGATTGAAAGGTGAGACTGGATCTGGGAAGACAAGAAAAGAATTGTCATCATGGGTCGGTGAAGTCGGAGCAACAGTGGATGGAAGGAAACGCACGAGGCGAACAAAAAGCACCGCACTGAGTTTGATTGCATTGGTGAATGTGCTCTTCTTTTACCTAGGTAGGATGAGAACGAATCGACAATCCATGTCATTGACTCGTTGATCTTCACGGGTGTGAAAATGACACCTTACCGTTTGATCATGATGGGCCTTGTAAATATCCCATCGCAAATACCTTGAGGTACCTCTGATTATACGAGATGCTGCGATACTCCACTGGTACCAGTAGGGAACGGGCATTTTCGGAGGGCCAGAAATTCTCGAGGCATTTCCAATTTCACCTGCTCCTCCAATATCCCTCCCTCCCAGCACTGCGCACTCAGTACGGCCGTTGACGGAAAGACGGGGATGCAGGATGTTGTAGGATGCTGAGTGTTGGTCTTACAGTAAGTCAGCGTGCAGCCGGAAGCAGGCTGAAGTCTTGGATACGCCATCTGATTGGCTACGCGTCGACGTCCCTCGTCTCTTGGTCGCCGCCCACGTTCTGCTTCTCTGGCCATTGCGCCACCAGCGACGCCTTCTCGGATCAGCTAGGCATTCGCTCCTGGTGACGAGAAGGTTCCTGGTGACTCTGTCTTTCAATTTGAACACGACGACGGGTTCTGTTCGTGACTCAGGTAAGTCATGTGGGTTTCTTGTTCTAGGTAATATATCCTCCAGCCGGTGACTTCAGTCTTATTTGCTTCCACACCAACAAATTGGGTTACAAAGATACCAAGATTGACAACAATGTCAACGATCAAGCCAAATCTCGTCATCATAGGCTCAGGATGGGCCGGCTTCTACATCGCCGAGAACATCGGCTTGAACGGCTACCACGTCACCCTGATTTCCCCGCGTCGAACATCAGCATATACACCACTTCTGGCCTCTGCAGCCGTGGGTCTGTTTAACTTCTACCTGGCTGAAGAACCTGTACGATCCAAATCCCGCTCAGCCCTGCGTTTCATCAAAGCCAATGTGCTAGGCATCGACTTCAACGCCAAGCAATGTCGATGTGCACCCGCCTTCGATGAGGACCCGGAACTTGCCAATGACGAGTTCTCCGTCCCGTACGATTACCTGGTGATTGCGCCAGGATGCATGCCCAACACGTTCAACACACCAGGCGTCGCCGAGAATGCCATCTTTATCAAGAATGTCTCCGATGCGATGAAAGTTCGCAAAACCCTATTCGATCTCCTGGAGAAAGCCAGCCTGCCGCACATCACGCCCGAGCGAGCGCGAGAACTTCTCCACATCACCATCGTCGGTGGCGGGCCAACAGGCATCGAATTGACAGCCGAGCTCGATGATCTGTGCCAGGATGAACTACGCTCCGTCTACCCGCACGTTGCCCCGTACGTGAGCATATCAATCTACGACGTAGCACCGCACATCCTAAGCGCCTACGACAATAAGCTGCACGAATACGCAGCACAACAACTGGAGCGGCGTAAAATCGATGTCGCGCCCAACACGCGCATCGAAAAAGTTGACGCTTCCGCCCTCTACATCAAGGATAAAGGCCGCGTGCCCTACGGCATGCTCATCTGGGCCACGGGCAACAAGCATGTGCCTTTACTGGGGACCATTGCCGTCAAACTCTCGCAGAAGGGCCTAAAACGCATCCTCACCGACGACTACTGCCGTGTCTTCAAGCCTGGTGAAAATACGGGGGAAATTTATGAAGGTGTCTTCGCGCTCGGCGACGCCGCTGACATCGAGGACGCCAGTCTGCCTACCACCGCCGAAGTCGCGGTACAGAAGGCAAAGTACCTAGTCACCAACCTCAATGCGCTGGCTCAATCTAAATCTCCTCCTCCTCCTCCTCCTCCTCCTCCTTCTGCTGCTTCTTCTTCGTCGTCTAGCACCACCACGGCTTTCTCAGATCCCTTCGTCTACTCGCAAAAGCAATTGATCAGCTACATCGGCGCACATGATGGGGTAATTGCGGGCAAAGGACCCAATGACACTGGCTGGACGGGTCGCTCTGCTTGGCTGGCATGGCGGAGCGGCAGTTTGATGTGGAATCGCAATTGGAGAAGCAGAATTGCGATCGTCTTGACTTGGATTCTCAATCGGGTTTTTGGAAAGGAGATTGCCAGGATGTAACAATTCGAGCGCGAATTGGGATTAAGAGGGGCCGCAGATCGGATCGGGATTGTGTTTTCGGATGGAAAACCCTGGTCATTGATGGATCCATATATCTACCTGGGCCCGATATCACTGACGACTGAATGGATCGACGAAACGAAACGAACATGTGCGTGCCTGTAAGAACAAGATGGTGGAATTCTTACTCCGACTTGATGGACTGGCTGACGGACTCTCTCTCTCACTTCATTTGACATATGTTCCGAAGCACACGACTCGGATACATACCTACGACGATATACGACGATGACTTTTCCTCTCCATCTTCCGCAATTGATAAGAAATCTTCATATTCACGAATGAATATCTAGAAAATACTACGCTTCTCCAGTAAGGATTCGGGTCAGAATAGAATGATTGGGTTGGTAAGCTGATTTATTGATTGGCCTGTTGGTCCTACAGTACAAGTTCAAGTATCTTTGAGCAAAAGGAGAGGTGGAGACAATAAGACCGTAACAGCAACACCAAGCGTACCCTGGAACCTCTGTCCCTGTCCGCTATAATCCCACCAACACCGCGATCCATCCGATGCATGATCCCCTAATTCACTCATTCTCCCTGACACTGACCAAGAACCCTGACAATCAAGAAGCCGCCCGACCGTCCAACAGGGCAAAAATAAGCTCCGACAGAAAACCTTTGGTGTGAAGTTCCGGGCCCCCTAATCCCCCTGATCTTGGTGAATCGTCATCCTTCAGGAAACTCCATCACGCCCCCAAAAATCAAGTCATTTGGTCTCATTTCATATAAACTCGTCATTCATCATACTCCAATCGGCGCCTTCGCCACCACCGGGAACAAGACTCTTAGCCGCGTTGAGTGCGGATTTCGTGGCTTCCGCTAATCCTGTGG
This sequence comes from Rhinocladiella mackenziei CBS 650.93, assembly GCF_000835555.1. Lineage (NCBI taxonomy): Eukaryota > Fungi > Ascomycota > Eurotiomycetes > Chaetothyriales > Herpotrichiellaceae > Rhinocladiella > Rhinocladiella mackenziei. The sequence goes on from NW_013550600.1 coordinate 423,494, forward strand.
CTGCGGCTTTATCGTCGACGAATCCATCTGACAAACCCAAACCCATTCCAATAATCCTGTACACCGCTACTAGGAGTCTCCAAAAGTTACCCAAGATACCCAGTGCTAGCATGTCGAAATGGGTCCACCGCCATAGCATTGTAGGGAGAACGAAAGGAAACTCTGGTTCCGGTTGGATTGGCCACATATATCGCTCCGCGAACAAGGGTCGGGAGTAGATCTCGCACATGGTGCATTCGGCAATATACCATGTCCAAATTGCAATAGTAAACCATCCTAGCCATGTCGGATGTGGTAAGAGTTGGTATCGGTCCTGGCGGCGCGGGTGGAAGAGGAGTGGGATCGGGATCGTGAAGGTGGAATATGACATCGGGAAGAAGGCATTGGTGTCAATGTCATGTTTGTGAAGGTGAGGTTCATCACTTCGACCACACACCATGCAGGGTTGGCCGGGATCCGGCGACGCAATGAGTGCTTGTAACTGGGCTTGCTCATCTGAAGGTGGTGGAGTCTGTGAGACTTTTTGTTCCAGCCTTGAAATTCCTTTCCTTGCTTCATGAAGATTTGACATCAGACGTTCCATTCTCGAAGTCAGATGGCCAATGAATGCCACTTCAGCGGTTGCGGGGTCACCATCATTACCTTCACGTGCTAGCCTCTTTTGTTCCATGACTTCGTCTTCCGCACCAGCTTTGATTAGACTCGTCAAGTCCGCAGTGATATCGGCAGCGTCCATGAGCAGGTCCTCAAATGATTGAATTGTGCCGTCACCCAAATTCAAAGTATCATCTCGAACATCGGTAAGATCACGTGACACTAGCCGTTTTTGCTTGGCTTCGTTCAAAACATTTGTGAGCGCGCTGGGTGGTAACACAACCGGGTTTTCTGCAGCGGGTTTGGGTTCTGCTTCTGTTTGCTCTGGTGAAAAGATCTCAGACTGATTCGCTTCGTCGGCGTGGCCCCGGTTCGCATTTTCATCGTTCTCCTCGATATGGCCATTCGTGAGCTCCTCGGTGACTTCTTCAACGGTCATTGGAAGTGGAACAGACGTGCGACTCCCATTGGGAAATGGAGTGTCAATCCAAGCCCCGGCGTTAACCTGAGGAGTCTGCATATAAGACGGAACCCTTTGTTGCTTGTTTTCCGCCTTCACTGTCTCGGACAGGATTGTATCTGTCCACGCACCCACCACTTTGGGGGTTTCCACGACTTGATGATTCCTCGCGGAAATCTGTGGTCCACGCGAAGGCGGCGCTCTATCATCATCCTCTGAAAATGGATTGGGGGCAAGGTTGTCGATAGTTGAATCCTCTTCGGTCTCTCTAACGAGGCCTTGCGACACCGTACTTGCCCGCGGAGTTATGCTGACTGCTCTGGCAAGCCTTTGTAGATGATCCAGGGAGTTCTGCGATTCGGAAATCTGTCTCTGAGAAGGCTTCGACTTTTCGGCGCCGTTGCTAGAGGACGTATAGACCACTCCGGCGGCGTCGGGAACCGGTTCTCCCCTGTCCAGTGACTCACTTTGTTGTGTTTTCACTTGATTTTCGTGTGCTTCTGGTGGTGTTTGTCTGCGATCTTCGGGACCAAATGATCGAGAAGTCTTTCGAACAATCACATTTGGATCTTTTTCTCGTATCTCATCCAATCGATTGGTGGTGACAGCCTGCTTTGCCAAATTCTCCATCTCTCTTTCTCTCAAGGTATCATTAAGATTAGGCCGGCTTCGTATCGGGGGGCTTTCTGAGACCTGAAATGAAAGACCTGTGAAATCATTCTCCCATTTCCGTATTCGATCGATCGATCTCTGCTTCTGAATCGACGAAGGCCATGCATCCCGCGGAGGAGTATCCCGAGGTGTTGAACTCTCTTCAACTGACGGCAGTGGGACATCCGCGGCCGTGGCCGCCCAATCGATCTGAGCACTATCGTTGACAGCGCCTTTTGGACTCTTCACGGCACGTTTCTCTGCCGTCTCTTGACGCCATTTTGCGAGAAATGATCGTGCTGCTTGAAGATTCTCTTCCAGGTGCGAAGCCGCCATGGATATCGGCTCAGATTCTGCCGAGGCAACACTTTCGCTTGAATGGCCAGTTTGATCTTGTCGGTTCTCATTTCCTTCGTATAGAGCTCCATAGGGACGAGACCGTCCATTCGCTCGGGAAAAGGCAATTAATTTAGGTGGTTGCGAGGGCATCTGAGAATGCAACGCTTCAGTAAGCTGAGTCCTTCGTCGATCTGCTTTGCTGAAGGCCACTATTCTCTCTCTTTTCTGAAGGTCTGGAGGAGTGTCACTGTCATCCTCCTCTTCCGGTACACTCTTATGTATTCCATTCCTGGTGGCTCGAGAAAATGCCTTGACTCTTTTTTGCGGAGTCGATTCGGTACTAGTATCCGAGAAAGCCTTCGGTACGCCGTTTGGACCTAGTGCCAAAGCATTGTCGAATGTGATCGGTCCGCGATTGGAGACACTGGCGATATCATTTCGTGCGTAATTCTTGCTTGGACGGTCTCTGTCGGCCCTGGGACTATTCCCGAAATCGATCGGTATCCGGCTTTGTCGTAATCGCTCCAGGCGTGCGTGGTCCTTTGCGCGATCGATCACATGAGGCGTCAGCTTTGCAGCAAGCACCCTATCCGTCATCTCATTCCGGATGAAGTCCAAAGTGGAGGGTTCTGAGGCAGTCTCGATGCAGCTATCAAGTAAATTTTCCTTCTCAGCATCAATGGGCAATTGAACCGGTGTCGACTCTTGTGAAGTACGTGTTTGTGGAGGAGATCCCTTGACAGCTTCTTTCTCAGGGGGATTGGCGTCAATATCAACCTCCAGCGCATCTTGTGGATCGTCATCTATATCGTCCTCATCACTACGAAATTCTCTTTCTGTGGCCGCAAGATCTTCCTCATCCGCTATCCTTTGATATGACTCGGTCAAACCGCCGGGAGGGCTTGAAAATTCCGACGTGGGGCTCGTCAACTTCGGGCCGTTTCTCGACTGCGGTGGTGTGGTCAAACCATTGGTTCGAAGCGGACTGGGACTTTTCTTTCTTGTCAGAGGAGACGAAGGTTTCAAGTGTCTATTCGACCGCGCGGCAGTGTACTCGGCAAGTGACGATCCACTTGATTTGTTTCCGGAGTCTTTGGTGACCTGAAGGGCTCTGTTGGTACCGAAAGCGCGTCGTGGCTTCACCGGTCTGGTCTTTTGAGAGATTGGCGATGGAATATGCGACTCATCGAGGATGCTGTCGGTGAAGAAATCTTCACTGGGTAGGTTTTTGGTCAGGGACGCAATGGAACCATGGCGCTGGGTTGTGGAGAGTGGGTTGTCTTCTTTATTTCGAGCCATGTCGCGTGGAGTCGCAACCGTGGAATGTTTGGTTGTCGCATGCTACCTGATGGAGTGCGGCGAAGATATTGGGAGTAACATTATACGCAGATCAGATGTTGGAGTCCCTGCGCAAAAATTGTTGAGCGTGAAATTCGGGCAGAGAACAAACAAACGCCCCAGACTGCTACCCGAGTCTCGACGCTAGATCACAAAACCCAGATTCAGATCATTGCGTTGCCTTTTCCGGTCAATCCACCACGCCGCCTTTAAAAAATCCATGCCAAGGATTTCCATTTATTAAAGCGGCTTCTTTGGAGCTGAAGATGCAAGTCGACATTACGGAGATTTTTCCTCAACGTTGAGATGGTGTCCTCCTCTACATATCGAATAAATTGACTCGAGCTCCAAATTCATGATCGCAATCTGGCATTCACGGCCTAGAAGAAAGAAGATGTCGTCATCAAACTTGATACCCATAGCACAGATCTTTCTTCAAGCAACGCAACGACCCCGCTCGCCCTGAATCCAGCCGCCATAACACACCATGAGCAGAACGATCTCCCTCTCACATGTATCCAGCTTGAAGGTACGATCTGAATGCCCATATGCGCATCCCATTCGACCCGCTAGCAGGAGGAGAGTGTGTGTGGAGTGTGTGTGCATTGGGTGATAGACAGCATCCGGGTCATAGTAACATTGAGAACATCAACCAGCGGAAAGATACTTCCACCTCTCCCTCGCCTCACTCTCCCTCCTTTCCTTCTCTTCTTGACTCACCATCTCCTCCCCCGTCGCAATCCTCTGCTCCCTTGCCTCGAGCGCTCTCTTCACTGTCCACGCCATGGCAGCCACCAAGCCGTAAAGCACCGCGCTGACTAATTGCAATGCCACCATGATGTCCCAGATACGAGCGAGCCCGCCCGTGGCGCCAGGACATTCACTGCGCTGCAGCGAACCACGCGAGTTGTTCCCGACGCATGCGCCGAGGAAAAGTACAGAGCTCACGAGGAGGGTAATCGAGAGTGTAGTCGAGAACCAGAGGGCCAGACGCGGTGGATTGACACGCGCCAGGACGTGTAAGTGCAGCGACGGGATGGCGTTGAAGAAGCACAGTCCGGGGATCAGTATGGGCTGAATGACTTGGGCGCTGGACGAGATAATGTTAGTGACCGCGATGTCGATCGGCAATATTCGGTCTTGACTTTGGCATAAACGTACAAATTGAGGTCTGTCTTCAACGATGCAATCCAGACGGCGCCCAAGGCAATCTCGACCATGCTAAGAACACATATAACCGAAACGACAATGGGCGCATAGCCACACCATTTCGCCGTTCTCGCCCACCGTACATCGCCTTTGAACGACGCATCTGTGAGACCTTCAATCCCGAGCATGACGTGTGATGAAGTAGTGGTGAATTGGTCGGATGATTGGATGAAACGTTATCAGGACGTCGATATCTGTCGTGCGAATCGTTTCAGAAGACACCTCTGAGATGTAGAAATGGGTCACTACTGACTATCCACTAAGCCCGCGTATATAGAAAAGGATCTATGTCGCACGAGCCCTAGCTAGTTCCTGTCAAGCTTGAAGTCAGCAGCCTCGTGCAAACCAAATTTGATGAACAGCTAAAGAAAAAAAAAAAGAGAGAGAAAGAGGAGGGAACTCAACAACGCCTATCTCATCGCCAGGTTTTATTTGAAACAGCAAAAGCCGTCCCCAAGGTGACATGGTGCTTGACCTAGTATTTGGTCCAACGCCCCAGAATCTGCGCCGCGTGGGGACGCCTGATCGACGTCGCAGCAAGAAGAAGCTGATTCGATGGGAGACTGGGGAAAGCTTGCGCAAGCTTGCGCAAGCTTGCGCGAGCTTGCCAGTTCTTCCCTTTGAGTTTGCCGAATTTCCGATTTGAGAGGTCCAATGTACCCGAGCGTATTCAAGGATAATTGTGTCAATCGTCTCGAATCCGTTATTGGTTCACCGGTACGGACGGACCGCCAGAATCTTATCATCGTTATTTTGATTATGCTTCAACAGTCCTATACATCTGGCGCAGTTGTGCGCATTATCAACCCCAGATCTCAGCAATTTTCGCGCTGAGTGCTTTCGCAACCTTTTTCCGAGGAATGGCATTCCCGAGTCGGTCGCTGATCATGTTCTCCTTCTCCGGTCCTTTGTTTCGAGACTCCAATGCTTCAGCCAAAGCACGCGGAGTGGGCCAAATCTTTTGAATCTCAATTGCCTTCTCTCCTGTCACGCCCCTCGTGCACATCAGCATCTTCAAATAGACATCCCTAAGTGTCATGCTTTCCGACTTGTCACACATGGCGCCAAAAACCGAGAATGTCATTCCGTATATTCTTCCCGGATCGGATTTCCTGAGCCGTTCCAACGTTGTTGCAACGGCCCCCCCCTCAAAGCTTTGTGAAGGGATAACGTGAATATTTTTGCTCTCGTACAGTTCCTTCAATGTCTTCGTCATACGGGCCAAATATCGGATAGTGTCATCCAATTTGGCTGTCTGCTTGACGAAGAAGTTGTCCACCACTTGCATACCGGCAATGGCACTCTCCAATGACTCTCCGTATTTCTCACTCCGTTCTGCCGAGAGGGAATATTGTTCGACCAGGTAAGTAACATGCTTGATGCCAGATTTGTGTAGTCGGAACTTCTGTTCATGGAAACGTCCATCTATGATGCTGCCAATTAAATCATCTAGTCGTTTTCGTTCAAGAATGTGCTCTAAAACGATTTCCAGGTTTCCTTCATCATCACCCACGTTGGCGGCCTTGAGGGCTTCGGCATACAAGGGGTGGACATCTGCAATCCATAAAACGTCACCCAAAGGAAGCGAGCGGATGATAGGAACAACGCCGAGCTTCTTCAACTCTCCGGAAATGTAGTCACGGTCAGTGGTGGTCCGGATCTCGCGCATGTCAAGAATCATCTTCACTTCGAAACTGCCAGCAGGCAGAACGATGGATTCTTTAGAGGATGGCCCAGCACTGGGGGGTCGCATGTGAAGATGCTTATTTCCAAAATTGAAACTGTTCAACTCTGGTTCTGAAGCTGGCCAATCAGGTTCTGGACTCGACAACAGATCCACGATGGTAGAGCAGCTGCTCTGGGTGATTGCTTCTCTCGGTCGGTCAAGTGTCGGTGGAATCGCAGGGGCAGTCCGCCTGTTCATGGGTTCGGGAGAAAGTGATGGCAAAATCCTCGTTTCGCGAGCTTCTGTCTTCCGCTTTTTCCTTGGGCTGGGAGATGGGACACCTCGTCCCGCCAATGTCGCCTTCATACGGGTTGCCACCTCCCATCCCTCATCCGACAGGTAATACTTCTTAGTCGGATGTCCCTTGGTGCAGACCAGCTCTTTTCTCTCCAGAGTTTCCATAGATTTCCAGGCGGTGTAGAATTTGGTAGGATCACTGGGTGCGAAGAATGACGAATCGCAGTGAGGCTGTGCTAGTTCTATAAGCTCCTTCTTCGGGATAGCTTGGTTGCTGTCTTGATCCAAAGTAGTCAAAGCGAGCATGAGAGCATAGGCACCCGATCTCAACTTTGGAACGTAGGGTTGTGTTTTCCTTGGTCGTCTCACCGGTGACGCTTGTTCGGGTTCCACAGGTTCAGATAAAAGAGCCTCCCGAGGTCTTTTTCGATGCCCCTTTTTGGAAGGCATGTCAAGTCCATTCTCTTCGCAGAATTGCCTCATTTTCTTGGTCAGCCGGTCACATAACTTTGGGCCGAGGCCATTGAGCTGTTGAGCTTCCGAAGGATGAGAAAAGCGTAGTGGACATGCTTTGATTGATTCGTAGGCTTTCTTGTACCTAGGGCAATTAGCAACGTTGTCAAACTAAAAGGGGGGAAGCGAACGTAAAATAGCCCTTGTTATTTTGTTCTTTGGCTTGGTCCATCCATTCTTTCAGCCATTCAGCCAGTTTGGGATTTGCGCAGTTTTCGGGCATGTTTAACGCGCTTTGCTTCCGAGAAATATTCTATGAAAGTTAAGCCAAGGCTTTCGCATTATAAGGAAAGTTTAAGAGAGCATTCAAAGGACTATCGAACTGCTGTGTCGGAAGTTCACGATTGTAGCTGAGAAACGAACCGCGTCGCGCAGAAACGCGGTGTCACCTGACCGTCGCTCGGAGAGATCCAGTCTTGTGTCACGACAAGCCATCGTATATCCATAACTTTGAACTCCAGCCTCCCGAAGATCCAAAAGCGGAGCGGCCAACACTTGAGATCAGGCTTAGGACCAAATACTGAACGTCCTAGACTCTAATTTTTCCGCCGGTACTGGTTGCCTATCCTAGTCTCACGCTTTTCTGCTGGTGTCTCTAGGAATAATTGAGGTCGAGGTGTACCATGGATTACCTTCCCGGACTATGGTCGTGGAGCGTGCACCGGCCTTGACGACAATGGATTTTTTTTTTTTTTTGGTTTTCAAGACTCATATTGAATCTGACAGGGGTCAATTCGTCATAACGACATTGTTGCTTCGATCACTCTCATCAAATGAGTCTTGTCGTCTATATAATCCTATAATATCTTCTCTCGATTGAAATACGGTTTCCATCCACCTCAATCTTCGACTCCTCATCTTTTATCTCCACTGACTCTACTTACTTGATCTTATATCAATATGTATGCAGCTCCAAGGGGAAGACTTTCAACCCACTTCGGAGGGTGTCGAGGGTAGCACTGGGCCCGACACCATCCAAAGATGGTTACAAATGGCGAACTGGACCAAGCCATATTCTCACCCAGAGTGATGACGAGCCGGCTGAGGACCCCTTTGATCCAAATTCAGCTGATGCAGACGAGCAATTCGGTTTGCGCATCTCCATTCCTATTTATGATGGAAGCATTTTCTAAGTCCTGTTTCAGCCCGGGACGACGACGAGGCCATTGACGAAAGTGACATAGTTGAGGATCGAGTTCACGGAGCTGCTGAGCAGCCGAGAGTCGTGTGATGAGGAAGGGTCTGGAGCGCCCGAAGATGCCCGTAGCAATGTGGCTGGGTCCAGCGTGGATTCGAGTTTGAGCCACTAGTATACCTGTATGCGCCGGCAAGGGGGATATTTTATCAATGACCAAGCCAAGGCAGGCCAGAAATCGGTCGCAAAGCGTCAAACATACATTTTATACAATCATTCCATCATTCCCCCCATTCATGCTCCTTCCCCCTGCCCTATTATGAACTGGCCAGCAGATTATACCGTATGATAGCGACGAGCATCTGCGCAAATAAAAGTAGCTGTGTTCTGCAACGGGACCGTCCGGATACGTCTTCATTCAATCCTTTACTAACGGAGCACGGAGTCGTGTGCGGCCATGAGCTCGAACTTGTGGAGGTGGGAGGAGAATCGAACTTGATTTCTGGGATCAAACTAAGCCACTTTTCTCTTACCACGGGAGACGTTCCCCTGAGCCGAATGGTCATTAATCCACGCCCGGAGTATTACCTGCGTAGGCGTGATGAGCGGCCGAGTAGCTTCCACCCCTGGTGACTTCCAGGGTAGATTCATCTACGATACGGGGAGGGTTTGGGGGGTGGCTGACAAGTCGACAGCTGCACCTCAATGGGCACAAATGGTGTGCCTCAGAGGCCTGCGTCTACGTTAGACCTCGAGCTGACCCAGGCATATTCCCTCACTGTTGGACTTCTTCTCCTTCTTCCCACCCCCTACCGTCCACCTAGATCTCTAACATTCTTTCATTGTGGTCGCAAAGTTCTTGCGACCAAACCTCCTCTGTTTACTTGGCTTCCACTGCTCGTCTGTCGGACTGAGTAAACAGCGTGTGTTCGCTGACGTCACCATGCCTTCTGAGGAACCTGAGAAAGGAGACCAAGGTACGTCGAATCTTGACCTCTCCTCATTGAGCGTCAATGTCGTCAAGCATCTGAATTCTGTGGGATCCGATCCGCTTGGAGGGGACTCAATGCCTTTTGGTGTTGAGTTCTTCATTTCCCATTTTGTAGATTAAACCCTCGGCACCGTCGCCGAATCGTTTTTCCTGACTGACCTCCTGACAGTCTCCTGGAATCGGAGCGGTGACCAACCAGATGGTGTCGTCGCAGAGAAGAAGACCGACGGCGAAATTGCCATTAACTCCAAGCGCGGTAATACCACCAAGGAAAACGCGGCGCCCGACAACCCTGCGGTCCACGTCGAGCGGTCCGGTAATGATGTGGCAAAGAAAGCCTCGGAGCCCAACGTTGAAGAGAAGGCCAACGGATCGGCTGATGCGGGCCACGGAGAGACCGAGAATAAAAATGGCGAGAAAAGAAACCACGATGATATGGAGGGTGGAGACAAACAGGAAGAAGCTGAAGACAAGAAAGATGGACCTCTAGAAGAGAACGATGAGGGCAGAACGATCAAGGCGAAAGACAGCAGCAACAAAAAGCAGAAGAAGGAACAAGAAAAGAAAGACGAGCCAAAGACGGAAAAGAAGAAACCCGGTCGGCCGAAGAAGACTGACGGAGCGCTACCCAAGTCCAAGAAAGAGCCCACTCCTCGGGCTACGGAGGGCATTGGTTCTCGGACAAGGAGCCAGCAGAAGTCTTCGTAGAGCAACCGCTGCGTTGTACGTCCAAATGGATGGGGATGTACATGGTGGATTGGGATGGCTGGCCGGAACCGGAATTCGCGCAATGCTGGATGATGAATGGACTGGGACCGGAGCGGATGAGGGACGTTTTGGGAGGAATATGAAATGGAGTGGATGATTGACTGTATATTATTCGCTTATGCTTCAAATCCGAAAGGTCTCGGACTGGGATGATGTAGTTATGGGGGCGGACATCTAATGGAAGGAATGGATTGAATCTTGGGATGTTGATGTCGTCGTTTCTATCTTCATGGTGTGATTGTTTCCCCGTCAAGCCTCGCCCCGTCTTGCTCGCAAGTATGATGGCTTAAAAGAAGATCTTCAATCCAATCGCTCTTCTGCTGTTCCCTTCCTGCTTGAAAAGAAACTTCCTGTGTCTCGCTAAATCTGCGAGAGTCCCCAGCCTTTATTTCATCCAAAGAGAAAACATTTCCGTGGCAGGGTATGTCACAAAGTTCAAGCATCGTGAATTTTCTTTTTCTATTCTCCCTTTCCCACGCACTTACAGTTCTCCAGATCCTCGTCCCTCGCCTCCATCTTTCCCATCTTTTCTTTCTTGTAATTATCCTCATCCTTACCATAATAGAGGACATCTTTCCTCCACACAGCGCGCGCATGATTGAACAGCACAAAGAAGTATACCACCACGAGGCCAATGGTCATGACCGACCCGATCCACTTGATGGCCTCGCTCCGTAAGCTCTTGCCGATATTGATCGTGGCGAGCGTGAAACCGACATTGGGAAAGACAAAAGCCCACCAGTTCAAACGGAACTGGAACGTCTTGTAGACCGCCAGACAGCTGACGACGCTGATGGCAAAGAACCATAGCGATAAACTCCAAATGAAAACGGCCATCATCAACGCGAGGATCTTGACCACTTGCGCCGTCACGGCGTCGGGGCCGAAGTACTCGTAGCCACTGGGCCAATGGTCCGCAAGACCGATGATGGCCAGCGCGGTGAAACTCGGTGGGCCAACAGCAATGAACATACCGGGCCGTGACTCGGGCGAGGGGAATCCATAGTTGATCATGCGGCGCGTGTAGCTGGCGTACATGAAGGACGAGACCAGCATGCCCAGGCCCTGAGCCGTCAGACCGGCGAAGAGCATGGGCATCGCGAACTCGTGGGGCTGATACTCGATGCCCGAACTGGCGATGGTCCCGCTGAGCATAAAGGGGAAAATCGGCAAGTCCCAGGCGGGAGTCATGTCCTGGATCTTCAGCCTCGGATTCGTGAACAGCATACAATATGCACCGACCGCGACGACGAGGGTCGCGGCGGAGTAAATCCAGAAGAGAACGCGATAGACGACGATGAGCCAGTCGCCGCAGTTAGGTATTCCGTATTGAGCTATGCCGATGATGATGCCGGCCAGGGAGAGGAACGCGGTGCCGAAGAACAACGATTCTGTCGGGTGCACGAGGCTGGATCTCAGGACGCGCGGCCACTTGACGAAGCGGTACGTGATACCGGTGACCGTGAGGGTAAAGACGCATAAGTCCCAGATGTAGACAATTTTGCCGATGGTTTCGAGACCGGGGAATGTGTGTGGTTGGTTCTTCGGTGAGAGCAGCAATGATAGTCCCCCCGTGGCCATCGGGAAGGTGAACCACGCCTGATGTTACCAAGGTATTTGTTAGAGATCAGCCCCTATTGATATTCCATAAGAAGTCGCCAGCATAGTATGAAAGGCGTATTTGGTGCGGACGTACCCACGTTAGATGTCTTAGTCGCTGCAGCCCGCTCTCCATGACAGGAGAGGGCGTGCCTGTATTGACATTATGCACAGTGGCAATCATTTCGTTGTCAGGATGATTAGGATCTGACTTCTGAGCCCGTTGATCCATCCTTTAAATCAGCTATCGAGTCTTGAAAGTAGTAGTCTGACGTGCACCAAAATCACCGATCAGATCTCGTGCTTGTCAGACAGGCATTTAATAAAAAGCAACGAGAATGAGTTGTTTTTTTTATTTTTGGGGTTTTTTTTTTTTTTTTCCTTTCTCATCAAGTCTTCCGACAAGGACAGTTCAATGCTGCTGGTCGTGGCTTAGATAAACGACATCGTGGCTCTGCATGCTGGCACGCAAAACAGCAGAGAGTTTCAATTGAACACGATGACATAGGGAATTTCAGATGGTGACAAGCCTCTCCCCCAAATTTTTTGGCCCGGCAGAACGCCCGTGCACTAGCTAGGAAGCCTGGTTGAATAATCTGAAACTTGATCGTCTAAAGAAGCGCCCGATATCAGCGAAGGGAAAAGGCTTGTGTCGGTATGATTGGTGGTGTGTTGGTTACCAAGACTTCATACGCCTTTGCCGACGCCAGGCGATAGGACCCCCTTTATTTTCCGATCAATGGCTGCGAAATCGCCCCTTGGATCGGGAGATTTCGCTTTCTCAGTATATATCTCAGTAACGTGCTTTCCAACTGCGGCAAACGACACGTTAGATTTTGCGCGCGAATACATCCACATCTCATTGTACATGCCGCAACGTGCCGGGCAATCAGCTTCAAAGCCAAAATGCACCAGATTTCTGCCGCGTTTACGGTGCTTGACGACAATATTATCATGGAGGTAGGTGTGTCACGGATCGCCCGTGGCAGCCTGAGACGCTCTGCATCAGATATCTGGCATTGTGGAAAACTACATCAATCGCCTCGATCGGCTGATGAACATCTGTCGTATGCTCTCAAATGACACAGGGTGTCTATCAAATACATCGTGGCATTCTTACGCCGCCTTGGCGGTATTTGCCAGTTGGCTATGCGGCCTACTTCTATGATGATAAGTCTCGAACAATCTAGGGGCCGAAAGAAACTCCCACCCCCGATGTTGGAGGCCCCGACCCGGCCACGTTGCTTGAGCGAGGGAGTACCAGCGCCTCCTTGACATCGACGAGGGTGCCTCGCTGTTTTTCTTTCTTGTCTGGTTGTGACTGGAAGAGACGAAAGAAGTAGGCACCACTGACTCACTGATATATTCAATCCCCCTGCGGAGAGGAAGCCCTCTCCGCTGAAAGCTATCAAGTCGACATACAAGTCCCGTGTTGTCGACTAGGTGAATGGATAAAACGGATTTGCATATTGATATCTGATGATATTCGTTTGGCGTAATTTCCAGGTGTCTCATTCCAGAAAGCAAGAAATCATCATCCCTGCAGCCGAAGGACGAACCCATGACAGCCTCACGCAACGGAGGACAGCACGGATGCTTTAACTCATTTAGTACAAACTGTTGCTCTAGTTTGTTGGCGCCCGAAGAACCTCCTTCAACCTCACCATACCCTCCACTCATCTGCTGCAACTGCAGCACTCACCTAATCAGTTTGCGCTTTGTGGTTTCCGATCGAAGGAGGACAACAGACTGCATGCCACAAACGGAAGAAGCACAAAAAGCCTCCAGCAGGTGGCCTAGAGGCGCTCGTGCAGAAATGTCGGTGGCTTCCCCATGTTTCATCAACGTAAAAGCAGCCGACCTCTCCAGGGATCAAATGAAAGACGATACTGATATCCCTCTGATTTTCTTCAAGCGACTAAATTTAAATGATGCCCCAAAGGCAAAGCCACCAGGCCTCAAGCAGATCTAGTAACCAAATCCAGTTAGGATGAGGACAACGTCGATGACGAGGCTGAGGGAGGATTCTTCCGCGAGTATCATGTCAGAGAAGGTCGAAGTGGTGGTCCTTCATCTATTCACGCCAAATGTCACGAGCAGGTGGAATACGCACACAGTATGAGAACCAGAGTCCGATAGTCTCACCGTCCAAGACATGTAGCAGCGGTCGCCAGAAGGCTTTTGACGGCACAGTTGAAAGAAATTCAAATCAATCAAATCAATCTCGATGTTAGGGCAGGAAAATGGATGTTTGAGCTAAAGTTCATGACAAAGGGCCAGCAAGAATCGGTCGACCAATTCGACTCCGCCACCTACCGCTGCCTTGACAGCTGTAGATGGAAGGCATGACAGACCAGTTGTCTGATCGACAGCGTGGCCAGTGTCGGCTCCCTTCGATTGTTCGGTGGATGACTTTCATAACAATTACTCTACCAGCTTGCCCGCATTATATGGCCCTCTCCTACCGCGGGCATCACTCGATCAACGATGCTCGGCAACGACTGTAACATCAATGAACATACCCGAAGCGAAATGGCTACCCCCAACAGTGTTTTGAAGCGAGCTGCACAATTTTGCTACCGCTATGGCTATCAATTGCTGTGGATTGATCAAATGTGCATTGGCCAAAATGATTCTTCAGATAACAATGGTGGAATACAGGCGATGGACTTGATCTTTGAATATGTAGAATTTTACCTGGCAGTCTCAGCTTACGAGCTGACAGAACAAACACGTCTTTGATGCCTTAGCTAAATGTACAGCTTCAGGACCTTGGACCCAATGGGACGACAAATCCCCCATGTGCAGACTTCGCTTAACCATTGCAAAGCTACATCGAACACTTGATCAGTACCTAAAGAAGATCTGTCACGGCGAGGACAGATACCTGCAGACGGTTTCCTGTTTTGGAGGGAGTATCTATGCCGATCGATGGGAACCTGGCTTCGAAGCTAGACAGGTACAGTATATTTTCACGATACCATTTCGAGCCGACGACAGAATGGTCCAAGTACTTCCCGAAGTTCGTCTTAACAACGCGAGATATGACAGTCCACGGTCCTCGCTACGTGTGCACAGCAGCCGAAGCGCCATACTACATGTTCAATAAACAAAATTTTGCAGTGTCAGATCGGCTTGCCATCATGGCGAATCTCTGTGACGATGAATTCAGGCTGGGCACCAGATATCTCCGAAGTGGAGGACTTGATCTCAGTTTTTGTGCTTTGTGTCCAGCTCTAATTATCGGCGACCCAACATTGGCGAGGCCTCCCGACGGAAGGCGTTATATAGATGCCATAACACCTTCATGGAGACGAAAAATTCTGAATGAGTATGTCCGTCCCCTTGTCCCTCTAATTCTAAATTTCCACCCATCTTCTTTCCCCTACCATACAAACACAACCTCTACTCATAGGATGAGAGAAGAATTCCTCACTAAATCAGGCCACAAATTCTTCTCCGACGTTGCCCACTCTCTCCTCGAACAATACGACTTGGCCAAAACCTTCAACATCACACTGGCACTGGTAAACTATGTCTTCCCCATCAACGACCGCGACACCACGTCTGCCATCCTCTTCATGTAGAAATTCGCTCGGGAAGCGGCGAAAGCTGGCTTGGATAAGATCCCCGCCCGTGGGTGTGGCCGGAACAAGGGTGGAAGGGCGGCGGGAGTAAACAAACACGAGTGGTAGAGTGAATATATGGTTTGGGCCGAGAGAGTTCGAGTCTATGAAGTCTTCTGGTTTGCTCGGGTCCGGTGGGTTTTGCCGTCCGTGCCGCTGTGTAAGTATGGGGAGATCAAAGTTTGGGGCGGTGACGATGGAGAAAACAGGAGCAGAAAGCGTTGGTGCAATCAAGGTGTAGACTGAATTTGTTACATGGTGTATAACAGCTCGATGCTCTCTGGTGGGGACATTGTCACAAATGTGAAGAGAGACGCCAACACAGAGAGGCTGTACTCCAGGAAGCGAAGCTGACTTCATTCCGAACCGCCGGGGTGTTGGCATTGAATAGTGGCCAGCTATTATGGACGGTTTGCGCAACAGATTCATTTATTCAATCCTCAATGTTCGTGGTATCCGAGATTGTAGAATACATACATATATATACACCGAAGGGCTAGAATATGTCCTGGTATCATGAACTTTGTTCTCAATTGACGGTTCCTGGACACCATTGTTCCGACATGACATCGGCCCGAGTCATAAAGCGGCCGGTATCCACAGGACAATATATCCATTAGGACGGCCGCAAAATTCAAAGACCATTAAGTGGGATTCTCGCTGGATCGAATCCACCGAAGTCTCGGGCAACTTCGGCATCCTTCGTGGTCAATACTTGTCCGTCCCACTCATTTTCGCCCCGGTGCGAGAGTTGGCTGGGTGAAGGCATCACCAGGTCGTCTTGGAGAATACGCTCCTCTAGAGAAATGGATTCGGATGTCTGGGTTACTCCTCTCACGCAACTGGGCTCGTTTGTTTTGGAATCTGCCCAATGTCTTCTGGAACTTCGTCTGCCGAGGCAGTGTGGTCCACATGTGAAGTTCTGCGTCGACGTCTTCTTCAGACATACCAAAGGCTCGGTACAAAGGTTCGACCCAATGAAGGAGCTCATCAAGCTCAGCCTCGGTGTGTTTCGGAGCATGTTGTCTCGAATTTTGCTGAGCCAACGCACCTTTAACAAGAATTTGTAGCGTTTGTATATTGGGGACGACAATCGGATTAGATGAAGAGGCGCTGTCTTTAAGAGGGGAAGTGCTGATTAGACCAGTTTGCAAGGCTTCACCATCAAGCAGGGCATCCTGGTTTGACTCAGTATAAGCTGAGCCCGCATCGGGTTCAGATTGATTTGCCCTATCATCCCTCTGTGTTACAGATGTTCGGTCAGGACGGCGTCGATCAGAAGTGATCTCTCCTTCATCATCTCCAGAAGACCCCGTTTTCGGAATGCGACCGAAAGAACCGGGTGCATGTGTCTCGTTGGAGGCCGAAGAGACTCTAGGATGCATGCAAAATAAGTCCCACATCCGACGACCCTCCAAGGCTCCTTTAGTCTCCACGACTGCAGAGAATACAATATTGAACGTGTCTTTGGACAGACCCGCCATATTGCTGGCCGGAAACTGTGTCTTGAACTGAACGGCGATATTCTGCACGCTGCTGTCTGGGATGTTTTCCAAGAAACGCAACAAAAACCCTATCTGCCGTCGAAATTCTCGTCTCTGATCCGTCCTGAAGCCGCTCTTCGGAGCATCATAATGGCCTTGCAATATATCACCGAGTAGCGACTGTGCGTGATGCAAACCGTTGTCAGTGCTATCATGTTGCATTTTCCTTGATTCATCTTCCATTCGCAAAATTGAGGCGGCAAGACTCGCAACGATATCTGGACTGTATCCACCACCCTCAGCTCGTTGCAGTTCTTCGAGAAGAAAGACCGCATTGTCCCAATCGCGGAAAATGATTTGAGAGTTGGTCAGAGCTCTCAATAGGTTCACGGTCGGCTTTCTCTTTGAGTTTTTACGAGCAACCAGAACGGAGCTTATCAGGGCAGGGTCATTTTTTCCGACGGCATAGCGAATGATTGCAGTTGCGATAGAAGGTTGACGCCAGACCGAGAATGGGATGACAGGGCCATCAACATCCTGCGAATTAAGAAGCCAGTCTCCGAGGCCAAATAACTTGGCATGAGTGACCATATTCAGAATTGGCACCAGCTTATATGTCGGAAGTTGACCATATGAATTGATAAATTCGGAGTGACGTTTGCCGGGTCTGGAAGTAAAGAACCCATGTTCTGGACGCATTGGAAGAGAAAGAAATTGGCTGATTGCTTCTAGCTTATTGCCATCCACAAGCTTCTGAATGTCGGTCAAGGTATTGAGGGCTTTTGTCGTGAGATTTGAATTAATACAAGCCTGGAGTGCTTGATGAAGAATTCCTGCTTGTAACTCGGAGTGATTTACCACAGAATCAAAGCTGAGTCCAGATTTTGGACGAGGACGACGTCGTCGTCGTCGTACGACCTTTAAAGTGCGTAATCTGGAGAGAGTGGAAGCCCACTTCCGCAATCCAGGAGCCCTCGCATGAATTCCTATCCTCTCGGCTTCCAAAAATCGAATAGCCAGGTAGTCGAAATATGTAGGAGTCAGTCCGTGGGGTTCAAGAAACGACACAACATTGCTGAGCTGATCTTGAACTTGATCCGGTGGCAGTTTCTTTCCCGCGATTTCGAGATCGACACTGTTGATCAAGCAGTCCACGAGGGCAAGGACAACTTCGGCGCTAATGGTTCGCGGTGGCATTTCTGCAAAAGGTCTGTCGAAACTGTAACCTTCTATTCGGCCCACCGTCCCTCCGAGACGACGATCGACCCTATCCCAGTCGATCTTTGGGACTTGAGTGTCTATACACTGGCCCGTTGTCCAATGAAGGGCGTACCACGGATGATCAACTTGTTGACGCAACGAGTTGATAATTCGAGTCCCCGCAGCAGCAAATCCTCCTTCAACACAGCACCAAAGAATGAATTCCAACCACACTTCTGGTCCAAGTTCACGGACTTTGAGGCGAAAGCGACCACCTGGGGCATCTTCAAAGAAACGCCAAAATTGCTTTCCTTCCCTTTCCATTCGTGCGATTGTTTCTTCCTGATGTGCGCGCCAAACGGCGTCCGAAAGCGTTGAAAGAATTCTTGAGCTCAACAAGCTAAGAATTGGTGGCTGCTGGACAGCTGTGGTGCCTTTGGGCAAGGAGTAGGTGTAGAGATTTTCAGGGACCAAACCGAAATTATGGATCCGAGCAATGATCTGATAGACTGTATTCATGATCAATCTGGCCTCCTCCTCGGGTTGTTCGGCGGCGGCGATGACCAATTCAGCCAGAAAAGGCCAGACCAATTGCATTGCCGTTTCCGCCGGGATTGTATCACAATCGGGGTTGAAAGGCCGGAGCCACGCTGCTGGCGCCCATCTGTCGACGTGAGACTCCAGATCAAGTTCGACTGGCCAACCTTGATAATTACACAACGATGTAATCGGCCAAGTTATATTGGAAGGCGGCCTCTCCTTGCGGAAATCCGTGGCGACTGCAGCAGGCTTCAGAAACAATTCGACCAAGTATATAACAGCCCTGTGCCGGCACTGCTTTAGTACCATATAGGCCAAAATGTCCAAATTGCGCTGAGATTGAGCTTCGGTGAGGATTTCGAGCACATTTTTGAAGCGTGATTTATCCGGAGAGGCTGTGTGAGATACTGGCTGATCTGACAGACTCAAATCTTCGGGTAGGAATTTCTCCAGCAGAGCCACCCAGTATTGAGGATAATCTTGCGGCCTCTCTGTCGGTCCAATGTCATCGCCAATTGTCACCTTTTGGACGTCTGTTTCTGCTGCCGAAGGAAGAGAGGAGAGGTCATCTTGACCCGGGCTTCTCTGCTGGGAAGAGAAGAAATGGCGGGAGAAATTCGAGAACGGGACTCGGGAAGGCTTTCTTAAGCGGATGAAACTTTGGTACGATCGAATGTCCCTAGCAGAGAGACGCGACGGAGACCAGTAGCAGGAAAAATATCTTCTGGACTGGGCCTGCTTAAAGCATTTGCGCATGGCCTGGGAGAGGGGAGCTCAAGGAGACACATTTGGAGGCCAGCCAGCTATCGCATAATGATGTGATAGATGACACCAACTTGAAGAGAATAAATTTTCGAGCCAGCAATGGTAATTGATTCCGCCCGGGTCGCCAAAAATTGAGTCTCAGTGATATCTTGGACATTTTTGGCGTACGTCGATGCAAAAGCGCGGCCGGCTATTACGGGGAAGCATCTTTCCTAAAACGCAGCTGCGCCAACCCCTTTTCGGTAGTTAGATCAGAGTCTCAACTTTGGGAACAGTCACTTTGCCAAATCAATTTTACCGGACTAGGGTCCATCTGTGGCCACACGGCTCATAGCCGAAACGATATGCGGAAAGAGATACTCTTTCAGATTGCTTCGGCACGATTTCCCAGCAGAGACTCTTGCGGCCAATGAAAGTCGTCCCAGTTCTCAGCATTGTCATTCTCGCAATCATGGTTTAGGTTTCTTCTGCTAGCCCTACCGCAGTTCCTGAAGTACAGCATCGGTCTCTTATGAATCTCTTCGCTCGCTGCACGATGTTCAAACTTGTTGTAACTCGTGAGAACGGATTGTGGTGGACCATGGCTACCCTAGGGTTTAGGCTAACATTTATTTGAATGGGGGAATTGAAGTCAAACACGTTGGTACCATGTTGACCTACGTTGCTAACCATAACAGTTGCTGTTCCCTTGAATGACTTCTACTCTCGCTAAGACATGGTGGAAGAGGATTCGTTGGATTTGGTGTAATCTTGTCTCTGCATGCTTTAAAACGCTTTCCAATCAATACTTCTAGCGGGTCAAAAAGCTCAAAGCACGAGCTCCACGTTCTCAACAAGACCGCCCAAACCACGCCTCAGTTGCCACGAGTCTTCGCTATGAGCACGATACACGACTGAGCTCCAAGCTAAATTCCATTCCGGTCTCGATGGAAGCGCAAGTCCCAGACAAAGAGCTGGGATGTTGGCGGACCAGTCAACGCAATCTGCATGCGGCTTAGCTCAGCATGGGAAGGAATAGGTGGACGCCCTTGAAGCATCTCGAGCGTTCAGGTTGACCTCTCGCAAGTTATTCCTGGTTGAGAGGCTCAAGGATATTGCTTTTATTCGGTTGCGGGGGGAGTATGAAGAGCATCGGGACGACGGGGGAAAATATTGTCATTAACATAAGTGAGAGTGGGAAAGAGCAAATTGTGTTTGAAGTCTCTATAAATACAGATCATGGAGGGCCTCTCTACCCGTAGCTTTGATGTAAGGAGAAGTCGGCTTACATAAATACCACCACAATGTTTCGGGATCCCCACCACGGCCCCGCCCCGCAGGAGACCTTGTACGATATAAGAATCCGGGAAACGGAGTTCACAAACCTTTCTTCTAATTTACAATTCTCTCCCTGTGGCATCATCCTCACTCTCCAATTTGATCTAGTCGGTCTTGTCACAAGTGCCACTTGCAGTGTCATCCATCAAAATGAGCGGAATACCACCAGGTGCGCCTCAATCCCCCGGCTTGGATACATGGACCTGAATCTGACTCTAGCAGAAGTCGAAGCATACAACGAAAAAATGCGAGAATCCATGTGCGTCCCGTTCTCTGCCTTTGCATCCTCTCAACTAACTAACAATCAGCTACGCCGTCGCGACACCGCTCAACATCACCCTCGCCCTCATCCTGCTTACGATCCTGTACCTTCGTCTACGGCCCTCAGAGCCACCGAGCCTCCCCAAGGGTCCTTCACCGATCGTTTTCCAAACCTACACGCCGCGCACGCTACTCAAGTACAATGGCAAAGACAACAGGCCCGTCTACCTCGCGGTCAAGGGCAAAGTATACGATGTGAGCAGCGGGCGCAATTTCTATGGACCCGGTGGCCCTTATGAAAACTTTGCGGGCCGTGATGCCACGAGGGGCCTGGCCTGTCAGAGTTTTGATGAGGAGATGTTGACCAAGGACCTCGACGGGCCGCTAGATGATTGTAAGGATCTGACGCCTGAACAGATTGAGAATTTGAATGGGTGGATCGAGAGGTTTGATGAGAAGGTGAGTTTTGACCCGGAATGTTTGCTTGGCATTCGGTGAACAGGGTTTCACTCACACCTAGCCAGTATCTTGTTGTTGGCAAATTGGTGGCATTTAAAAAGACCGATTTCCATTGAATTGTCGCTGTTTCTCCTCAGAGAAGGATTGGAGGAAAACAATCATGTGGATTCCATCAAAGGACGGCCTTTTATATTCGTCACCATGACGTTGCTATTGTAGTTCTCAAGCTCTAGGGGTACCGTGCATAGGCTATTCATCCGCCAAACTCAGGCTTGAAGTATTGATCGATCGACCAACTCCCTGGTCCTCATCCCGATCCGAATGATTCTTTGTCTGAATTCTTAGTTAATCATTTCCAATCCTTTCACAGCTCGGCTTTGGCATCAGCTGCACTCCTGGAAGCAGCACTGGCCGCGGAGCTTGCAGAAGCAGAAGCCGCTGGCCCTTGAACTTGTCCTAGAATCCACTGCCAACCATTCTTAATTTGTTCGAGGATGGTTCCTGGGGGAGACGAAGTTCCGTATCGGAAATAAGTGGCTTGCTTCCGGGCCTCGGCTCGGAGCTGGTCGGTGGTGGAGCCTTGATAGTTGGAGATGCCATAGCTATCGAGATAAGACTTCAATTCGCGGTCCGACCAAGTGTCGAATACTGTGTCCTTTGCAGCATCGGTTTGTTTAGCAAGATAGCTGGTCACCGAGGCATAGTTGGAGCCACCGGCCTTGGAAGCAGAGGCGTAGGTATCTTGGGCTTGTTTGAGAAGTTCGTCACGGCTGGCTTGGGCATTTTTCTTCGTCTTCTTGCCGTGCGTCTCAAGGTATTTCTGAAGGTTCTCGACCGTCCAGGTGTCGAAGGTCCATGCGGACCACGCGGTAGCGGCCTTGTGTTTGTTCAATCGGACCTGTTTCAACAGCTCATCACGCTTGCTGCCCTGAGGAACTGGGACACCTCGGGAGTCAAGATAAGCTTTGAGACGAGATTCTGACCACATTTCAACAGCTCTGTTGAAAGCATCTTCGGCCACGAGAGAAGCATCGTCGGTGGCTTTGGCGTACTCATTACCGGCAGATGAAGTGGCAGCTCCATACGCCGAAGCAGCCGACCCGGAAAGCGATGATGCGCTGCTCTCAAGCTGATGACGGTGTTTACGAGCCAAGGCGATCAGTTCGTTCTTCTTGCTACCTTGCGGAACGGGAACTCCATGGGTATCAAGGAATTCTTTCAATTGGCTTTCAGACCATGCATCGAAGAGCATGTCACTCAAGCTCGCCTGTGCACTGGCGGCCGACTTGCTAACCTCAGAGATGCTACGAGAATATGACGCACTTGCGGCGGATGCCGCAGAAGACATGTTGAGGGCTGCTAGACGAGCGTTTCGTCGGACGTGTGCAATGAGTTTGTCGCGGGTGGTGGGCTGCGGGGCAGGAAGACCACGCTCATCGAGGAATTCTTTGAGTTCAGATTCCGACCACATCGAATAAAGCCAGTCGCCAGGGTATGACGCATATTCGCCCAGTTTCTTTGCGATGGCATCATAATTCTGACGAGCGGTGGTCAAGAGGCTGTCTCGCGTACGTGGCTGAGGGGGGGGAATGTTATGATGGTCGAGGAAAGCTTTCAGGGAGGACTCTGTCCAGCTGTTGGGTGTCACTCGATGGAGCTTGACCTTGTGCTCCGTTGGTAAGCTTACCTGTCGAAAATCCAGTCTTTGACACTACCATAGTTCTCGTTGGCTTTGTCTCCAGCTGCAGCGACCGGGTCGACAGCTTTTGCCTGCCAGTTCTCTCTGACCAGGTTTTCGAGGTCTTTCCTATCTGCGGGGGTAGGATAGGGAATATCATGGTCGGAGAGCCAGCGCTCGAGCTCGGTCTCGTGCCACTTGTTGTAGACTTGAAATAAGGTAAGCATGGGGCTGCATTGACTGAGGGGCTTTCAATCATACCGGTCCTACCGAACCAGGTGCCGGCTACGGCGACTTGAGTCGAAGCGAGAGCAACGATGAGGAATTTGGAGAGGGACAACTTCATGGTGGGTAGCTGATTCCGTGAGGAGTTTTAGATGAATCGGTAGGTAGGTATCTTAGAAGGACAATGATCGAGGAAGGGAAAGTAAGAAACAAAACTACGACGAGTCTCGAGACTTCAAATCATCAGGAAAGAGGAAGTGACAGATTGTCTGTGCCAACTTTTGACGTCACGGTGTTTTTGGTTACACGTTCACATGAGATGTGGCGCAAAAGCTCAAAGGTCCAAGGTTGAGAACCAGTGGGATCGTAACTACGTGAGGTGCAGGTACTTACAGAGCGAGTGCGGGAAACCGGTCCGGACGAGATTCCCTACATAAGAAGCAAAATTCAACCCGGAATTGCCAACTCATACATCCGCTCGTGATGATGCGGGGGGAGAAACACGCGAATCCGAGTGGGTGGGTGCCTCACGATGGATCTCCTGTTACAATTATTTACATCACGAGACATCTAGGTACTGTACCTACAAACCCATTACAGCCAATACTGCACGGGATGTATTTGGCGGCATTAGGCTAGATGTCCGCAGGTTTTGAGCCATAGTTCGAGTATATTATGTACAGCAACAGAGACACCGAGGCAGGAGATATTCCGCTTGCAGCCCAAAACAATAGGTTGATCGTACCAGGTTAATCCTTGGACGGGGAATGATGCACTGGCCTTGGCATGCGATGAAGTCATGAAGGCGTAAACCAAGGGACTTCGATTTTTTCTGATAGACCAGCTCTCCTTCATTCGTGACTCGTATCCTGAAGAATTGCAAAAACACCTTTGCGCCGACTTCAATACACTTCATTAAGTCGCCAGCATGCAATCATTCCTGCATCTGCATGCCAGGTATCCTCGAATTTCGCGTCAGCCTCCAGTTCCCTTCCATCCTCAGCAAACAAGATTTGCTCACCAATCTTATGGAAATGAACAATCCGGGATGCAACAGGGCACAGATGAAAAAAACCCCAAAGCCCACTTTGAACATCCCGGCCCGGAAGCCCCAGCGAGGAAAGGCACCGCATCATCCTCTTCTCGGTCCCAATCAAACAACAGCAGCGACAACACCAGTCAGGGAGCCAGACCCGTCATTCACCGTCCCAAGTCGGCCGCCGAGATAGATGACCCGGAAGTGAGGAAGCACAATGAAGAGATGGAGCAGCGAAGTGAGAGGACGACGAACCAGCTCGGGGAAGAGGATAATAAGGTGGATAAGAAGTTCTGGCAGGGTAACATCCAACTCGCCATAATCTTTGTGCCTTGATCTGACTCTGATAGGTGACGTCGGGCCGAAGAAGGGTAATTAGAATTGGATATTGGTGAGAATCAAAAGCTGAGGAACATGATTTCGATGGGTAGAGTGGCCTGAGGCTGCTTGCGCTGTGATCTGCTTTGAGCGTCAACATATCGTCCGTAGTCTGGGTTTGGTTCCATGAAATCGACGCTGGCAGGGTCGGCGTGACTCCTCGCCGTGTCCTTACTGCTTCAAAATTTTCAAGAGAGACCTTGACTTCATCCCTTTTTCAGGCGCAGAATATCTTCCAGACGCACTTGACCTCTCTGTCCCCAGCCTGCCTGTCCTTGAGCCACATCTGGCCGAGCGCGGACATACCAAGACTGCGCTTTTTGATCTAATTCTTCCCTCGTTAAGGAATCCGCCCAGCTTTCACAGACAACGTCGATGGCTTTGAGAACTACTGCCGCGGCCTCTTCCTTCTTGCGGCTCGTATCCTTGGGGTTCTTTTTGACAACCGTCTCTGATTTTCCCCCATCTTGACTTGGTGCTCTCGCGCCAGAATCAACCGCCATCATTGACTTCAGCAGATAATTTCGAGCCGCGGCAGGTTTATGTATGGGCGGCCCTTCGTGACCTTTACTGTCCTTACCAGCAATCAGAGGGCCATTTGACCTGCGAAGCGCTTCCAGATCCAAACCCCAAAAAGCAGTGCTGGGAGCGTTGTCGTCTTCTTGTTTCGACACCACATGCCTCCGCATCACTGCAACTTCCCGGCCCATTATTTTCACCTTTGGCTGGCCTTGTGCCCATCCATCCTCCTCCGGAGTAGGGCCCGTTGTTAAACCAAGGTATTTGGCCTTGCTTTGCGCACCTGCACTAACGACAGCTTGCGCTAGACTCAATCGGCTCGATAGGGGTTGTTCAGGATGGGTGTAGGCGAGAACGGTAATCGTGAAAGCGAGAAAGAGCGGTGCTCGGTTTGTGTCAATGATCATCTTCCCAATCTCGTCGATGGAGAGGTCTGTCTGAGGCAATGTGAGGCAGGATTCGTCGTCGAATTCATCTGACTCTATTTTCGCACGCTTCGAGGGAGGAGAACTTGTCTGGCCTGACGATCGCTTCTTGGGATTCGATACCCGTTTTGCGGCATTGATGACCTGCTTCAACACTTTCTCATCGGCAAAGATAGACTTGAGATTGGCCTCATCGGCTTTAGAGATGTTCTCGGGGGTATTCAGCTGCTGTTTTCGAAGGGCATTGATTTTGGACATTGCATCCGCCAAGGAAAGGCGCGCATCTTTGGTCAGGAATCGCAGAAGATTTTGGACCTCGGCGGCGGCCGTCATGGTCACAAAGTGCCAGCCGCTTTACAGTGCGGCAGAAGGATTATTATACGGCCCCCTGCCGGCAGGGTTAACAATGAAGAAGGATGTTGGCCAGGCAGAATGTCTATTTAGCCAACTCCGGGACTCGAATCGGATAAGATCGGCTCTGGCTAGATGATAAGGCGCTTGTTTTCCAGAGGCTGCCAAGACCCCGCGGGTCGGGCAACCAGGCTAGTCCCAGTCGGCTACTACTTCTACGAGTTTAGTCAAGGGCTTAATGAAACCTGAGGCCCTGAACCACAAGTCATCAACCGTCAACGACAAAGGTCGTCACCTTCCTCCTTCTCCCATCCTCAGACACGCCTTCTCATACCTCGAATCTCGAGATACATCTCCTCCAACTCGTTTCCACCCCCCGTTCGTTCCGAGTGGTCCCTTATCGCGGTTTCTAGAGCAGGTCTCCGAAAGAGGTGGCGCAGCGCCAATGGCGCGACGACTCCCTTCACGACGATCGTTATCGATGGGAGACGAGAATATGTCCAGGAGGGCATCAGTCGAGCCGTCCAATCCGAATGTCTTCAGTGACGAATACGCAGTCGACCCTGCTGAAGCCCTAGCTAGCCCGAGTCCAACGGGCTCAATCGATGGCCAACCCGAACGCCTGAACCTGGGCCGCCGTGACAATGTGCAAAATGCTCCTCTTACAGGCCTCAACCGTCTTTCCACCTCCCACCGACCCTTTCCAGCCGAATCATCCGCCGATCCCCACCGAGCCGTATCGACCTCTTCCCGTTCCATGGCTGATTCGCGAAGAACCCTCAGCACCTCCTCTCGATTTTCTATGCCCCGAGCTCAGAGTCCCTACCGGGGACCGACGGCACCGAGTCAACCATATGGGTTATATCCTCAGGCTACTCGTGCCTCGAGCATTGCTAGCGAGTCTACCATCAGACCCCTGGAGCGACCGTTTGTTCCTCAGGGTGGTCCAGAACACCCATATTCGATGTACCCGCAAAATACGGTCCCTGAAGAAGGCGATAATCCAGAGACAAATATACCTCTAGGGTTCCCAGGGCTAGGGCAATCATATCAACCGGGAACAAATTCATCAGGGGACGATGTGGGTGATATTGTGGGAACTGACGGCCACGTCGAGCAGTTACCCCCATATAGTCGGTACGCCGACAATGTCATTGCAAAAGGCGATATGGCGAGGATAGATCCGCAAAGAACCAGTACCAGTGAAGATTCAACGACCGCTGCAGCCACCCAACCCCCGACATCCTCCGCGTCTGACGTGGAACTGACCGCAGTGAGGTCTGGACCTGGTGCTGAGGAAACTGCACGGAAAGAAGGTATGAGCGAAAAGAAGAAGAGGAGGAGGACTTGCTGCGGACTGCCAGTGTGGACCATGGTCATCCTGGTAGCAGTAGTGGTTTTGGCAGCTGTACTGGGTGGCGTGGTCGGTGGAATCGTAGGCACCAAAAAGGGAACAGATCGAGCTCTTGCGTACGTTCAGGAAGAGGAAAAAAAGATGACGCACAGTTCACTGACTTTCGTCCAGTTCAGGAGCCACCACGACGGTTTGGCTCGACGCGGATCCTGCCCAAACAGGCCCATCAACACCCGCTTGCCCGACCGGACATTTTACTATCCCCCTCAATCAAACGCAAGAAATTGACGCGTGCGTTGTCGATGGCACATATGCACACATCTGGGACTGTGGAAATTTTCCCAAGCTTGGAGTTGATGTGTTTGAAAGCGGGAACGGTGGTCCACCCCTTTCGGTGGTCTTCGACGACTACTCTGTGAGGCCTCAACTGTTCAAATATGGTCCACAGCCGCCCGACTTCAATGGTACAGCCTTCACGCTACAGCCCTATAAGGACAAGGAAGACGACGAACTTGGTGTCGCCTTGTTCTTTAGCGTCCTGTTTGACAAGCTTAGCATTTGTGCGTTATCCTCGCGCAACTCGTATATCTAACCACTGACAATGTGCTTTAGTACATTCCGATGAACTCACTCCTTCTGGTCCGAAGAAACGATCGGTTCCCGCATCTCATCTGGAGCAAAGGGGTGATGATATATGGACCGCGGACTATCTCAGCGTTGGTGATCAACCATGGTACTGCTTCTGGAATTCGACAATCAGCGAGTTTTGGGTATTTTTGGACCAGGACACCACCGACGATGATGACTCGAGTGCCTCGGGCTCTGCTGCCACCATCACATCTGGGGACCCCACGGCCACCAGTGCCGCTGTGTATGGTTCTTCGCCATCATCTCCAATGCATATAACCCAATCGACCACGCTTGATCCATCAATGACTACTCCATACCCGAGTGAGCCCACCGAAGATGGGCATATGGGTGACCCGAAAATTCGACGTCAGGCACCGGTCGGCTCGTCGTATTTCCCCAAATTGGTGAAGATGGTAGAGAAGCGCAAGCCAGAGAACAACATACAGCCCTATTGCCAGCAGATGCAAGTTCTTAACAACTGGCAAATCGTGCCGATACCCGAGATACCGACCATTTGCATTGAAGAGAGTGAATATACCCCAGCCGCCTCCACAGGAGGAAGCAGGATGGCAATTCGCAAACGTGGCCCAGATACGGTGCAGCAAATGGGGTCCAACTGTATTTGCGAATGGTTTAGTATCGATGTGTGAACAACAAAAGGGTGCGGTCGAATCCGGTTCTTTATGTGTCTACGAGGTAACGAGTTGTACCTTTTCTAACAGTTTTATTTTCTACGGTGCCAAGCGGAGTTGTCACAGGAGCAGGTGAACATTGAGGATGTTCAATGGGATATATATTGGAACCTGAGCGCTGTCCGCCCGTTGGAAAGCGGCCGGCGAAGAACAGAAGATGGAATCACTGGTAGAGATATTTCGTATTTGTCGTGGGCCAAGCTACGAAAAATTTGTGGGACATATTGGACGTACTGGATGGAAGCTAAGCTTGAAGGTTTATGTTGCGGTTGCATTGAGAGGCGGTCTTGTTGATACAATAACCTAGGTAGACAGTCTCGCCAAGGGCATCCATCGTCGCCCGTCGTTTGTTGCTGTGCATGTCGTCATCAGGAAGTGAGTTGATCGCCAGTGACCGGTGACTGCGTCTTTAACCTTGTCTTACAATTCTCTCATTCATACAGCCAGAAATGAAGCCAGGACGGGGGCCAATATCGAAAAGTTTTCCCGGGTGAAGCTTTGGCTGATGTGTCTGGCTATTCTATCTGGCTGCACATGATGCACCGCGACCAACCGTTTACCTGCGGTGACCGGTCCGCTGCACCTAGGTATGCAGGGGGCATGGTTCTATTCTTGCAGACTGAATGAGCTTTCTCACCAAATATACAACTCATCTGGGCCCGTTGACTCCTATCTCTCCAGGCCCGAAAATGAGTCAACGGAAAGCATTGCTTATTGGCATCAACTATATTGGCTCTCAGCACCAGCTTCAGGGCTGCGTTGACGATGTAGGCAACGTGGCCGAGTTCCTGGTTTCGCGGGGCTATAGCAATCATCCCACCGATATGGTCGTGTTGACCGATATGAATTGTCCCAACACTCCTTTTTGGCCCTCGGGTCACAATATACTAGCAGCTATGAATTGGTTAGTTAGTGAACCTGGCTGTATGTGCTTTCTACATTATTCGGGACACGGTGGACAGGTGCCGGATCCCGACGGAGAGCGCGAATCTGGCTTCAACGACACAATTGTGCCCGTCGACTGGGAGGTGAATGGCCAGATTCCCAGTGATGTGCTGCATCGACATCTAGTCAGTGCTTTGGCTCCCGGTAGCACCCTGTTTATTATCTTTGATTGTTGCCACAGGTTGGAGTGCCTCCCGCAACAGTGACCAAGACTTGCTGATTCGGACAGTGGTTCAGCGGTTGAACTTCCCTTCGTATACCGAACAGATGAAGACGGCAATGTCAATCTAATGGACAACCTCAGGGCCGGAGCCGAGCTGATTGGCGAGGTTGGTATACGTCGACCATCTTTTGGGGAACGAAGTATCCTTCCTGACATCTCCAGGCATCTCATCTCATTCGGGGGGATTTTGCGTTTGACGGCCTGGGAGAGGCGCGGCATCTTCTAGCCGGAGCCACAAGCTTTTTCAGAGGACTCAAGCATCAATACGAAGGCGACTATTCTGAAGGACTGCACGCTGTGGACGACTTCGAGGACGAATGGGCTCAGGAACGCAAATCTGTTTTCATGTTCTCCGGATGCAAAGATGAGCAGACTTCGGCCGATGCATTTATCAACGGACGGCATGTCGGTGAGTGTCGATAGCCACCCCCCTTTCTTTTGGCGGGGCATACGACCCTACTGACCCGGAGGAATAAAGGTGCCATGTCCTGGGCGTTCCTGGAGACAATGAAGACCGATATCCATTGGAATCTGTCGTATGTGCAGGTGAGTCAATTACCCCAGAGTGCGTGAAAATGACCAGTAACCCGTTCTAGATCTTACAAAATACGAGGGCACTCCTTCAAGAGCACTACTCCCAAATTCCCCAACTCTCATGTGGATATCAATTTGATCTCAACAACCCATTCAGAGTATAGAATACCCTTTCTTCTTCCTGGATGAGGTGAGCAGGCCACCGTGGTGATTGGAGGCGAAAATGGGTCAACATTCCCATTGCAGAGCAGTCAAGGCAAAATTTCCGACCACGTGTAGGCTAGAGGTGTCTTGAAACGAACAGTAGAAGCTCTTGTAGCAATGAGAAAGTCTGTCCAGTCAGCATTGACGAGGACTCAGTCAGCAGATGACAGAAAGACCGTTGGTTCTAATGGGAAAAGTGGGACCGTCTGACGAAAGAAATTCGGCCACAACATGACGGTTGTTTTGTCAGGGGAATTTTTGCTTTCCCGCGTTGTCAACCCCTTCCTCTGCTTGAAATAGTAGGAAGACATGGAGAGTTGGACCGTCCTAGACTGCACCTCAAATCAAGCCTTATGACAGACTGGCCGTCATGACTAGCAGAAACAAGCATTTTCGCGCACGACGGCTGTTCCAGGATGACGCCTTGAACTTGAAACTGGAACGCGCCGGGGGGCCGTTCGGATTTCTCAATCCGACTAGAGCTCACTTCCTCTATTCTGTCTTGACGACATCGAAAAGCGGCGTTACGACAACCCACGCGAAGGTGGAGCCTGACCGTGATTTCACGAAGCACGACGACTCCGATCCAAATTACCCAGCAAAACATGTCAGATTTCTTTGGCGTTCTCGCGACAATCGCAAGGGCCGTCATGCCCTGCTTGTCGAAAGACCAGCTCCTGGAGAAGACTCCCGTTTCCTAGTACCCCGCCTCACGTCTCATCCCAGGGAAGTCCTGAGGAACATCAAGAAGACCTTTACTTATTTTCCAGTGTGGGATATTTCCTGGCTCGTGGCTTTTATCTTCACGTTGGGAAGTATGGTGTGGGTCTTGAATGTATGTAGAACCACAGGCAAGGCAAGGACAGCAAACTAACTGGATGACGTAGGGCTTCTTCGTTTGGTTGCCGGCCGTGGCTCCCTCTACCCAGTTCCACAATGAAATCCTGTACGGAGGCGGCATTACGGCCTTCGTTGGAGCCATTATATTCTTCGAGACCGGGTCAATTCTTCTGGTCCTCGAAGCAATCAATGCGAATAATCCAGGCTGTTTTGGATGGGCCGTAGAACAAGTTCTCGACCACGAGAACGGCGGCAAATCCAAGGTACGAGTCACTGCGAATCGACATCACTGCCGCCACCATCACCAGAACAGGCACAACTTTGTCGGGAAAAGTTCCCCCTCCACCGTGCCAGAGGTACAATCGGCCGGACCGGACGCACAGAACGGACAAAGCTGGCAGTGGTTCCCATCATGGCATGACCTTCACACGCATTATTTGCACGAACTAGGCTTTCTAGCAGGAGCGGTTCAATTATTCGGTGCGACGATTTTCGGCATTTCTGGATTCACCGCTCTCCCTGGTATCATTGATCATCTAAATTCTCAAAGTGCTCTGAACGGAGCGTACTGGATCCCACAGGTGATGGGTGGCAGTGGTTTCATTGTGAGCAGTATACTATATATGCTCGAAACTCAGAAGAGATGGTATATCCCTGCATTTCGTATTCTGGGCTGGCACATTGGATTCTGGAATCTTGTTGGCGCCGTGGGATTCACGCTCTGTGGCGCATTGGGTATGGCATATGGAAATTCAGGAGCGCAGTACCAGGCTGGATTGGCTACATTTTGGTAAGATTTGCATCTCTCCCCTCAGGGTGTTGATGAATTTGCGGACCAGGGCTGACACTGTTTCCTTCTAAGGGGCTCTTGGGCTTTCCTGATTGGCAGCTACTTGCAGCTTTACGAAAGCCTAAACAAGTATCCTGTAGAAGAGATGTCTAAGAAAAGGAGCAGTAAACCAATGAAGGGTCAGAGGATATCAAATGACTTATGGGGTGTGACTTAGAGTTGATCTTCGGTAGTCAACGTGTTGGCCGCTGAAGACTAATAATGTGGCTGCGACAGCAGGCTATCATGAATACGAACGAGCAGTGCATCGCAAAATCGAGATGTCAAAGTCGGAATACTGAAAATGGACGAAGTTGAAACCCTGCCTACAGAGGGAGTGTCTTGCTCAGCCTTGTGGAAGACTGGCGGTAGAAGATGCAGCCTTGTGAGCCCCAGAGCGGCAGAGCCCGACCGAACTGCCTCGGCACATTTCCAGACAAATTCCCATGGCTTCTCCGCAATGTGTTACTCTCCATATCTCACTCGCTCACCCTTCTCGTCTTAATAATATCGTGAGGCGTCTTTTCTCTCAAAGCCACTCTCTCCATCCCATCTCTTCAGATACACGACACCATGGCCCAACGAGCCCAGCAGATCGCCTCACACCTCAATTACCCTTCCGGCCTGCTCGCGGGACAGGTTGCTATTGTAAGTCCCGCTTTTCTCAAACCCATTTGCTCCTCTTCGACCTTCCGCACGTTGGCTTTCCCTTACTGATCGCCTCAGATCACCGGTTCTGGCCAAGGTATCGGCGCCGAATGCGCCCGGCTCTTTGCCAACGAAGGAGCCAAGGTAGTCGTGTGCGATGTTGACGGAGCCAAGGCCGATGCCGTTGCCAAAGCCATTAACGACGCCTCGCCGAACCGTGCCATCAGTGTCCCTGGCGATGTTACTGATCCCAACTACTTCCCCGTCCTGGTCAAGAAAGCGGCCGAGTTCGGCAACGGCAAGATCCACATCATCGTCAACAATGCTGGATACACATGGGATGGTGTAATTCACAAAATCACCGATAAGCAATGGGATACTATTCTCAATGTGCACAACACTGCTCCCTTCAGATTAGTTCGGCAAGCGGCACCGTATTTCCGAGTCAAGGACGGCGAGAAGCGGGTGATCATCAACATCAGCAGCACCAGTGGGACCCACGGAAATGCAGGACAGGCCAACTACAGCTTGGCCAAGGCTGGAGTGACAGGGTTGACCAAGACAATCGCCAAAGAATGGGGCCCTCAGGTGAGCTTCCTATCCGCGGTGGGAAATCTAACTTTGTCCATCATCTGACACTGGCTTTGTAGTTCGGCGTCCGCGCCAACACCATTGCATTTGGACACATTGACACCCGTCTCACACGTGCAAAGGAGGCTGGAGCCTTTATCACGACTGCCGATGGCCAGCGTGTTGCCTTGGGTATTCCCGGTGCCCAGCTCGCCGATCGGAAAGGTCCTGCAGAGAATGCGTACAAGGACATTCCTCTCGGACGACCTGGGACTGCCACTGAAGCCGCGAGCAGTGTCCTGGCTGTCTGTAGTCCCCTGTTCGCCTATGTCAATGGGCAGACTATTGAAGTCACGGGTGGACGAAACATGTAGATGAGGTTGGTGAAGCCAGATGAAGGAGCTGGAGGGCAGAAGGCTGTGTATATACAGAATACCCAAAAAATACCATGTTTAACACCTGATCTATACCCACATTCTTTCATGATCGTCTCTGCTTACTTAACATGAACCAAATTCTAGGAACGTTCAGCAGTTGGAAGCAGGTCAATGCCACCGTTCTTTCTCTCAGTCACATACGTCTTTTTCCCCCGGAGGCAATGTGATGTAACAAACCGGAAGGAGCAAAGGGAGCCTCGCACAGCCTTGCTCGCTCAACCAAGGCGAGAATAGGGGGCTTCACGAGCCTGAGAAGATAAACAGGGTATTTCTCGCTTGCTCTGAGACGCATCTTCCACTTCCCATATCATTGCTGCAAAAGAGGAATAGTCGACGGGATCATGGAGAGTGAAGTCGAGGCTGGTGTTGCTGCTACTGCTTTCAAGACTTAGGAGGCCGAATGGAACGAATGCAATGTGTTGAACAGGTGGTGACCTGTCGTTCGAGACAGGCCGGGTTATTTGGCAACTAGTCCTACCAGGTTGCTGGTATTTATACACGTTTGGTTAGCTCCTTTTCTCCTATTCCTACCCCTATATCCTGCACAGGAGTGATAACCCTTTTTCCCAATAAAGGGCACTGGCTACTGTTCAACCGTTCAGCAGTATGGTGTTGCGCTCACTCAGCAAACTTGCACGTTCATGGATTTTTGAAAAGCACGGTACTCTGAAGTGGGTGCAGTAATAAAGGCCCCCCCGAAGTGGACAAATTGAGTCTGAACCGCCCAGTTTTCAAAACTATACGGTTGAGTTTAGAAGCCCGGGTCACCTCCGAAGACAGACACAACCTCACCGGCCATGTATGTCTTGCTAGGATCCGCAATATCAACGTAGTGCGGTGCGATCTCGTGCGACCCAGCTGAAGGAATTGCGACGCAGTCTCGAGATCCTCATTCGAAAAGCCACCCGCGGCAAGGAATGGTGAGTGCACCAGAGGCGGGGCTATGCCATTAACTCGAATGCCTAGGGGCAACAGCTGTTGGGCCAAGGAGCGGATCGTGTGGGTAACGGCTGCTTTCGATGGACAATCCCTCCTGGGTCAAGAAGTCGGATAGGACTGGAGCGTCTTCTTCTTCTTCTGAAGGAGGGTAGTTAATGGCAACCCGAGCCCCTTCGCGCAGGTAGGCAATTACAATAGCTCTTCCCATTCCAGAATCACCTCCGGTGGTAAGTGTCCGCATCCCTTTCATACGACCACTGCCACGATAGCTTGTTTCGCCACAGTCGGGAGGATAACGAAAGCTGGTTTGAAGAACAGTAAAGTTCTGAAAGGGTGATTCCAACGTCACGTTCGCGAAGCGGAGGTTGGGATCAACCAATTGCACGGCTTTGTAATTGTTAGAGGATATCCAACTTGCAAAGTCTCCAGGACGACTAACGTTGAGCACCGCACTCGGCAGCGCATGTTGCGCCGAGCAGGAGGGCTGCTACGGCAAAGATGCTTCCAAACATTGCGATCAGCGAGACGTGTGTTACCGGGTTGGGCTGTATGAACGAGATCAACTCTTGGAGGTTATTTATAATCCTGCTGCGGTGTCCGGAAAACTTCGACTCCCATTATGCTGCTACCGTGGGTAGCTTGTAGAACTCAGATGCAGGCCACCGATGGCGACCTGCGTACCTCTCCCGTCAGCAGATCGTGACTCCCATCATCGTCGTCACCCGCAATGGCTGCGGCGGCGTCGAGCTCGACTTACCAGACAATCAGGCCCTTGATCCGGCGACTGAACTCGATGGCGACGTGCTCGTAGCCAGCGACCGTCAACCTCGCACCAAGGTGCGAGCCCGTGAGCAGCACCAGCCGTTCGTTGAGGCGATTCGTGTCCCCGAGCCCCTTCTCTGCCGACTTCTAGAGCCATAGGGCAAGCTCGTCGGACGAGTAGCGAAAGCCAGAGCCGACCTGGTCTGGCCGCCGCCGCCGCCCGGCGACCATAGCATGTATTTCACCCCAACTTTGTCGAAACAAACGAGTATGTTGTTGCGCATGGCTACCGTACTTGGGGGGGTAAAAAATCCACCCCTAGGTAGGCAGGATCAGGATGCCTATCTCAGCACCCTTCATCGCGGCCTCGACCATCACGATTAGCGTCTTGCCGGGCTCTTCGACAATAAGGTGCCCAGTACGGCCTGCACCGCTCATCTGCTATCTTCTTGTGACTGTCTGCGGGGACATCACCATTGTCATAAAAACATCAAACGTACGTCTAGTCACCAAAATTCTTATTTCGCTCATGTACTCAGATTGAACGGGATGCAAGACTCTACGCGTAAGTCGGCAAAACGCCAACACCGACGCCGACAACGTTCTGAGAATCCATCACAAGGGCATCGTCAATATCTGCAATGGTTCGATAAGCAGCGAACCAAGCAGAAGCATGTGCATTGGAAGTAAGAGCGGAAATAGATCCGACACGGAGATCCAGTCTTATATAATGACGGATCGTCCGTCCCACAAATCTTCCAATTTGCCGAGATCGCGCTGATATACTCGCGTTGACTTTTGCCCACTTTTCATCATGCCCTGAACCCTTTTCTTCCTTGCTGGTAGGTCATTTGTCGCTTTTCTTATTTCCCGGTATTTTGGTTTCTGGGGGGGGGGCATGTCTCGATCATCTCTTCGCTTATCATAGGCGCCCGACATCGGCTACATATGCTGGTCTTATCATAGCTTCCCTTCCCGCGTCTTGAGCTTCCTGCATGTTTGGAGATCTAAGAGCTTCCGGAGAAGCGAGCACGCCGTGAATGAGCCATGGAGAAACAAATACACAATCTCGACCCTCATCCCGGTGCAGGAGACCTCGAAGCTAATCCGCAACACACGCAGACCGTCATTCCCTTCGAGAAGATCGAACCTACAACGTCTGTCGGTGGTGCTTCACTGACGCTCACCGAGTCTGACCCCCATGGCAGCCGACCATCGTGTTTCAGCAGTCTCGTCCAAGAATGCCTGTTTGTCCTGACCACCACCGTCGCCGTGGGCCAAAGTTCCATCTTCACCGGTGCCGTTATCTGCATGACCAACTACATCGCGGAGGACCTGAACATGACCGCCGCCGAAGTGACTTGGATCAACGCTGCGCAGACGCTTGCGGCCGGAACCTTCTTGCTCTTCTTCGGCCGCGTGGCGGATCTGTTTGGGAGACGGTTCCTGTTCTTACTCAGCCTGGCTTTCTTCAGCACTTGTCTTCTCATCGCTGGCTTTGCCACCAATGCAATCTACCTGAACGTATTCTGTGGCCTGCTGGGCCTCAGCTCCGCCGCTTCTGTGCCTCCGGCCATCGGAAAGCTGGGTGCAGTCTATGAAAAGCCGTCCCGGCGGAAGAATAGAGCGTTTGCCTGCTTCAGTGCAGGCAATCCGGTCGGCTTCGTCTTGGGAGCTTTCATCTCGGGCGTGACCATGCAGATTTCGACTTGGAGGGCAGCATTCTGGGTCATGTCTGTGATCTATGCCATTTTTACGCTTGCCGCCTGGTGGACCACCCCCTACGATGTCGAACAGAAACTTGGCGGCCTGAACATGGAGACCTTTCTCAAGTTCGATCTCCTCGGTGCTCTTCTCGCCGTGACGGGGATCGCGATGTTCACCGCTTCGTTGACGTTAGCTGGAGACGCCCCGAGAGGGTGGGACACGTCCTATGTGATCACTTTGCTGGTGGTGGGAATCGTCCTGATTGGCGGTTTCATATACTGGCAAAGTATCTTCCGCTATCCTCTGATGCCGCTGAAGGTCTGGAAAGATCGCAATTTCACTCTCGTGGTCCTGGTCCTGTGTCTTGGATTCTACGGATTTGCCGGGAATATCTTCTGGCTCACGCTCATGTGGCAGCGGATCGACCGTCTGTCTCCCCTGATGAATGCAGTCCAGCTGCTGCCGGCTGGGATTGGAGGGATTGTCGTCAACGTCATCGCGGCCGTGATCATGCATCGCATCAGCAACAAGCTGATCATGATTGTCGGGGCCGTCAGCGCCGTGGTTGCCTGTGCCCTCTTCAGCGCCACGTCCACGTCTATCTCCTACTGGGCTCTGACTTTTCCCGCGCTCCTGTTCAGTGTGCTGTCGCAAGACCTGGAATTCACCGTCACAAATATGTATGTGATGTCGAGCTTACCTAGCGAGCAACAGTCGGTCGCAGGGGGATTGTTCAACACGGTCACTAGGTTGACTGCCACAGTGGGACTGGGGATTCAGACGAGTATCTACAACAGTGCTGGAGGGTCGGCAGAAGGAGCTGGATCGTCAAGGTACCGACCATATCAAGCAACGTTTTGGGTGTCGCTAGTTGGCTCGGTCGTTGCATTATTTTTGGTCCCATTTATCACCATTGGTCGTCAAGGCGGGCGGAAGAAGCCTGCGAACGGAAGGTATCAAGATTAAGTTTCTCTAGTACCATATAACCTAGCACAAAATTTTAGACCATACCACAAATCGGAGTCTTGCCAGGAGAAAGGGGAGGCAAGGCTGCGACCCCCTAGGTCATCCGTGGACGGCCACCGGGGGGGGCCTGGTGGCAGTTTCACAGTGAAGATGACGACTGAATAAAGACCCGAAACGAGAGCTAGTGTCCTCATCAGGCCGAATTTCGCAGTCCGAAATCAGACGGTGGTACAAATCCGTGGCGACTTTGGTCCCTGGTCCCCCCTGCCCCCTGCGCCGTTGGGTTTATCCGAGGCTGGAGATACGAGCAAAACTATGTGACGACGCCGCAGCTATCTGGAAATAAATCCAATAGCTAGACGGTGGCTCCAAGATGGGCAAACAAAACGCAATGCGATGGACTCTATGTGAGGGCGAATCCCATCCCTATTCCAGTGCTGGGCCTGTTGGTGGCTTATCTGCCCATGACCCTGGGTCTTTGACCCTGCAATGTTTGTTTCACCTTCGCTGCCACCGTCCCTCAGCCAATCAGTGCCACCGTCAATTCGCTTTCTGACGAGACCAGACATGACATGACATGCACCCACCCCCCTGACTAGCTTGTCAATTTGTCGAAGTACGGATCACTCGATGATGCTGCATTGAATTGTTGTCTGCAGAGTTGGTCAGTACGATTATTCCTCACGTCTATTGACAAGATTCACCCCATTCACCGCACCTATCCCTCACCTCTCGAGACATCACTTGAGCAAATCCTCCACTGTGCGAGTGCGATATCTGAACCTCCCCGATCTCGTTATGACCTACCCTCTAGCTGCATGTCGCAATCCTTCCGCAGGGCTCAAGGGACCGTGGTAAAGCGCAAAAATACCCAGCTGACAACATGTGGAAGAGAAACAACACCGCGGAGCCCCAGATGGGCTACCACGCACATCCCGAGCCAACAATGGATGAGCGCTATTTGGAGACCATCCCCGAAGTCGAGTCTTTGTATAGTCGACGGAACAGTGTCGCGGCTACGGCTCTACCAGAGTTGCCATTGTAAGTCGACCCATCCCTGGTCTTGTGCCACAAAACTCCCTCCCCACTGACCATAGCCGCAGTCGTGCTATCCCTTCCATGAATGAACGTGATTCTCATGATCCAGCCTCTCATCTTGTTGCCAACTTCGTTTCCCAGAACCCCGCCGCGCAGACAACAACACAGCCGAGACCTGATTCCACGGGTACAGGAAATGTCTCACCAATCAGTACCCAAGACTCATACCATCCCAATGGCTCAGATGCTTCCCTCGTCTCTCCCATAGAATCGACCTTTCCCTCCTCGACCCAGGCGCCACGACCCGAGCCGGCCCTCAGAAGCCAGATTCCTCGAAAGTTGCCTCCAGTAATGAAAGCCACATCGCCAGAAGGAGACATCCCTAAACGATGGTCCTTGCGGGAGAAGAAGAATGAAGAAACCAGGTGGGATGAATATTCAGGCGAGCCCAATCAGACAGGAAAACCATCGTCCGTCCGACCAGGAGCAGTTCCGTCACTAGAGCCGCAATATCCCCAACTCAAGGAAAGAACGCGGCAGATTCTCTCGGGGCTCAAAGAACGCGAAGTGGTCAAGAAGTCAACTTGGGGCAAGGCTCCTCCACCGGTGGGACCTGATCCCCTCGATAACCCAGTTCAGCGGCCACCATGGAAAGGTGCCAGTGGAAGACAGGCCATAGTAGAACCAGTCAAGAACACACCCTCGGCGCGTCCTAGACCTTTGATGTTGGTCGAGCGACAAAGGAAAGCCGAACAGCAGGCTCAAAGTCAAACCTCTGGACCGGTACGGTCACCGGAAGTAGCCCCAAGATCTCCTATTGACGCCGTTTCCGTGGCCGCTTCACAGCTGCCAACAGTCAGAGCTGTACCCTCAGAAGAGAGTATCAAGCCTGTCGCACCCCTTAAAGGTAGAAATACGCCGCGAATACTGTCACCCACACAGGTCGAACAGCCCCGATCCCTGGACAGTCCATTTCAAAGCCCTGGCCCAGCGCCGCCTCGTGAAGCAGTTCCAAGCCCCGCCCCGAGCACCATACGCACTTATGGAGATGACAGTCCGACCCTCGGCTCAAGTGCACCCTCCCTCGCCGCACCTGAGGGAAGCTCAAGTGAAGAATCACTCGACCAAACCCTGAAACAGAAACCGTTACATCGCGAACCAGACACTTCATCAAGTTGGAACACTTACGCGACGAATACGGTTGAGGATAATAGCACAGCCCCCCCGAGCCCTATCGCACGAGCAGAACTCACCAGCAGCCCTATCCCAATGGCGGCACCGTCAACAGATATTCCTGCTCGGAGTATGCTACGGAAACGTGTGACCGCAAATAACAGCGGTCATACGAGTTATGACTATCATAGTGGCATTTCACCATTCTCCAATGTCTCCGCCCGAAAATCCAGCTCCAATATCCTCCGAAAGGCCGTCGGCAGCAACGAGAAGGCCCGTGCTGTCAGTCTCATGTCCAACATGTCGATTGCCAAATCCCTCCCTCCTACACCGGTCGAGCTTCAAGCCGCTGATAAAGTGACGTCCCTCGAAGCGCGACTGGAAGATCTTTCACGGCGAAAGCGAAACTTGAATAAAATCATCCGAGAACTGCAGGAGTCGCTGAAAAAGAACGCAATTGTCTATGATGCAAGGAAACGGAAAGAGGTTGATAAGATGATCATCAATCTCAATTTGGAGCTGCAGGAGATTACCAATGAAGAGCACGAAACGGGATTGAGGTTGCACCGTGTCCAGAAACGAAGGGATAAAGATGACTTCTACGAGCAGCCCACTGGATTGTGGATTAAGAGAGTCACCAGTTGAGATCAGACACATGGGACTCTGCTGTACTTTTTTTTTTTTTTTTTTTTCCCTTGAATCTTTCTTTCCGCAAGGATTTGACCATCACTCGTACATTGCGAAGAAATCACAAGCGAGGGCGTTTCAATTGGGGCGATATCACGGAACATAACCGAGAAAGTACACAAATCGGCAGGGTGAATCTGGTAACAAAGGAGGCTGAGGGCAAACCCTACGATGGATAGAACAGAACAGACCTGAAGGACACGGATGCGATAGGGTGGGATCCCGACAGTAAGCAAGATAGCCAGCTCTTCACAGTTCATGTACGGTGTAAGAACAGAGACTTTGACAACAAAGAACAAAAACCTCTCGGCTCTGGAGATGAACGAACTGAACGCTAGCTCTGTGCCTTCCTTACATGAGAGCAAGAGCAGCAAACAAACTGACAGCAAAGAGTTGCCATGAAGCCATGTTTTCATCGGTATAGAATGAGGATGAGAATAAGGACCAAGCCATCATACAGATATTTCCTGTCAATTTCGTCAGCGTACTGCATTGTGTGGGGTGCAAGACATGATGCTCTTCCAACCAACCAACCAAACTCCGTTATCCATTGTCCATGAGTCCTGGACCAGAACAATCGGACAACGCCCATACACATTCGTTCTAGTGTCGTAACCCGAGACACCAGGTCCATGGGGAATCGTCCAATCATCAAATCAGTCAAGTATTTTTGGTAAGTCTCTAAACTTCTGCAAGATATGATTGTTAGAAATTTCAAGGGCTTTCCGGTCGAGGTTGGGCCCAAAAGACTTCCTATTGGTTTGCTCAAAAATTGATCAAATCCAGCCTCGAATGCTTCACTTTGGGCAATTTCACTCCCCCACCCCGTCAAAGCAATAATGGTGGCTGGCTGCTCAATCTGATGCTCCTTTTCGAATTTGCGAATCTCCCGAGTGGACACAATCACATTCATGACGGGCATCGTTATATCCATCAGAATGAATTGGGAATCCGTATTTACCGCCATCTTCAAGCACACTACGTTTGTATGCCTCCAAAGCCTTGGATCCGTCGGTTGCCGATTCGTACGGATGTGCAGCCTTCCTAACGAAGGTCAGGAGGAGATGCAAATTGATTTGATTGTCATCGACCACCAAGACCTTTGGTCTGTTCTCATCAGAGTGAATGGGTGATGCTGGGCTGCTTGGCTCTCCTAGCTGATGAAGATTGACTTGTTCTGATATACTGGGCCTTTTCATTGCTCGATCGGCCGAACTCTTCCTTCTCTCAACCGAGAGGCTTTGGGAATGAGGAGAGTTTCCCCGAGTCCTTGTAGCATCGATCGGACCCTCCGTGGCCAATGATGAGTACCTCTCTCGGTTCAACGCCAGAGTCACATGGTTTGCGGACCCTCTGAAACCATCTGCGCCTTGGACTTTCAGTCGTCGCATACACCGCTGCAGGACCTTGGCCAGTTTCTGGGGACCACACGGTTGGGCGATCACCTCGATGATTCGGCCAATGTCGGTAAGTCGATGAAGGCCATTCGATCTTAGGCTTGCGGCTTCAAATGCATTGGTGCATAATACAATAACAGGTATTTCTCTACCCACGTCTGGCTTGCCATGTCGATCCATAAGATAGTCAATTGGTGGTGGTTCCGGGTAAAAGAAGAAATTTGGTGAGAGACCTTCCATGCTCGGTGCTGAAACGACTTTCATCTTGAACCATTGGGTCGGAACAATTGATATTTGCTTGCGCTGGGGCCAAGGGTTTCATTTCAGAAGTTCATTGCTTGCACCATGGTGGTCCAGGAGTTGGTCTTGACCGGGCTCTTCATACCCAATTCGTTTAAACTCCTTAGGGGTGGTGTTTGCGTCTTGGATAACCAGCCCTTTGAATTCAGGTGGGTTGTTCTTGACCGCCGGACTTGATTCATCAGTACCAATTCTGTTACTGTTGGTTTCGAATTTCCTCATGGTAAGAGGTGGATAAGACGGGGGGATGAGGTAGCGCGAGTGGCTTCTTCGGTAATGTCCCCCTCTATGAGTGCCCTGAATCCGCGAATGAGTCGTTCTCCTCGTACTCTTGCTTGGTCATTTTTAATGGCTTCTAGATGCTGGACGACAATGATGGCCATATCTGCCATAAAACGAAGTTCCTCCGGTGAAAGACCAGCTCGTGGTTTGTCGTCGGTAACAGTGTACACTCCAATGACATGACCTAGCCTTGTAGTGATGGGAACCCCCACAATCGAAGGAAACACCATGTCCAGCGTAACCTCGATATTTGTAACTCTTGTGAGTGGCGATATCGTTGATGACCAGAGCTGGAGCGCTGTAAGAAGAGCCATCTGATCCATAGGCCGTGTATGTTTCGGGATACACTGCATCGGCTGAAACTTCCTTGTTACGTTCAATGAATGAATTCCCGAACCATAATTCGTCGCCCGGAGCATGCTGAGAATCATTCAAAAGAGAGAGGGATTGGTAGCCTCCGCGATGATGTATTGTTTGGTGCGGTCGAGCAGAGTGACGACCCCTCTTTTAGCATTTAATCGAAGACAACCCAATTGTGCGAAAGCAGTCAAAGCCTTGTCTCGGTCGGTGCCCGTTATCTGGGATGCGAGGAGGGAGATGAGCCGCTCGTTCAAAATCGGTGGAGATGAATGTCTCGAGCCAGGGCTGATAATACCTGCCTTAGATATCAGCATCAGGACGCGATGACGAATCCAATAATGGGCATACCTGTGCATACCACGCTCCCGAGCACCTTCGGGAGCCATGAGGGCCAACTTAAGGAGCCATATTGCCCTTCAGGTTCTCAAACCTTATGTGATATCCGTCTCTTTTGTGTTATTGCCTCTCCCACCAAGGTAAGCCTATTTTGATTCATGCTGATCATCGACAGGAATAAGGACTTGGCCTGTAGTCTAACCGAGTTTCCGAGACGCCATGCTTCGGGTGCAAAAGAAGCATCCAGAGCGATGGAAGGCCCAAAGGGCCGAGGTGGTCACAAGGTCAAGTATCAGGGAATCGAGGAAGAAGATGCGGCGCACAAGTAGATAACTCGATGAGCGATGTCGATGCGAAGCTAATGTTCGGTTGGTTCCATACCAGAGAAACGTGGAAATATTACCCGGTGCATTGTACCTCAGTACGACTTCACCGGTGCTGGATGAAGGTTGGCATCGAGGATCCTGTGATATTTGACCGGCAGATTGTGTCTGAGTAATAGACCTTTGACGCCGAGCGGAATGGACATTTTAAAAGAGATGCGTAGGTGCTGTCTCAACTCGTCTTCTCGGTCGTCACGACTCGAATGGCTACCCTCTACACGTGACACTGACGGTGACCTCCGTCATCTTTTGAGTATGGCTTTTCAAGCGATATAGGCAAGAGAAAAATCAAAGTCGAGGTCAGAATCCTCGATGTCGAGACCAGCCTGAACCAGATCTCCTTTTTTCATCATATCCATCAGCAGCCGACCAGCACGGACCCAGCCTTTCGCTTTGCCTCCATGCCTGTCATGTACCACGTTGGCGCAATTCAAGTACAATAATACAACATCCCCACCATGGCGCCCGATAGGGGCACGCACTCTCGGGCCTCTTCAACAACCGATGTTGAAGACCACGAACTGTCTGAACCCTCTTCACCTCATTCGCTTACCCAACGCAGTCAACAAGATCTTTCTCGTACTCGCTCCGATCATGCCTGTTATGCTCCGCCCGCTGTGCGAGATTCCGCTCTCGATGGAACCAATTTCACATTTCGAGGAGTTGCCGTGGGCACAGCAATAGGAATCATCATCTGTTTCTCAAACACATACTTTGGCCTGCAGACGGGATGGGTGTCTGGCATGGCGATGCCTGCATCCTTGATTGGATTTGCCGTGTTCAAGGCAA
Organism: Rhinocladiella mackenziei CBS 650.93; assembly: GCF_000835555.1. Taxonomy (NCBI): domain Eukaryota; kingdom Fungi; phylum Ascomycota; class Eurotiomycetes; order Chaetothyriales; family Herpotrichiellaceae; genus Rhinocladiella; species Rhinocladiella mackenziei. Next base: position 468,343 of record NW_013550600.1, read on the forward strand.
TATCGCCTTATTTGGCGCTCCCATTCACACCCGTGGAGAATGTTCTTGTCCAGACAGTCGCCGGCGCGGTTGGAACAATGCCACTGGGCTTGGGATACGTTGGAGTAATACCGAGTCTGGAGTTTTTACTCCGAAAGAGTGAAGGCGCGCCTATCGATTTGAGTCTCTGGCGGCTCTTCATCTGGGGCGTTGGACTGTGCCTCTTTGGTGTCGTCTTCGGTGTTCCCTTGAGGAAGCAGGTTATCATTCGAGAACGCCTGAAATTTCCCAGCGGTACTGCCACGGCACTTATGATCAGTGTGTTGCACGGTGGAGCCAGAACTGATGAAGCCAAAGAACGAGAGATTGAAACAACAGGGGCTGGGGAAAGCGAGGAACTCTTGCCAGAAAGTGAAAGAGAGGATCAGACAGGTCAGCCAGACAAAAATAACTCACGGGCTGACTGGAGAAGACAGATTCGACTCCTAGTCATTGCTTTCGGTGGATCCGGGGCATACACCTCCATTCAATACTTTCTTCCTATCCTCCACAAATTACCAATCTTCGGCACATACCTCGCCAATACTTGGGTCTGGACACTCAACCCTTCACCGGCATATGTTGGTCAGGGCGTCATCATGGGCCCGGCTACGACGTTTCACATGCTTCTCGGCGCCATCACGGGTTGGGCAGTCCTAAGTCCTCTAGCGAAACACAATGGCTGGGCACCCGGTTCGGTCGACGACTGGGAGACCGGGAGTAAAGGTTGGATTGTCTGGGTCAGTCTGGCAATCATGCTTGCCGATGCCATCGTTAATCTGGGTTGGTTGATACTTCAATCCATCATCAGGTACGGCCCTGGTTGGGTGCAATCGAGTAGAGAACACTACCAAACCAGTTCGTCATGGTTGGATTTCTTCTTCGGGAGACAATTTGCTGGGTATCTCGCCCTCAACAGCTCTTCTGTACAGCCTCAAGACGTCCGAACCAACAAACCGCCAAAACTTACACCTCTATCCGAGGAACCTCCAGACGATGCACCACCTCAGCACCTGGTCTCGAACCGGACCATATCCATCTTGCTCCCTCTCACCCTCGTCCTCTGTGTCGTTTGCATTCACATCACGTTCGGCACCTATATTCCTATCAGCCTGAACGTCCTCGCGATCATTCTGGCCTTGATTCTGTCCATCATGGGCGTCCGTGCTCTCGGTGAAACCGATCTGAACCCGGTCTCTGGCATCTCCAAACTCACCCAGTTGGTCTTCGCCCTGATCACACCTACCGGCGAACACGCACATCACGCCATTGTCATCAACCTCCTTGCCGGCGCCGTAAGCGAATCTGGCGCCCTCCAAGCCGGCGACATGCTCCAAGATCTCAAAGCAGGCCACTTGATCGGAGCGAGCCCCAAAGCCCAGTTTTACGGCCAAATGATCGGCAGTGTCGTCGGGGCCTTCATCTCCGCGGCCATCTACAAGCTCTACGTATCTGTTTACCAGGTCCCCGGTGAGCTATTTGATATCCCGACCGCGTATGTCTGGATCTTTACCGCGCGCCTGGTGACAGGCAAAGGCCTTCCGCCGATGGCGTGGCAGTTCGCTATTGTGGCGGGGATAATATTCACCATCACCACCGCACTGCGCATCTACCTGCTCGCGCACCGTGACGACAAACCCTGGTGTCGCGCCCTCAATCCTTGGATCCCAGGCGGCATTGCAGTCGCGGTCGGCATGTACAACACGCCTAGTTTCACGTTGGCGCGAACCGTGGGTGGCGCCCTTAGTTTTTGGTGGGTCCACTGGAAGAAGAAGTCTGAGACCCGCGTTATCGTCCTCGCCAGCGGGTTGATCCTCGGCGAGGGTGTCGTGAGTATCCTGAATCTCGGCCTGGCGAGTTTGGGCGTACCGCACTTGTGATGCTCGATCATCCACGCCTTGGTATTCCGACCGCGGCCATCGGCAACAGTGGCTGTTGGCGGATGGTTGAAATATGACTCCCAAGTATACATACTAAATCTTTGAAAGCTCCATATAGGGCTAAGACCGAGAGATTTAGGCCCATTATAGAGCTATTATACAATCGTGCACATATACACTTGAAGAAAACAATGTTAGATCTCCGAGTGCGGTGATGTCAGGAGACTTTATAATATTGTTCGCACGGATGACGTGACCAAGCCCAGTCGGCCTCAACATGTGGGATAGGATAGGGAGCCTCGTCAACCCACACTGGCACCATCTTTTCCGCCGGTCCTGGGATGAGGATTCGACCCTGTGGGCCAAACGTGCATTGCTTTCTTGACCGTGTGGATTTCAACTTGCCCGAGGAGATAAAAGGCACTGGTCGTAGAGAAACCGATACGCCGTGGCGATATATGGCATAAGTCGGTATCGAATTAGCGGTCCGGTCACCGCAAATATTCCATCGGTCCCACCTCTAATCCCCTTAGAGTGTCTGCATGGATTGTCTTTCACTGAACACACAACGTGCATTGGAATTTGACATCTGCTAACAAATAGCCCCTGGCCACAGCATTCGATTAGTGACCCGATCTCAGCCGACTCATCTAATCATGTCATTCACCGGCCACATCCGCGCCGCAAACTGAATAAGCATTTCCCGCTGTGAATTTGGGTCGTACAGAAATGTCGAAAACAAGTCTTCTAAAGCTTGGAGGTTTCTCACCCCAATTTCCGTCGCGGTGACCTTGGCGACACCGACATACCATTCAACATCGTCTTTGTCATCGCTGCAAATTCCGCCAAAAACAACAACCCAAAGGAGGCAGTCCGTGTGGGGCCGCCAGAGATATCGCAAATCTGTACGTTCGAGCTTTCTCCTGAGCGTATGATTTGATTTCGCGGCGGCACGTCGAGCCATAGCGGGTGCTCGTGTCATAGCGGTCCAATAGGCCGTAGCAATTCTCAGGCAGTCTGTCGTGTCGTTCATTTCGCAATGCAAAGGCATCGAAAGGAGCCTGTGCAGAATGATCAAGACACGCCAGTTGAACCACTTATAGTGCTCGGGGATATATTCAGGGAGATTGGTCAGGTAAACGGACATCTTGAGCACCTGGACAAGGTCTGAAAAGCTCTCGGCCAAGGCTTGACAAGGATTCATCTCCAACATCTCCCTTAATCTTGTCCCTGCTGAGAGATGATATTGACCCTGTGACCCAATGTTGACGAGCATTGCCTCAGTGAGAGGCCCCGGATCCCAGATTGCAAGCAGGCGTGGTACACCAAGGCACTTTAGTGCCGCGGTGCAATCGAGCAGAATCATTTTTTCAAGATGATACTCATCAAATGTACCGAGACCACCGAGCGCTTCCACCATAGACAGCAAGGCTTGAAAATGAGGCTCGGCGACCTCATAGTTATCTGTATCTATTCCCGTAGAATAAAGCCTGTGTGCATCCACGGCCAGGTGGTGGTCCAATTGTCCGGTGGCGAGTTTCGCTCTTAAAGCTCGAATCGCCTTTGTCTTGAAGAAGGTAGGAGCCCGTCGCGAGTCTTCCTCCGTCGCATCGGGGAGTAGAAGCCGGCCTTCCCTGGCGATCATTTGAGTGGATGCAGCGGCTAGAAATGCGTACATATGCGCGGGCTCAGCCATACAGGCTTGCATATCGGCGTGGATCGATAGAGCATGCCGAATTTGACCCAATGGCACTTTTTGGGTGTCCTTCCAGAAGGTCTCTGGTAGAATTTTGGTATTGTAGTGTTGAATCAGAGGAGGTGCCCATTGTTCTAGGAGACGGGTGTTGTTCTCGAGCAGGCTTGGTACTCTTCTGAGGAGGATGGGAGGACTCGCGATGCTGGTCAACCCTCTTGGCGGCGAGGTACCACTGTGGCTTAGAGAAGGTGTATCAAAGGAGTGGCCAGGTCGGTAGGGATGTGAGATTTCAAAGAAATCGCTTGGCCGGGTCGGAATAATGGGCGAGGGGCCCGTGAGGGAGAAGGGATCTGAGAGTAAAGCAGAGAATCGCGGATCTAGCGGATCTTGTGATGGAGACAGTGGACTTGTTGATTGAAATGGGGGATCACCGAGGTCGATATTTTGGATAATGTCGAAATAATCTGTACCATGAGACGGGCCTCCCTGAGAAGAAGAAACTTCTGTACGAGGATCAGCGATAGTAGGGCCTGGAGAGACCGAACTCTGACTGCTTGTTGGCGGAGCTGATATGGACTGCTCCCGAAGGCGACGTTTTCGGGCAAAATTTTGTCGTTGAACATGACTCTGCTTGGTTCTGTCAAGCTCGGCATCTTTGGTTATTCGGGTGAAGGTCGACGCGTCCTCATTGACGAACAAAAAGCGGGATTCGGGGGATTGGGATCGTTTCGATTTGGGGGGCATGACACTTGGCTAGATTGCTGAGTTTCGTAACTGGATGATCGATCGCACGGGCGTAGCTAAGTGGCCCCCGGATTAGGTAAAAGGCGAGGCTGCTCCCATAAAACGCCCAACCGGAGCAGATCCTACCAGGCTCAACGGTTGGAAACAACGTTGGAGTCCTGGGCAGTACTACCTTGGGGGCGCACAATTAACGATGCTGTGGCTCGAGAGTCAGGAATCGTAGAAGCTGGTTCAAAGACTTGGGTGGCTTTCTCCTGATTGAGCTTAGGTGGTTGCTGATACATCTGGCTTCGACATAATTGGTATTTGGGGCCCGTCATGCAGCTGTTGATCGCCTGGGACGAGACGATGGCGCTCTTTTAAGCCTGCAGGGCTGGCTGCAGGTCGCGGCCTTGTGCAAATAAGATGGAAACTAGCGGAGGTTTCCGAGAAGAATTTGCTTGTTCGCAAAATTGTAACCCTCTTTCAAACCTGTCAGGCAAGAGCGTAATGAGATGAGAAGGGTGGATTGGCCTCCAGGGAGCCCAGAAGGTTGTATATCATGTTAGCCGATCACAATAGAGCATAGAGGAAGGGGTGGCATCACACTGAAGGCCTAGGACTAGACCTGACATTCGGTTAGGAGGGAATGGCCACCGACACCCGCTTCTGGGTCCAGTGTCTAGAAACGTCTTGAAATTCCCCGAGATGGCCATGCTCGTCCCGGGCATGCCTCGAGTAGCCTGACGAGAACGGGCTCCGCCAATCCGAAGTAGACTCACCTGCGTACGCAAGGTGGGAGGGGAGGGATGCATGAGGATCGGTCGGCGGAAGAACAGAATATGGCGCACTCCTAGCGGAGGCTGAATAAGAATCGGGAAAGGCTAGTCTCTGGCACAAGAGGGAGGGTAGCGTTAGAGAGCACGAGGGAGAAATATCAAAGGTAGAGGTGATGGTAGGAGCCGAAAACGGGGGTAGGAAAGGTAGGAGAAAGACTGAGAGAGCATAGGATATGCATAAGATGATGGACGACTACGACGAGGGACCAAGGGACGCCGCCACGCAGCGGAAGCAAAAGTGATAGATTAGGGCACGATGTACGTAGGGACATCGCAGGAGTTGGTTTGTGAACCATCTCGTACGTAGGTAGGACAATACTTAGCACTTCGGCGTGATAGCAACGTAGGTAGGACGCAGGCGCTGTTTCTATTTCCTTCTGCTTGGCAACACTTTCCTGTTCGGGATTCTTCTGATATGACGGCTATTGGTCGGGACCACCCCTGGGACAACTCTTTTTTTCCTAGACCCAGAATAGCCGACCTCGCCATGTCCGAGTCGAATCGAACAGAACTGCCTGGTCCATGTCGCACCCTCGCTAAACACTGCCCAATGCACCTCCCTCGGTCTCAACATACCAAGCTGCATCAAAGTTCCACCTCTTCCTGTAAGATACTTGCAACGGCCGACATCACTTACCTCACCCGTCCTGTTCCCTCGCTATTCCGATCTTTTCCTCACGTTCCTCTCTCCGCATTTGACTCAGATCGACTGGGCCACAAACCCAATGCCCCAAAACCGAGATACTACATTTTCTAATGATAATACTGTCCGACACCTTCGGGATCGGTTACACAATTTACCGCGAAGAGGCTCACGTTCGGTTACCATCGCGCCGACGAATGTCTTCCACTGAATAAACTCAGGCATGACAACAAACCAAGCTAAGGATTTGGAATATTAATTTTAAGAGGGCGAGAACATTTTGCGGATGCAAAAGATTTTGTTCGGCTGTAGCCCGGGTGTTGACGACCAGGCTACGTCCGAAGGCTGATTGTGGATGTCACCAGTTCTTTGGGAGAACCGAGGTTGCGTAGTTTTGTTGTAAAGTATAGACCATGAGCAGTATATCTGCATATCGTTTCCGGTTCCTCGAAACGCGGCAACACCGAGTCGTATGGAGGTCGGGTCAAATTCGGAAGAAGTTGGTTTCATGATCGATGGCATTGAGATGTGCAATAACACTTTCGTTGAATATGACTTACAATACATGCCTGTTTCTGAGAGATAAAGAGTGAACGAGTGATATCAATTGCCTTTGGAGGGCGATCAGGCTCTTTGGGCTTCGGATCTTGACCGTGCAAGCGCCGCGGCGGCATTAGGTAATGGGTACTGGGTATCTCCTAGTCGAATGCTGAGTATTCAACAAGGCTGCGTCAAATTCAGTCTCTTCTCTCGATACGGTTCCTCCACCACCATATTTACGTCCGTATCACCGGTTACCTTTCATTTTCACATGTCATTTTAGGCATACGACAATTTCTCGATATGCCTGCTCAAGCCTCCCGCTTCGACGATCTTTTTCTGAATGACTTATTCTCGTCCTGAACTCCGTTGCTCGCCCTCGCGAGGTCCTGCATCCCACCCCCAAATCCTCCGAAAGAATCACCATGCCCGCGTTTCGAAAAACACCCCAACCCGGTGCCTTGCCCCTCTTTTCGACAAATCCTGTGCTCGAACGGACCCAGTCGCAATGGTTGTTCACGGCCGAGGAACTCTGTCGATCCCCAAGCATCCTCAACGGAATGCCAGTCGCGCAAGAGTTGGCCAACAGACAGAAAGGAGTCAATTTTATAACACAGGTTGGGATCATGTTGAAACTGCCTCAGTTGACTCTCGCGACAGCATCCGTGTATCTACATCGATTTTTCATGCGACATGAGATGGTTCAGCCTGGTCAAAAGGGACAGCAAGGGTTTCATCACTACTCTGTGGCCGCCACCGCCATATTCCTGGCGACGAAAGTCGAAGAAAATTACCGAAAGATGAGAGAATTGGTGGTGGCCTGTTGTCGAGTGGCCCAGAAACAACCGAATCTGGTGGTCGACGAACAAAGCAAAGAGTATTGGAAGTGGCGAGATAATATCTTGCACAACGAAGATTTGCTCCTCGAGGCTCTTTGCTTTGATCTGCAACTTGAACAACCGTACCGAATTCTGCTCGACTACCTCCGATTCTACCGAGTCCAGGAGAACAAGTTATTGCGGAACACGTCCTGGGCTTTTCTCAACGACTCGCTCGTCACTACCATGTGCCTTCAATTGACGCCGAGTGCAATAGCCGGCAGCGCACTGTACATTGGGGTCAAGTTTGCAGGAATTACTCTTCCGGACGACGAAAGAGGAAGACCTTGGTGGGAACAATTGGGTCTTGGTCTTCACGATCTTCAGAGAGGATGCAACTTGATGGCAGAAGTCTATGAGAATCCTACATTGCCGCGCCAAGGGCAAAAAGAAGCGTACACTAGAGACGATGATTTCTCCATGTTCGATCGAACACGCCAGGCCACCTCTCCCCAGCCTGACCGATCTCCGGCTTTAAGTACGAGAAGCGGAAGTCAAGGTGCCAAGCGGGATCGAGATACAGCAGATGACCCAAACTCGGGCGAGTGGGGGTCAAGCTTGACCGCTCGTCCGCCCGGAGAAAATCTATGGCAGCCCTCGCCCAAGAGAGCACGTCGAGACTCACGCGATGACACCTCTAACCTGCCGGAGCGGGCGATGCAACGAATTCCCTCACGCGGAGTGGATGATCCATCTGACCATGATTCAAGAGAACATGTCGATGATGTACAGAAACGGATTGACGACATTGTCAACAATTCAGCCTCCAGTCGAGTGCCACGACCGGGTCTGCCGCGAAGAGCCTCACACCAGCCCTCGTACCAAAGCCACTCGTCGAGAAGACATTCCTCATCGGGATCGAATTGGAATGGCCCTCCGTCATCGTCCAGCAATGGCCATCAAGATCGGGTTCTTCCACAGAGCCGTCCAGTGAGTCGAGACAGCGACCACTACCATCAAAATGATCAGTATGACCCTCAAAGAATGGCCAGCCGCATACCACCGCCATCGGTCAATGAGAGGCCATTTCCACCCCAACCGGAGCAGTTCCCGAACGGCATCAATGATCTAGATGACGCTGAAAAGGTTGATTACGGAAGCGAAGAGGGCGAATTGTGAGCTGCGAACCTTTTGTCTTGGTCGCAAGGCGTGACAGTTGAACTCGCAATTCAGTAATCTTCCGAATGAGGGACTGGGCCCGGCCGGAGAAGATGATGTGATTAGTATTCGACAGGAATAAACCTGCTCGATGATTGGCGTGAGCGCAAATGCGGGGAGATGGAAAGTCGGAGATGGTTGCGAAATTTCTCAGACAAACGATGGGGGGGGGTTGAACGACGGCAAACCCTCGGCTGAGGCGTGACGTGCAACCACTCGATTTCTAATAAGCCGCATTGCGTGCTCGACTTCACATTCTATATATTCCCGTCAGCGACATTGTTTCCTGCCCAGGTCTACTTCTGACTATTGCGACAGGAATATTACCGACTCATTGGCATCGGGCCCGTGCATTAGCCTGCCACACCGAATTCGATATTTGACCCTTCTGCCATGTCCGCGACAGCCGTCGAAACCGCCACTTCTACGACCCTCTCAGGGGTGCAAGACTCCTCATATGTTCCTCGAGGACCAGTCAAGACAAAACTCAACTTTTTCCAAGACCCTGCAGGCGGGGCCAAACCATACAACTATGTTGAGAAACAACCGGACGGCCAGCCACAGCGCAACTTCGGCGAGAATGTGGTGGAGGTCCAAATGAATGATATTCGTGGAAGGGAAGCCGAGTTCTGGCTGGACAAGGATGCCTTCCAAGCCATCAAAGGCGTCTCGTCAGAAGAGAAGGACTTTGTGGATGATGAACACATCAAGACAGTCTACTATCCAGAAGTAGAGAAACTTCTCCTGGAGCACGTCCCGGGCGCCCACACAGTCACCATTTTTGACCACACCATCCGCCGGTCCAACCCGGATGCTCCTCGCGCTCCCGTGACTAGAGTTCACGTGGACCAAACGGCCCGTTCTACCGAATGGCGAGTGAAGTTGCACAATCCCGACCAGGCCGAAGAGCTTCTCCAAGGTCGATACCGAATCATCAATGTCTGGAGACCCATCAACGGAACCGTTCAAGCGCACCCTCTCGGATTTGCCTCTGCGGACACCGTTGACGACAACGATCTTGTTCCTGTCGAGCATCGATATCCCGTCCGTACGGGCGAGACAGCGGCGGTGAGATACAACAAGGGACAGACCTTCTATTACTGGTCGGGGATGGACAATGATGAAAGACTGTTGTTGAAGTGTTATGACAACAAGGAGGGCGTTGGTCAAAGAGTACCGCATACGGCATTCGTTGATACCAGAACCCCCGAGGGTGCCAAAGGCAGAGAGAGTATTGAAGTTCGTGCGTTGGTGTATGGATAGACTTCATTCTCGTTGCCATATTTCGCCGAGGAATGTTTTAATCAGCAGACACGGAGCATTGGCGGCGGTGCTTTTTTCAATCAACATGTACACTAAGAATCAGCCATGCGAAGACTTAAATGAAGGTCAAATCATGACGGCAGTGGCACTCGAAGAAGGCACCGGCGTCATTTGCCTTGAAATCTGAATCCTATTCTCTTGTACGGTCGCCTCCGGTTAACGCGCTTCGGGCGCGGGCTGGGTGCCGCTGCTTTTGACGGCTACAGGAACCCCCATCCCTCTCTCCCTCTCTCCCTCTCTTCCAACCTGGTTTTTCCTCTCACCTCCGTTCGCCCTGACGCACTCTGCTATACTTCACTTCGATACGCCTGGATTCTCTCCCCGCTGCCGCATCAGAGCCCCCGTCGTCGATTTCTCTGCTTCGAAATCTGCCTTGTCTCCTCGAGTGCGCCTCCATCAGCCTCCCAATCCTCGATCTTTGCGGTCCCCTCTACACTTTCGAGGAGGAACCGGTTCGGCCCCCTCATGCGCCTAATCCCTCCATGGCGCATTTGACTTCGCTTGCCGCACATCGTGCAGGCTCAGCATCATCCACGCCTCGACCAGGATCCTAATGATGTGGGTTTCGGCATCGGCAAGTCTCAACTCCTGTCTCCTTGTTTGAGCTGAATGAAGTATAGCGGCTCCCGGAGAGGTGGTTGCGAACGGAACTATGAAGGAGAAAAAGTGGGTTTGGCAAGACATGATTTCGCTCGGACAAAACCCAGATGTTGATTCTCCGTTACAGCCGATTTCAATAGCGGGCGGGCTTATGCTTGTGAGGTTGGCTACCAATTTCGAAGAAGACTGCAAGGTCGAAGAATAATTGAAGACGGCTGTCTCGGTCCAGAGGGTACATTCTCGTCACCCTTTGAATCATCGGAACCTGGGAGAACGGGCCAACGCCCCCATATCCTCCCCTCAATTCTTGAGACCACCGTCTCCGGGGTCAATCCCACCCTCAGGATAACAGCAGTCCCTTGTTCTCATAATATTTCGGTGATATAACCCGCCTTACTTGCGGTTATGGTCTTCACTCTCCCCGCCTCATAGGGCCTGGAAACACTAATAGAGAAAACCTTTAGCAGGCTAGGGTTCAAACTCGGTAGTTGTGAAAGACTTGGAACTACGCCTCGTGAGGCGAGGGAAAGGGCGGAGGGCGTTGGGCCGTGCTGAATACCTATTTGAATAGCACCTGTTCCCTCGCTATTCTCTACCGCCCGACCCATCGTTCTACTTCACACCTCCCGGAACAGTGCACTCTAATCATGGCGACTTCCATCGCGTATCAACCTCGGGCTAGTGAACTGTCCTTCAGAAAGTCACCCCTTCGGCAAATCTTCCATAGTTGGCCTGTACGGTCGTGTGTCGAGCAGACGGAGTTCAAAATCTCCTCGACAGGCACTGCCTATGAGCAATGCGACCAAAGATGACGACATTGACTGCGAAAGCGAGATCGGCGATCTTTCCGTCGCTCACGGATGTCTTTCTGCGGAGCGAATTAGGATTGGAGAAAGTGCTGACCACTCCCGTTGATAGGACCGGTAAGGACCATTTGATTTAGATGGGAAATCTTCCTTTAGGACCCCTCCTTTTACTTTTGCAAATTCCTGAGGTCCGAAAGCTGGGTGTAGAGCTTACTCACTTTTACTGGCGAAAGCATCTGATCAAACACAATTCCCCAGATCCAAATATTGGCGTCGTGACACCCTAGATGGTAGAAATATTACCAGGAATAGTGTCTATAATCATTCTTGACGTTCCAGTCGCATCTATCCTGGTTTGCATCGAACACATGGCAGACATCCATTCAGAGTCAATGTGGCCATTCTGTTCCGTCAGAACCAGACCTTGGAAGTCCTTGATAAGTGAGGACCCTTGCAGATACGTCATGACGACGGCAGTACTCTTCGGACTCCTAGGTATTGTCCTATGAGGTCTGAACAAGACCCAAAATAAAGAGAGCAACATGACGCCTAAGATTGCTTGGCTAAGGTATACCGATGTCGTAAAGCCCCTGTATGATGTTGCGCTACTGTATGGAACAGCGGCGAGCGTGACAGTTACAACCTCTGCTAGTAGCGCGTTGAGTGACAAGCAGGCTAAGAAGTAGTGCCTTCGGTATAAATTCGCTCCCAGGGCTGTCAAAGGGATGCTGCTGGTGTTGATAAAGATGGAATCTTTGGCGGGTGTCGGTCCTCTCATTAAACGTTGATGTGGTTCCTCCAAGCGAGCCTCTGTAAAATTGTTAGTTAGAGAACAAAATGGCCCCCCCATTTTTGAAAGACATGACTTCCTTACCATGTTCGATAGCACTCCAGCCTTGCGAAACGAGTAAACCAATTACCGCCCATAGAAAGCGCAAGCCAGTGCTTTGGCTGTCCATGAATCGCTCAAACCCGCTGTCCATGTCAGACGTCCAGGCATAATATGTAATTATCACCAAAATTCCCGCAAGATATATGAAAAAGGTTGCGGTACAGAGTCTTCTTGCGCAAGGAGTGTTTATCCACCGCTTTCCCGACAGGTTTGCAATTGGATCATCTGTTTGTTGGCCTTCCACAGACGCAACTTCAGATGAGGCTGCAAAAGAGAGACTCTTCTCTCGCGAAAGCATTGAGGAGCCTCGCGGTCTGTCGTCAACAACAAAGCCGAAGCCATCCGAGTCTTTCCAACTGGTGATCTTCCAGTTTGTTCTTGTTAATCGCTCTTTTACAAGATTTGATGCGACGTCCTTATCAATTGTCATAAGAGCCGCCGAAACTGTCGGATGTCCCATCAGAGAAGCTACGGCTGCAATGCTTCTTGGGTCTCTGGGCCCAAGTAATGGGTCCCTACAAAGAACTCAAGGACATGTTCGCTTCTCAGGCCATACCTCAGGACCTACCAAGCGCCGCTCGGGATTACACAGCCACAGCTCAAAAATTATTTTGTCGTTACTCAGGTCCAATCGCGCATGCTCAGGCCTGGAAATGGGAATGTACTTTGGTGAGGGCTCTTGGCATAGCTGGTGTCTTGGCAACCGCACAAATTCGGCGGGAAATTTTCCTGCAACTTGTGACATCGATACCAGAGCCAAGCCTCGCCAATCCGAGTACGACGAGCCTCGTCGCACACATTTCTTCTATTAGCTAGTCCGTTTCAATCTGCCAACGACACATGCTCGATGAAAAAACAGTGGTGCCTAATTCCCAGCTTTGATTTTCTCTACCGAACAGCGACCACAGCATTTCTCTTTGACTCCTTTTTGACTGTCAACCACCGTGGCTGTGCAAACTTCACTGGTACCAAGCCCAAGCCGAGTACGAGATGTCCCTATCGAGCAAAAACCGCGAAATGATGATAACGGCTAAGGCTCGAGCTGAGAGTACTAGTATCAGCCCATCGATAGCCAAGGGTCGAGTCTAGTCTAATTGGACTGACCCCGAGTACGGAGAAATGATGTGTGCGTTAGATGAAACGATCAGGCTGTGTGTCATGCCATGATACATCACACTGGCACACCGATATATCCTAAAAGCCAGACAACGACACCGCAGGAAGTGGATACCAAACACCCAAGCTCGCACTGCCTCTCATCTCATTTCCTCCGCATTGATTGGCTACCAATACGATACCTGGTTTGTTTGGGCCAGCCCATTGGTTTTGTTTGATGGGTTTTGCCCTTGCTGCAACTGGTATGTTCGCACACCTTACTTTCCTTTCCCCCCATCATTGTGTTGCCCTCTGGGGTTCCATGATTGTCAAACAAGGCGCGCAAGGCGTACACGCAACTCAATATTCTTTCTCTACCAACTCGACGATTTGGGAAAACGAAAAATCAACAGACCCAGTTTCAGATTGCGCAATGAAACACGATTCTCCCTTTCAGAAATGTCCTCTCACTGGGACATAGAAAAAGCTCCGGCATCTTTCCAGAAGGGGACTAACGGGCCCCAGCCTCGCGTGGAAAATCCACACGCTGTGATTCGGGGGAAATCCGAATACGTTGATTACCCCATTTGCTTGCTTGCTTCAATAAGATACGTGCACGGCGTCTATCTAAAATGCGGGCAAGAAACACATATGGAGTACGCCTACCCACTCGTGAAGCTTTCTTGGAGTACGGACGAAAGGTGAAGCTTGATCTCTTTCCTTTGTTTTATCTCTTCTGTCCAATCTTATATATAGAACCGTCTCTTTCGCCCACTCCCTTCGAGTTCTTTGCTTGCCTTTTTGTATTCACATCTTCCTATTTGGACGTGACAAAGACAAAGACAGTACACCACAGAAAGCTGTACATCATCCTACACACAAGGAGAGAACGCATCGTATCTTCAGCGTCGTATTTGCAAGCCTGCGACTCGTTTACCCGGAGCTGATACTGGCCAACCACAAACAACTTTCTGCGACGGCTGCTTATAACATAACAATATCGTTATCAATCTTCTGTTGAACCCGGACCTTCTCGGAGGCATCGTCGCTACTTGCTTGTATAAGGAAGAACAAAGTCAACCCCATCACCTATCTGACTCGACTCATCAAGCAACAACAAGAATTTCTCTCACCTCCAAAATGTCCGATTCCAACTCCAACGACGACATCCACCTGTATTTCTACTCGCCCTCGACCGCAGCCGCCGTCGTCTTCTCCGTCCTCTACCTCCTCCTCACCGTCTGGCACGCCTACATCAACTTCATCCACGCGCGCCACCAAGCCATCAAACACAAATACACGATCCCTCTCTTCGTTGCCGCATTGATCTCAACGGCAGGCTGGTCCGTCCGCATTGCCTCGATCAACAACGACTCCTCGATCCCGCTCTATGCCGTCTCCGCCTCGTATATCGTGATCTCGCCCATCTTCGTCTGCGCTACCCTCTATCTGTTACTCACGCGCCTCATCCGCGCATCCCTTCCCGAAACGAACGGACAGCAGATCTTCTTCCGCATCTCTCCGCGCTGGCTAGGTCGGGTGTTCATTACCAGCGACATCTTCTCTTTCTTAACACAGTGCTCGGGCTCCGGCATCGCCAGCTCGGGCAATTGGGAAGGAGACTTGAAGGACGTCGGCACAAATGTGTTGCTCGTCGGTCTCGCATTGCAGCTTGCGACGTTTAGTGTCTTTCTCGTCGTCATGGCACGGTTTGTTGGGCGGATCAGGGCATCCAAGGACGCCGGATTCAATCCTTGTGTCAAGAAAGTGATTCTTGGTGCCTGGATCGCGAGCCTTTTTGTCCAGGTCTGTACTTGTTACTCTTTCCCTTTCTCCATGCCCTGTCTCCTCCTCCTCCCCCTTCTTCTCCTCCCTTTTGAAAATCTGTCGTTTGTGTGGATGATGAAACGGAAACTCACCCGTAAATTTTTCTAGATCCGCTCCATTTATCGCGTAATTGAATTCGCCCTCGGCATTGATGGATACCCTTTCAACCACGAATGGTGCCTGTATGTTCTTGAAGCCGGGCCAATGTTCGTCGCTCTCGCGGTCCTCGCTTGGTATCATCCCGTCAAATGGATGCAGCAGAAATCGAGAGGCGAGTTTGGAATGGAAGATGCCGGGAAAGATGGAAAGAGGGCCAATGCGCAATCTGCAGTTGTGAATAATGCCGTTTAAAGGGATAACGCGCATGTTTTGGATCGTGGGTGCAAATAAGGAGTCGGCCAGCGACACATCTTGTGCCATGGAAACGAAAATTGGTGGAGAAATAGATTTATGAGATTTTGATGCGGTCTTGATGCGATCTACTATCTATCCGTTGACAGGGAGTGCAAAGATGGGTGCCTGGAAAATGGTGAACGGAAATGCAATTCAACACGCAAGGCAACAACTTTTTGAATACATGCTTGAGGACTCTTCAAGAGAGGGAAATCGTGACACATTTCTTTTTTCACCGGAAGATTTCATAATATTTTCAGGGGGGGCGTTTTGGTAAGGTGTTCTTGATTATTTTATTTTTTGGCAGAAACTATTCCACCAGACTGAAGAGTTGAGAACTTGCATACGAAATTCAAACTGGGGGTCATTCTGTTGGGTTTGAGAAATGAATCGCTCTCGGGTTTCCATTGTATTACGTTGCACATTGCATTCTGCTTTCCCTTTCCTTGAACAGTCCAAAAAGGACTCCAAAACAAACATTTTCTTCGTGAGTCATGTCCCATTTTCTTTCCAACCTGGATATCGTCTTTTTCCCTCCCTCTTTTCCAGCTTGTTTCGTCATGATGGAGCCAAGATTGTCGTCTGAGGTGGTATATCTCTGCCTGTCAAATGCAGCTGGAGCACCGGTGGTAGTTGGAGTACATCGCCGTTGATTTCGGCGACTACGGTCTGCACGATACTTTTTGGCCAGTCGAGATGGGCTTTGAATTCGGACGATTCGAGACGCTCGAAGATTCCCTCGGCCCATTCGATGGTGCCGTATAAGACGCGCACGCGCGAGACGTCGGCGCGATTCGGCCATTCATGCGCCGCGAGGGGAACCATGAGCAGTTGAATGCCAACGAAGTAAGCGAGCAGAAGCTGCGAGACCAGATTGTTTGGGTCCAGGAACGTCTTGAAGGCGTCGTGGCACAGCTCATACCACACGCCGTAAACGCCGGTGAATTGGATATAGCCGGACGCCGGGCTGGCCTGGAGCGATACGATCACATCGACGAGAGCCGCGTGGAAGTCGATTTCGGTGTCCCCGGTCAGGTATGGCCTGATGTTCTCCAGTGCCGCGTACGCATCTTCTAACAGGGTCGGGTCGACAGGAGGAAGGTGATGCAAACGCGGCGCCATAAATTTGAAGTGCCAGTCCGGTTGCAGATTGAATGCGGTGGGGGAGTGTTCTTGTCGGATTTTGTCTGTTGTCAAGGCGCAGCCGCGCACCATGGTGATGAAATCAGCCAGGCCGTCGCCCATGTATGATGCTTGGAAGGTGAGCGCGTAGCAAGATGCAAGCATCGCGTCAGATTCTCCATATGCTCGCGCCATTCGACTGAGCGCTTGGTTCAGTCCGGCTATCGCGTGGCCGCGATGGACAAGGGATTCTCTTCGGTAGTCGACCCCTGTGAGTCGGCTGAGGTGCGAGGCTCCCAGTGAGAGGAGCGCGTGCATAAGGTATTCGTGCTGTTCGGCGAATTGGGGGATGTCGTGTACCCAGACATGGTCATTGTCGACGGGTAAATGAGGATATGCGATGGTTAGGAAGTGATGGAAGAATCTCATGTCGAGAATGGAGAATGTGGCGCCGGGGAACGATGGCGAAGTGTGTGGATTCCGCCTTATCAAGGGCAGGTTGGATTTTCGGACGGGTTGCTCGGTGGGATATACACAGTTGATGCCTTTCATGAGACAGCTCCCGCATGCTGGCTTCTGTTCACCGCATTTGATCTTGCGACTCTTACAGCTAAAGCAACCGCCTCGAGATTTCTTATGTGAGCGACGCGTGAGGTTTGGTGCCAGCGTCCGGGTTTTGTGTTGTCGTCGGGTACTGGCCGGAGTGGTGGATTCCGATGAAAAGTCCCATGAGGCCAGTGAAGTGAGGTCGGTTGAGCTGTCGCGAGATACACTGCTGTGGCTATCTAAAGTCATCTTTTAAGTATCTGGTTAATGGATGACGATCAGGTTTGTGTGAATCCCAGGCATGTTTTTGGGCATTGAAATTATTTTGGGGTAGTAGGGTTAAAGGTCATGCCTCACAAGGAACAACTGACTAATTCGAGTCCCAGCGAGTCGGTTTGAGCGAAGAGAAAAAAGATCCACGAGACATGGGTCGGATATGTTCGGCCAAGCGCGAGGCATACACGAGGGGCATACTTTAGTCCCACAGATCCTTTGGTCCTTGGGTGTGGTTTGCCATGAGGAAATTCGACTTGGGATGGAGGAGCTTGAGAAGGGATCGACATGTTGGCAAACGTTTCAGCCTGGAGTCATTGTCGGTCCCAAGCCAGTGAGGGAAAAGGAACACGAGAATGTGACGCAGAGGCGTCCCTTTAATCCAATAGGGACAAATTGGACAGTGGTTCAAACTGTCCAGGGTTACGCCGTTTCCTCGAATGACAGCCAATTATCCTGTGGGGGCCAGAATGGTATTGATGTGGATAAGGCACCCGGTTAACTCTTCCAGCCTCCAGAGCGTTGTCCTTTTTTGAAATAGAGCCGGGGTGTCTGCCAAAAATAGAGGTGCCAACCTGGTAAGGCAATTTGCTCGTATCGTCCGACCTGCTTCATTGAGTATAAAGCGCTTGACAAAGCCATCTGCCATGGCCATGGAGCCAGGCAGAAGCGAGAGAAAGCAGAAGGTCCAGCCGTGTTGGGACGAGTATTTCCGGGGGTTCAGAGCTGAAGTTTTGGGATGGGTCGTCTTATTGTCCCGAACCGCACTAAGTAGGAGTCATGAGGATGTGAAACGATCAAAATCGGTCAATCGGTGATTGATTCATTTAATTGCTCGTCTTCTCAGGTCTCCGTTTCTCTCCGCATCGACCACTGGCCAGAGTTGGTGAGTTGATGAGGGAATTTTGGGGAGCGAGAATTTTTACCGAGGCAGATTGCCCTCCACCACACTAACAAGACAAAGTATCACACAGCGCGAGGCCAGAGTCTATGACGTTGTCATTTGGGTTCACCTCCAGACGTCCAAAAGATCCCAAGCTCCAGAATGCACTCATTGTGTTGATACCAAAGTTGACGTCTTTCATTTTTGTCCCCCCTGTCTCTTTCAGCGTCCCAATAGAATTGTGCATCTAGAATTTCCCATCGCTCCGCGTCCTACGCCATGGACCTGTCCCCTCGAGCTGCCGTGAGACTCCTCCTCCCTCGCCTGCCACTGATTCTGAAAACCGCTCTTTTCAATGCTCTATCTCTGTCTCCGAATTCTTCCAAGCAAAATCTTACCACTGAAGTTGCCGTTGCTTTCCTCCGATCCATCCTTCGTATCCGGAGGCCCGTACTCGTCTTACAACGAGTTTCCACTCGGGATCCTGGAATTCAAGGTCCCATATTGGTTTCGAAGGTTACGATTCCCGCTCCCAATGATGAAAGTGGTCCTCGAGACGCCGTTTGCAGTGCTATCAAAGAGCTGGGAGACGGGTCTGAAACATACACTCTCCCTGATTATGCGGCAGTCGAGGCCGAATGGACTAGCTATGGCCGTGGGATATCCTCCGCTGAACCAAGGCCAGATAGATCGGAGCAAGACCACTACCAAAGACTAATGGAACATACATCGTCGCCCGTCACAATCCTATATTTCCATGGCGGCGCATACTTCTTGATGGATCCGGCCACGGTTCGAGAGCCCATTTCGCGACTGACAAAGATCACCGGAGGCAGGGCTTTTGCCGTCCGATATCGCCTGGCTCCACAGGCTCCTTTTCCTGCCCAACTACTCGACGCCCTGATAGCTTATCTGTCCCTCCTTTCTCCCCCACCAGGGTCATTCCATGAGCCGGTCCCGGCCCAAAATATCGTGCTCGCAGGAGAATCTGCGGGTGCAAACCTTGCCATTGCATTGTTGCAGCTTCTCTTGACATTACAAAGAATGGGCCAGGGCAGGATCAGGTTTCATGGCGTCGATGTTCCCATCCAACTCCCCGCTGGTGTTGCCGGGAATTCTCCCTGGACGGATATCACGCGTTCTCAACCCTCTATTAATAATAACGCACATTTCGACTATCTGGATCCTCCCAGTGCAACGGGTATTTCAAGAGCTGAGCCCATTCCGGACGCGGCGTGGCCAGCGTCTCCTCCACGTGCAGAAATATTCTGTAATGCCTCGATGATGGTGCATCCTCTGGCCTCTCCCCTAGCCGCGCCTCCAGAGCTGTGGAAGGGAATGCCACCTGCTTTCATGTGCTTGGGGAATGAAGGACTGGAAGATGAAATCACTGTCCTCGCTCGTAGGATGCACCAGGGCGGTGGTGTGGTAGATTTTGTGGGATACGAAGGAATGCCACATTGCTTTGCCATGATATTTCCCACTTCTCCTGCGGGTAGGGATTGCTTTGTACGGTGGGCGAAATTTTGCTCTGGGCTAGTCCAAGGCTCCGGACCGACATCCAGCCGGGCGGTCTGGGCAGAGGCATTGTCCAAACCACTACGATTCAAGGAGGTGCCAATGCACCGATTGACAAAGCTGGCCGACCACGAAGTCAATGATGCTATGAACAGAATGCAGAAACATGCTATGGACAGAGAGAAGGAAGCTCTGGAGAAATGGAGTGAACAGCAATCGAAGGCCAAACTATGACGTCGGACGAACGAGAGTGAATATGCTCTCCTTTTTCCTCGGAGCGAGCTCGTGCCTTTTCAGAGCTTCGCCTTGCTAGAAGGCTCGACGCGGGGTCTTGATCCGGTGTCCACCTCTTGGAACCACGGATAGATTGGTGGCCCATCTTGCTCCAGAGTTGCCGAAAATTTCGCCGGTCGTTTCTCGAGGAAGCTCTGTACACCTTCCTGGCAATCACTACAGCCGTTAGGACATAGTCAGCACACATATCCGGGATGCGCGAACATACCGGTTGGCGAACATGTGATAAAGAACAGCACTATCTAAAAGATGGGTCTCTTCGGCTGAAGGCTTGCCTCTCCACATCAACTCTCGATTCATGAATCCGGCGAGCGCACTTGTCTTTTCGACAATGGTTGTGGCTAATTCCAACGCCCTCTTCAGAACGCCAGCTTGATCTTCGATCACTTCTTGAAACAAACTTCCAAAATGTTTCGAATCTCCGCGATATACGTCTCCGGTGGTGAGGAGGTAGAGGGCATTTGAATAGCCAATGAGCCTTGGCAAGAAGAAGGAAGAATTCGATTCCATCGTGATTCCACGGCGGGCAAAGACGAAGCCATACTTGGAAGAAGCGTGGGCAATTCTGATAGCGGCTGAAAGACCCAAGGTCATTCCAAGACCGACGGCTGATCCGTTGAGAGCGACAATGGTCGGTTTTCGACATCGATAGATGCAGAGGTTGAGTCGACCACCACTATCAAGGGAGTGTGAGACCGAGTAGTCGGACAGAGGAGGAAAACACTTGACCTGTCCCGATGATCCACAATCCTCTCTCTGTCTCCACCGCTAGGGAATCCAATGTCCAAATCCGCTCCGGCACAAAATATCTTTCCGGCACCAGTAATGACGACACACTTGACTCTCTCATCCAGGTCAAACATCGGGTAGATCAATTCGAAGTCATGCATCATCTGGAGAGTAAAGGCATTGCCTTGTTGTGGACGATTCAAAGTCACCACTACCACAGGAGTAGCTTCAGGTGCTCCTTCGGGATAATGTGATACTTTGACATCCTTGACCGGCACAGTCTCGTAGGACGTCGGGATCTTGACCTTGATTGGATCGGGAAGCATCTTGAACAGCAATGGGCTCTCTCCTGAAGGAAGCAATACAATCAAAAATAAAAGTGACAAGTCTTGGAGCAGAATATCTTGTCCCCTGCTTCAGCATTTATAGAACATATATTGCGCGAGTTGATGGGTGAGGGGAGGGTGCAGGTATTGGCTGCATATTAGCCTCATGGACCTCGGAAGTTGATTGATTTGTGAACAAGGTCGTAACATAAATCAATAGCAGGCATACACCTATGTGACTGACGAGACCACTGATCTCTGAGGGTATAGACAACCAGGCCGATGAGCCCGTCTCTTGGGGGCGCCTCGAACAACAGCGAGTGGGTCTGGAGCTGTCTAAGCACCAATGGGGCCTAGTTGGGCGAGCGTTGTCCGGTGGATGGCGAGGTACCTCAAATCCCTAGTAAAATGGGGGGTTTTCAGGTACCTTTCCCTCCCTCGCATAGTTGGCTCTTTTTGGCGCTTCTTTTCCCACGTCGTTAAATCTCTTTTGACAGAGCCCTTTGCCCTCTGTTGTCTATGAAGCCTTTCTACCGCCCGTGTAGCCCGCCCTCCTGCCTTCTGACCTCGTTGTCACCTCCGTCGCCTCTGTTGCCTCTGTTGCCCTCCTGCCGCCTCTTGACCTCGCTGCCGACCCCTTCAGGGCCTTCCTGACGCTCTGTGAACCTCTTGTGAGTCCTGAATGAATCCCTGCTCTTTTGCCTGGTTGTATCTCGCAGTGTGAGTGCGCACTCTCTTGCTTCGACCTCCGGCTAGTACTGGAGGTGCTGTAGACGCCGGAATCTCGGTTGGCGAGGCCCAGGAGAGGGCAATCGACGCGGACGGCGTCTTTCAGGAGTGCGAATCGGTAGGCGTTGAGAGAGGAGTGGTTTGAGATGGCGGCGGCGGAGGAGTTGCGGGCACATAGGTGGCTTCAAGGCGAGGAGGGGTCGTTGGTCTTGCGGTCGAGGGTTTTAAGGTCAGATCGATCTAGAAGGTAGACATCTTTTGAGCCTGTTGTCCTCGCTCGTCAGAGAGCTCATTTTGACGTCGATGTCGCTCTTCCTGACGCTCTCGACGCTCTAGAATCTCGTTAGTTGTTAGGGCCTCTTGCGTTCGCGGCACCCAAGGGGGGCTCGCCAGACGTCGCCGACGAAGGAAGTGGACATGAGTGCGACAGTGGGGTTCAAAAAGGTTCAAAATGGCTCTACAACACCAGGAAAGTCTATACAAATCGCGAAGCTCGTAAATGCCAAAGGTATGTAAGTGGCTCAATTTTGATGTTTTGGTACCTCGATTTGTGCGATTTTACTAGGGTTTTGGGGGGGTTCTAGGTACCTAGCCATCCACCGGACAAACGCTCGCCCAACTAGGCCCCATTGGTGCTTAGACAGCTCCAGACCCACTCGCTGTTGTTCTCTTGTCCCCAAGAGAGCCTCGTCGGATAATTCATTAATCCGGGTCCGAGGGCCAGAGTGCCAATTTCCTCCCCTTTGACTCGTTTACAACAGGCCCAGAGAGACCACGAGGTGACTCAAAGACTCTGTACCTGTTGACTGGCAACGATGCCAGCCATATGGGCAAAGCGAGGCGTTTGGCCAATTTGCCGCAACCATTTTTTCCCATTACCACTCTCCCTCTCCTCACATTTCGAAACTGAATCGACAGCAACTTCCCACAAAGTAGGATGTATACTTCTTTGAAGCTTCCCTGGTCCTCTCATCCCTCCGAAGCTGAAACTGCCTACCGTGATGCCGGTCTGGTGAAAACCAAAGGCACGCTCTTTCTCCTACCTCCTTCGACCGACGTTCTACGCGAAACGTTCAACGCGCCTCCACGACCTCAAACTCGTATGTCAGCAGGTGCGGTGGCCCTTTGCAAGCATTTTGAACGTGGTGGAGCGTCTTCTGAACATGGCCGACCACACCCGTTCTGGACTCGGCCGACTGGAAGTAACGAAAATAAGACAGAGATCGCGAGGCAAATACTGGAGGATATGTTGGCGCAGACTGTATGGAGGAATGTCATGCTCCTGCATCATGGGGTAGCCGTTTATGAGATGAGAAATAGCCGGGGGTATGGAATGAGATGGACCCTCGATCTGACGGAGAAGCCAGGAAGTATCGAAAACGAAGAGACGGCCGAGCCCAAGGATGCCAAAGATGACCTAGAGAAGGATTGGGAGATCGCCCACACCACATTTCGAGGATTTTTGGAACCGATTGCTGGCATGGATCACGAACTTTCCACTCAAGACGAGAGTTCAACATCTGCCAATTCGGCCTCATAAAGCATGTGTGCAATGAAGACACCCGACGAATACAAGAGCCCCTAATTCCGGCCGACCGAGTAACGACCAAATAATGCGGTAGTTTGGTCGACTTGTCGACGGGACCAGAATCCGAATTACAGTATGGAGGATGCAGAAATCGGGCCAATGATGCTCAGTAAATTTATTGGCTGATATCGATCTTCATCCTGGTCCGCGTTTTCAACGATAATGGATCGGAATAGCTTTGCAATTTCATTAGGGAGAACCAGGATGATGGATTGGATCCTGCCCCCCTGTCAGATGCAGTAATACAGTTGGCTGATGGAGAAGAGAGTTATATATACACCATGCGTGTGCATGACAGATCTGGTTCTACCGTGCTTCTTCAGCGCTTCCGTGCGTTACCCTCAATAGTCAATTTTACCAAACCACCTCGCTGAGGGTGATCATCGATACCTGATTGCAGGCTCACTTTGTGCCATCCCTTCTCCCACATTTCCCACCCCGCAAGCCACACCGGCTCCACCCCCACGTTGGAGAGATGGCGTCGACGGCTGATGAACCGATGCAACCGTGCACACCACCTCTGTGCACAGGGACACCAAAGCCAGAGAGGTGATTCATGACACTGTTGTTTCATGTGCCCTCCCTCGGCAGTCTCATCGGGTTATTCCCTCAAAAACAGGCCATGGAGTCCCGCTCCGGATCGAGGGTTGGTCCACGTTGTCGACCCATCTTCTACTCTCCAAACAGGCTTTTGTCGCTTTCATCAGCTTCGGTCGTTGAATTTTTTATTTCTTACCACTCGAGTCATGCAATAGAGTTCCCGATTTCAGCACGCGGTGAATCCTGACATGCGGGTCATTGCGGTTATCTGCAGCTCCCAATCACGATTTACAAGGTTCCTGTCGTGTCGTTTGGCGGTCAGAAGCGCCCGTAGCCCATAATGGCTCACGCCTCTTTCACAACCTGGTCTTCGCACCTATCGGTTAAACTATCTCCCAAGAGCTGCTTCAGCTTCATCGATCTAGGTACCTTGTCGACGCCGATATCCTCCTGATATTCATAGATCTACCTTGTTCTAACCTTTGACCAGTTCCCAAGCCAAGCCGCCTCTCCTGTTGTGTGCGCCCAAGCCATGACACGAGGAGACGTGTGCACTCGTTGGCTCGCGGCGGTGTTCCGCTGACAAACAAACACACGGGTCTCATACGAGTCCCTCCCAAGGCAGGAACAATATGGTCTCGATTCAAATCTGATTTGACATCCAGCCCGATTCCTTATTCAGAACTCACCATTGGTGTCCCCGCCGAAACACGTGCTGGGGAACGACGCGTCGCCGTCGCACCACAAAACATCCCACTGCTCTTGAAGAAAGGGTTCTCTCGCGTCCTGGTTGAACGCGGTGCTGGCACCGAAGCCGAATATTCCGATGAGGTTTACGAGCATGTGGGCGCCACCGTGGTGGATCGGCAAACGGTTTGGTCCCAGAGTAATATCCTTCTCAAGGTCCGCCCACCTAACTTGGAGACCGAAATACCTTCGATCCGAGAGGGAGCCGCCATGATTTCCTTTTTACAACCAGCTCAAAACAAGAATCTTGTAGAAGCTCTCGCTTTGCGTCGCGTGACCGCTTTTGCCATGGATATGATTCCGAGAATTTCTCGCGCACAAGCGTTTGATGCCCTGAGTTCGATGGCCAACATTGCCGGATACAAGGCCGTTTTGGAAGCGTCCAATCATTTTGGTCGATTTTTGACTGGTCAAGTGACCGCTGCTGGAAAGATTCCTCCCGCCAAAGTTCTCGTCATCGGCGCTGGCGTTGCCGGACTAAGCGCCATTACCACGGCACGCCGCTTGGGCGCTATCGTACGAGGCTTTGACACGCGATCAGCGGCGCGAGAACAAGTTCAGTCTCTAGGAGCCGATTTCCTCGAAGTCAGCGTCAAAGAAGACGGTTCCGGAGCAGGCGGCTACAGCAAAGAAATGTCGCCGGAATTCATCGAGGCGGAAATGAAATTGTTCATGGAACAGTGCAAAGAGGTTGATATTGTCATCACCACCGCCCAGATTCCGGGCAAGCCTTCTCCCAAACTGATCACGGAGAAGATGGTCAGCGCCATGAAACCAGGCTCCGTCATTGTCGACCTTGCGGCTGAAGGTGGGGGGAATTGCGAAGTCACTGCCCCGGGCAAAGTCATCGTCCACCGCCACGTGACGGTCATTGGATACACCGATTTTCCATCTCGACTTCCCACACAGTCGACAAGCCTGTACTCCAACAACATCACCAAGTTTCTCCTGTCGATGGCTCCGAAGGATAACTCGTTCGGCGTCGATATGGAAGATGAGGTCGTCCGCGGTGCGGTCGTCACTCACAACGGCGAGGTCATTCCTCCGGCACCACGCCCACTTCCTCCTCCAGCGCCCACTCAGCACCACCACGAGGAAACCAAGCCCATTGAGCTGACACCCTGGGAAAAACAAACCAGACACGTCGCAGCCGTGACTGGAGGAATGGGTGCCGCACTGGCCCTCGGGAAATTCACAAGTCCTCTCTTTATGAGCAGTGCGTTCACGGCAGGTTTAGCAGGCTTGATTGGCTACCGATCTGTCTGGGGTGTGATACCGGCTCTGCATTCACCTCTGATGAGTGTCACGAATGCCATATCTGGAATTGTCGGTGTGGGTGGATTTTTCATCATGGGCGGCGGATACCTTCCTGAAACACTCCCTCAAGTTCTGGGCGCATTGTCAGTTCTCCTGGCCTTTGTGAACGTATCAGGAGGATTCGTCATTACAAAACGAATGCTCGATATGTTCAAGCGGCCCACCGATCCCCCAGAATATCCATGGCTCTATGCCATCCCCGGAGTTCTATTCGGTGCTGGCTTTGTTGCAGCTGCGAGCACGGGTATGGGTGGGCTCGTTCAGGCAGGCTATCTAGTTAGTAGTATACTGTGTATTGGTAAGTTGGATTTGCTCATTTTACTCCACGCCCAGCACTAAAATGTATTCCAGGATCGATTCAAGGTCTAGCATCTCAAGCGACCGCCAGAACCGGAAATCTTCTGGGCATCCTCGGTGTTCTGTCAGGCATCCTGGCCTCCCTTGCCGCAGTTGGTTTCTCTCCGGAAGTACTGACGCAGTTCGGAAGTATCGCTGCAATTGGTGGTATTGTTGGTACGTCCGGTGTCCCTGTTAACTTGGTCCTGGTCTATCTCTCTGACTATCCATTTTTGAGGTGCTTTGATTGGAAGACGAATCACACCCACCGAATTGCCTCAGACGGTCGCAGCCTTACACTCGGTCGTTGGCCTGGCCGCCGTCCTCACCAGTATTGGAAGCGTCCTAGCTCATGTCTCTGAGATTTCCACTTTGCACATGGTCACCGCCTACCTGGGCGTACTCATCGGTACCATAGACCCCATCTCTCTCTCTCTCTCTATATACATCTGTTGGACTAACCACAATTACAGGCGGTATAACATTCACCGGTTCAATCGTCGCCTTCCTCAAACTCGCGGGGAGAATGTCCTCGCGCCCAACAATACTCCCTGGCCGACATTTGGTCAACTCGTCCCTCCTCGCCGCCAATGCCGGTACAATGGGTGCCTTTGTCACCCTGGCGCCCGGAGCCCCTGGAATCGCGGCCGCGTGTCTTTCCGCCAACACTGCATTGAGTTTCATCAAGGGCTATACGACCACAGCAGCCATTGGGGGTGCTGATATGCGTATGTTGCTCCCGTTACCATTCAGTGGCCAATGCAGGATCAATCCACTCGACTGACGCGCATATAGCTGTCGTTATCACGGTGCTGAACGCCTACTCTGGCTTCGCCCTCGTCGCAGAGGGATTCATGCTCGACAACCCGTTACTACTAACCGTTGGATCACTAATCGGTGTCAGCGGTTCGATCTTGTCGTATATCATGGTTCGTCGGGTCTCATTTCTCTCTGCTACCAATTTTTCTCGTCTCTTTTCTTGGAAAATTGCAGAAGAGAAGCTAATGTGCGATCTTTTCCCAGTGCGTGGCAATGAACCGCTCCCTAACTAACGTTCTATTCGGCGGCATCGCCCCCATCGCCCAAACAAACCAAGAAATCAAAGGCCAAGTAACGAAGACCACTGTCGAAGAAACCGTCGAAGCTCTGGCCAGCGCAGAGAGTGTGATTATTGTCCGTCCCTCTACCATTCTCCTCTTTTTTGGTCTATGCTAATTTTATTCTAGGTGGTCGGCTACGGCATGGCTGTCGCCAAAGCACAATACGCAATCGCCGAAATGACGGCCCTGCTGCGCTCCAAAGGCGTCAACGTCCGTTTCGCCATCCACCCGGTCGCCGGCCGCATGCCGGGCCAGTGTAACGTGCTACTGGCCGAGGCGTCGGTACCGTACGATATTGTGCTCGAGATGGATGAAATCAACGACGACTTCCCCGAGACGGATCTCACGCTGGTCATCGGTGCGAATGATACGGTGAATCCGATTGCGTTGGAGCCGGGCAGTCCGATTGCCGGAATGCCCGTGTTGCATGCGTGGAAGAGTAAGGGCGTTATTGTCATGAAGAGAGGGATGAGTAGTGGATACGGTAAGTTAAATACTCGCTTTCCTATCTCCTCTTTTGTGTCCTCTTACCACCTTAATCTCGTTGTATCCCCCTCGTATCGTCATATGCCTTCCCGCTCGATTCCGTCTGGCTGCTGATTTATGGAAAATGTTCAGCCGACGTCCCGAACCCAATGTTCTACATGCCCGGTACGAAGATGTTGTTTGGTGATGCCAAGCAGACGTGCGATGCACTAAAGGCCGCGCTTGAGACGAGGTATAAAGCGCAATTCCACGTGTGATGCACATCTCTCGAGAGAAGAAGAATCGCAGACAGACCGATGCAAATGTGTATCAGTGGAATGGAAGATATTTCCTGGCTGCGATGAGGGCGAGAAGACTGGAGTGTGTTAAGTGGAATGGATATGAGATGATGAAGAAAGTGAGGATGATATGAGTATGGTTAGATAGAGTTTTCACATATACAATTACATATACTGTCATAACAGATTGATTCAGTACTGGATATATTCTATGTCTAGATGCAGGAATAGGCCGTTCAAGCAAAGACGCCGGATCAGACCCTGAGTGACTGCCTATTGAATCGGGTAACAAATGGCCAGGTTGACTGAGTGCTCCCCCCTCTTTTTTAAGTCCGTCATACTCGTGAATATTCGTCCAACGTGCGAGACCGAAATCGAAATCAAAATCGAAGGCTGCTCTCAACAAAATCAATATGCTGAATGTGTCGACCTGGACGACAACAGGCGATCGTAGTTCAGATACGTCGTTACATATCTTTCTGCGGAGGAAGCTGAATCGAGTTGACCAATCAACCCACAGTGGATTGCGACCTCATTCAGATGTCTGGGAAACATCCACCATGACTCCATCCAAACGTCTTCCCATACTAGGCGGGACAAACGCATAGCCGGCTTTCACTATATTATTCGGCATCATGACAGTGATGGTTCCGCCATCGATCAAGCCCATCTTCTTCGCAACCCTCTGGCTCCGAATGTTGGTGTCGAAGGTGCCAACCCAAATATTCTCCACGCCCATCTCTTCATTCCACCATTGGACAGCGGCTTTGCCTGCTTCGGTTGCAAAGCCGTGTCCTGCGTACTCCTCGAAGATGGCATAGCCGATGTCCGGGTACGGCAGGGGCCGACGATGGAAGAGACTGGTCACTCCGATGAAGGTATTGGTAGAACGGAGGTAGATGAGATGGACCGGATGAGAGGGGAGAGGCTTCGCATCGCTCTCGGAGCTTTTGGAATGAAGTCCAAATTTTCGGCATCGCACGTCCAGGTCCTCACGGGTATGCACACCTACATCGCCCACGGCTTTGCGCATGTATTGAGAATTGTACACTTTAAGGACAGCGTCGTAGTCGGAAGGTCGCGAAGGGTCAAATGCTCTGAGGGTTAGTCTTTCGGTGTGGATGGGTGGGAATTGCCTGTCTATCGCAGACATGTTGCCTGAAGGTTACGCGTAGACTCGATTGCAAGAGCTGATACCAACAATAGCTTGATCAGCTTTATATGTAGTTATGTGGTATTATTTCCACGCAGAATCCACCGTGGGAGGAGTATAGCGGGAGATTCCTGGTAATACTTTGGCGTTACCATTTTGAAGTGGTGCTGAATCCTTCTCATCTTTGTGACTGAAGAATGGGCCTAAATCTTGGCCTTGTGTGAAGAGGTAGAGTATAGGCAAGCCCACATTGGGTATGTTCCGCCGGTATGTGACATCTGAGATGGCGTAGCAGACTTGAACCTTGGACGAGGAAGGATTCGTTCGACTATCGTCAAATGGTAGCCAGGAGAGCACAAGGTGGCAACGTTCCTTTTGGTTCAACCACGCAATGAAGGGGGCTGACTTGCGGACGATAAGATAAATCCTCGTCACGTGGTCTGGCCTGATTCCCATGTTTCTCCTTCTTTCTGCTGAGTCATAGTTTTCAGGCATCTCCAGGTCCGTCAAGAACAAATCTGTTGGGGTGGCCTGAAACTTTAGGACTCCCGGAATGGTCAGGCAAGGAAGATGTCCACCGTCAAGGTCCTCCTTCCATCCGAATCTTCCTTCACATTCAATGCCGGCTGGACCACCGTATCCCTTCCCTGGATATACCGATCGAGAGCGCCAGCAACATATCTTTTCGCCCATCTTTGACTCTGGCACAGAAACCAATCGTCCTGATTGTCATCCCCATAACCCACGAACAGATCCATCCGGAGATGTTTCACCCACTTCCAATCCCGTTCATTCAGAGTTTTGAAGAAATTATCCAAGCATAAACTGTTGCACAGCACAAAGACTCGGTCTATCTCCGCTTTTTGCACGATCGGCTGGACTTCATCGAAGATTTGACGACTAACTCGCAGAATTCGATTGTCGCAATGCTGGTATGTCGAGACGTCGTGACAGCAGATTCCCAGAGGGGGGGACTGACACGGGACGCCCTTCCGGGCACAGTCGCAAGGGTATTCCAGTGTCGGTTGGACTATGTAGGCCCAGATCTGAAGGCGGACTTCGAGAGGTAGGGAGAGAAACGGCATCTTGAATTTGAGTGGGGTTCACCATATATGGGTTACGGTCATCAGAACTCGGAGCGAGTCGCCGCTGTACATGGGATGTGGAGATTAAAAGATGGTTTAAGCGGGTCAGGCCAGCTGAGCCGCAACACGAAAGTCCGGTTTCCAACGTTGGATGAATACGACCGTCGTAGTAGATTGATAGGGTGGACAAGGCTCCAAGCTCGCAGCTGGCTGGCCAAACGACTAGTATATGTATAATATTGTCACTGGCTTGCGATACCGGGCTGAGCCGAGCAGCCCTCCCTGATTGGACTCTGGCGTGAACACGATTGCCGAATTCGGCTCAAATCGTGGCGGATGCAGCGGTTTCATGTGCGCTGACAGGATACACCGCTCATTTTTACTTTCGGGTATCTGGTCCTTGCCTTTTCAAGACATTTTTTGGCCAGGACCCCTCGACAGAGATTCGCACGCAAAGGTGACATCCCGGTTCAAGTCCGGTAAGAATTGCTGCCTTATGCCTTGCCACAGAACCACATACAGCGTTCAATTAATACGTAGGCTTGAGTCTAAGCTTACATCTCGAGAGCTGTCACAAGTCGTCTCGCAGCGTCCTTGAGCTCCGAAAGCGTATTGCAGGCCGCAAAAACAAAGCGATCATGCCTCAAAATCAAAAATTTCTTACCCTGGACCTCCTTTCGAATTCGCCGCTCGTCATAGCCGATTGGTGGTGGTCGGTTCTTGCACAGAACCGGGTCCGCCGCAAATTCTTCCGCCGTCGCTATACGAGCAGCCTTATTCCGATGAGCCAGCAGAGAGGAGGTTTTGGA
The DNA here is from genome assembly GCF_000835555.1 of Rhinocladiella mackenziei CBS 650.93. Lineage (NCBI taxonomy): Eukaryota > Fungi > Ascomycota > Eurotiomycetes > Chaetothyriales > Herpotrichiellaceae > Rhinocladiella > Rhinocladiella mackenziei. Next base: position 499,513 of record NW_013550600.1, read on the forward strand.
AGATTGAACCAACACCGTGGCTTCGTCAGACCGTAGGAGATTGTGTGAAATCGCATCGATGTCTTTCAGACCGTCCGTGAAAGCGCCAATGTCGTCCAAACTGTCCGGCAAAATCAAAAGTTGGAAGAGACCCGTCTTGTCCACCGAGAAAATGAGATCGTCCGTGAAGGAGACACGGTTCGTCTTGAACGTATACGCATACACTTGTGGTAGAAGCAAGCCACCTCCCATTTCTGGAACAAATGGCATCCCTTTGCTGTGTCGATATCTCGTCATACCTTCGGCGCGAGCTCCTTTTTGAATTTCTCGTCTCCAGCTCGGAATGAGTTGGATCGCCCACATGTACCAGTCTCGAATAAAGACTTTGATCGGGTCAGATTCCGTCACATACTCCCCATTTGTGATCGTGGCAGCCAGGGATCTTTCCAGTTGTTGTTTGCGCTCCATATACCAAGCTGTGAGTATGTTTTCGTGATTCAAAATGGGGTTGCGATGTAACAGCGCCAAGCGCCATGCCAGTGCGGATGCATCTCGAAAGCCTGACGCAATTCCTTGGCCGCCTATATGCAACATTAGACTCTTTCATGCATCTCATGAAATATGTTCGCACGTACCAAACGGAGGAAAGACATGAGCCGCATCACCGGCCAGAACGACTCTTCCCAACGCCCATTTGTTGCAACTTCGGGCCACAAATGAGAAAGGACGGGACCGGAGTGTCTTGATGCAATCTTCAGGATATCTCACGGGATAATCGACCCCATACCGGCTTCCCGGATGCGTCAGATACGGATAGATAATTTTGCGCGTCTCCTCTGGAGTGGCCATTTTATGGCCATCTTCATCCTTTTGTACGACGAACTCAAATCTCCACAACCGATCGGAAGGAAGACCAAAGCGCCCACACACTGAGGGTCTTTTGGGGTTGCACAGAAACCGGAACTCTTTGGGGAAGAATAGATCGTATACATCCTGCGGCGTGTACCCGAGTCGCCAGAGAGGAAAGTTTGGGTGGGTTTTTTCGGTCGGCAATGAAATGTGCCAATTCAATGCCACCCATGTTTCCTCGTAGGTCGACCTGATGGCTGCTCAGCACAATGAGATCTCCAAATGATGATGGTGGGGACACTCACTCTTTACACCGTTCCATGACGATGCCCTTGGGTTCAAGATATCTTTTCCGAACATAACCCGTCTTCCCATCCGCTCCAACCAGAAACGGGGCCTTCAGTCTCTTGGTTTCTCCTCGGGAATTGGTGTATTCCACATAGGCCATGTCGCAATCCTCACTCACTCCTGTTACCGTGCACTCGGTGCGAATTTCGGACAGGGGCGTTTTCTCAATTTGATCTCGGATGGCCTTTTCCATCGCTGGCTGTTTGTGACAAATGAAACCAACGTGCCCCGTGCCTCCTTCGGTGGTTTTGTAGTGCATGGCAACCATCGGCTTTTTGTACAAATCTGACCCCGTTCCGGTGACAAAATTGAATATCTCCATGCCTTGGGTCCTGAATCAGCAATCGGGAGTGGATGGAGAGGGGACCATACTCACATGAACCGATTTGAGTGTATATCTTATCATAGATTCCAATGGATTGAAGTATTCTAATGCCATCTTCGTCCAATGCAATCCCTCTCGGGTCGGTGGTAATATCTTTCTCTTTTTCCAGCACGATGTTTGGCACCTTCAATGCCCCCAATAGTGCCGAAAGCACCACGCCTGTCGGACCACCACCACATATTATGACGCCCGTTTCTTCAACCGGGGATGGATTTGTTTGGGCCATGGGGGACGAGTATAGAGAATCCAGATCGACGAGTGTATCGAAGCTGAATGTTCCCTATGCCATGTCCATGGCGGGAGGCGAGATCAATATAATTCCCGTGCCTCTGGGTCTAGACAATTCAATCTTGGCCCACGGCTCAAGGGCATGCCGTGCTGTCGCCGACAACCCCGGGATTTTTTGGATTCGACTGGATAACACTGAAGTCTTCCTTCTGAGGATCTCGATGTGGGACGTCCCACATATTGGACGTCCCACATTTGAAAGACCTCGATCACCATATGGCTCGCCTCGCAAGGAGAATTTCAACACGGGAGAATCGTTTGAAGATGTCAATGGGAGCCGTTCAAGAAGCGGCGTGTGACGCCTGTCACAGATTTGGACTTGGTCATCTAAAATCCGGCGAAGGGATCGTGAACTTTTTTGGGGGGGGGAGAACCCTCACCGGGCAGTATTTGTCTTTCTGCGAGAGAGTCCCCCTGAGCTGTTCAAACAATGTATAATAGGTGGCAGGCTGTTCCTTTCCGGCCATGGTATCAGATAATAACGCCTTCTGAAAGTGACAGCCTCTGTTCTGACCATCAACTCACCGTGTGCTACTTCTTCCCGCATCTCACGGTCCATGGTTTCAACTTCAAATCAGCTTTTGGCCGGGCCATGATATGCCTTAGGGTATGAAGCCAGTCATTTGACCAACTTTCAAACCAGCGTCGATGGTTCGTTGATGAGTCCTCAGACGGGATGACCGGCTGAGAATCACCCCCTGGCTTTTTCGATGACTTAGGAACTTAGTGGCGCCTAGGGCAAAAGTAGTCAGTTCGCCCGGAGAACCCCAGCAAGCTCAGCCCCCGGCTCCCCCAGTTTTTCCATCCATGATCTGTCCGCTTTTCTCTCCTTCCCCACACTACCTCCTCGCCGATATCCTCCTCAGACTATAATACTTTGTGCAAGACAAAGTGTCAGGCCACATTATCTCATGTCGCTGCCAATCTGCCAGTCTGATGTTGGGTGATGCCTGACCTGTCAGCAACACCAGTTTCCAAGGATGGTCCTCGTGGGCGACGTGCGAGCAAAATCCGCCAATGCCCGACCTGTGGAAGAACATTCGCCAAAACAGACCATCTAGAGAGACATATCAGGTCCCATACCAAAGAGAAGCCCTTTAATTGTTCTATCTGTGGACGAAAATATGGGCGACAGTGAGTATTTGTTGTCCACCCACGACTTCGTATTAATGATGGTCACAGCGACACTCTATTGCGACATCAGAAAGACCATTCAGAGAACGCTTCGGTCACGGCGACTGAACGAAGAAAAAGTCGTTCGAGTGTATCAGCAGAATCAGACAATCCACAGAAATCTCTTCCCCCCCCCATGTGTGAGACCGTCCCTTCACCTCCGGCGCAAGAATTGACCATGGATCCCAACATTGGGTCAACCTTGGATGTTACCGCTCTGGGGTACGCCCCCGAAGGGGAGGCGGCATTCCAAGGTATTGAGAATGACTCGAACGCCCCCAAGGGCGTCTATGCGAACACATTCGCTTCCAATCAGGTAGTAAGCCACTTCGACACCTCAATAGACGCTCTCAACTTTGACTTTGAATCACAATTTCCTTCGTGGCTGGTCGACGGAGATCTTCATGCTGGGATTCTGGATACCCCTCTAGTCACCTCCATGGCCGAACTAAGACCGGGCTGGCCAGAAAGTCCATGCACCACGTTTGGCTACAAACCAGACTCCAACATGAAGCGTCTTTGGTTTATTCCCGGTCATGATGACAAAGATGAAATTCCACCCTCTGGACCAGCAACGCCACCAGCGTCTCAGGTAGAAGTGGACGACTCGTACCGACAAACATTGCATCAAAGTCTACAGATTCGCTCGACACAGGAAACTCTCCCTTCAGCTGACTTCTTGAATCTCTGTGTCCGATCATACTTTGCGCGCTTCCACCCCGTATTTCCAGTGGTACATGCACCCACATTCCGACCCTCCAAGGCCAATTCCATGGTTCTGTTGTCTATCTGTTCTGTGGGCAGCCTGTTCACCGGATCCGTTCATGCCATACGACAGGGCGTCCGAATCTTTGAACGACTCCATAAGGCTGTGCTGGCAAATTGGGACCGACTGATCTCTCGAGGGTCCGACGAAAAAATATCCCTCATTCAAACAGCAATCATTGGCCAAACCTTCGGGCTTCTGTCCGGAGAGCCGAGACATCTGGCCATCGTCGACGCATTTAATGGGACTTTGATTTCCTGGGCGCGCCGTTTATCGACCTTCAAGACCAAACAGATGAGAGGACTCAACCTCAATGTTTCTCCAGAAGAATTGGACCAAAAATGGAGAGCTTGGGCCAAAAACGAAGAGCTCATCCGGATAGCGCTAAGTGTACACATCCATGACGCCGAACTGGCCAGCATCTTCCATCATGAACCATTTCTGCGTCATAACTCCAGGCAGCTACCCGTTGCGGCCTCCAGTCAGACATTCATGGCAGCACGACCTGAAGAATGGCGTGTCTCGTATCTCAACGATCCCAGCAATTTCGAAGGCGACGACCTAACTCCTGCGTCGATTGACGCAAATGTCGATTTCGACATTCTTGCCATGCCGAGTACCAGCTATTTTACGGCCTACACAGTCTTAGAAGGTATTTGTGTCAATATTGTGGAGAACAGAATCAGCGCTCGATCCGCGTCGACGTCGATGGAAAATATATCAAGCCTCTTGATGACCTTCTATGAGCGTTTCTTGCAGGGAGCAGGCCCTTGGGAGCCAGACCACATGGACATGAGCATTCTGTGGCACCTGGCATATATGTCCATGCTGGCTGATTTCGATTTGTTGGAAAGAGCGATTGGTCGTGAGGGTTCCGATCTTTCAACAGAAGACCAGATGGCAGTCACCACTTGGGCCAATTCGGATCAAGCGAAACGGTGTGTGATACATGGGACGATCGTTCAGAAGAAATTGGAGAATTTGCCTCTTGGGTTTGAACCCGCAATCCATGTTCCTCGAGCGATGTTTAGAGCAGGTATTGCCTGGTTCTGTTACACTCGGTTTGGGATGGATGGACAAAGGGCGCTGACACCGGACGGTCTGGATTTCCCAGAGTTCAAGCTCCTCGGTGTCAAGGCCGCTTTGTTACTCTTCCAAGCGAACGGCTACAAGCATGGTCGGCCCACAACCACAGAGATCAATGCCGCCCTTTGCGGTCTTACCGACCTTTTGAGACGAATTGGGCATTGGGAGATAGCTCGCAGATTTGCCGCAATTCTTGGAGCTCTGTTACACAATGAAGCGGATTGAAACCTGAACTTCTTGTATTGCAGTGACAACTAGAATAATACCTAGGTAGGTATCGACCGCCTCATTGTATCAACAGCCCCAGTAGTGACAAGTCGAGTGCTGAATGTTGACCCTTTTATTTATTGTCCAAAGAAGCGGCCTCACTCGGAGCAGGAGGCAGCGCGCAAGTTGTATGAGACAGTCAAGAGGCCTGGTAACAGAATGAAGGCTACAGCGGCTTGTCATCCAGGATACGAAGCTTCTAGCGTCAAGACATGGATACAGCGTTGTCCAGCTACCCCCAAAATCAATTCAAATATTGATGCGGGCATCGCATCCCGAACTTGGATTGCTGGCCTTGACGGACTTCTTCGACAATTCCCCTTTCCTCCCCTTATCTTACCAGTTCCTTGACCAGCCAGATAAGACAACGATGGTGGAGATGATATTGGTGATAACGGTGACAGCAACACGGATGGCGGTGCTAATGGAACTGACAACTAAATTGAAGATAATTAGATGGTGTACTCAGTGTGAGCAGTTCCACAATTACAATAACCGTGTACTCCCCCACATCTTGTCTTAAGCCCATAAGTAATCTCTCATCAATACGCAATCGACAGCTACAAGTCCATCTCTGCTCAAATGGTGGTCACCGCGACCTTGATAAGAAATACATTCGGTGTGAGAAGTCCCAAATTGTCCCTCTACCTTCCCTTCCTCCTAACCTTGGTATTGGTTCGGAATGACATACTTCACCAATGGCTGGGTAGGCAAATCCGGATTCACCAAGCCTTTCATGCTCATTATGGCCATGATTGTTGGATTCACCCTCATTGGGAATGATGCTTCTGGTCTTCTATGGCAAGACGTTCCGAAGATGGACTTAGGATTCCGAAATTCATTTTCAAACAGTCAGTGAGTGTACATTGATTGTTGTTGAGTACTCTGTCTGTTTGGCAACTGATCCTGCCAGATTGCCAGTATATACACGTTTGGTTGATCCCTTTTCTACTCCTACCCCTATATCCTGAATAGGAATGGTACTCCCTTTCCAAATAGCGGGGCGCTAGCTACTGTTCAACATCCATACATTTTAGAAGCCCTCTTCCTGAGCCCTGGACGTTTTCAAGCAACCTCCCTATAGGCTCTGAGAATAGCTAGCTCTGAGTAAGGGCTCCACACACACCTCTTGAAGATCAGACAAATAGCCTTCGGTTTGGTGCCAATAATGATAGCAGGCTACGCACAAATACAATGCAAAAGGCATCGTATAACAACAATACAAACAATCCAACCTATCTCTCTGTGGGATCATACAGAAGGAGCATGTCCGAAGGGTATTGAGCTCTCACTATCATTGGTATTGACCGCATGTTCATCGTCTTATGAACTTGCTTAGGAGGACTCCAGAGAGTGAGGGAAAAAGAGGGCCACCACTATTGTTGATGCCAGCCCTCATGCTCCAGATCAAACGGATAGGTGCCCCTTGCGGGTTTTCAATTTGAAAGGCAGAGTGATTCCTTTTCGGTAGACTTTCTTCATCTTTTGATATTGGAAATTCCTTCGTCTCTGAGGCAGCGACTCTGAAATGGAGATTTCTGTCTTGGAAGACGCATCATTTCCTGAAACTTGACTATTTACAAGAACTGATGTATCCCTTCCCCCTCCCCCATCAAATCATCATAACTATCCAGGAATGCCAAGAAACAGAAGGGGCAAGCGTGATTCAATAGGGAATTGATGGAATTGACAGTCCTATATGATATCGACTCGATCGCTTGAGGAGTCAAGCGATGATGGGGTGAGACGAGCAGCATATAAGCCTGCCGCCCTGACAATAACACTGACGACCTTTCCTTGTTCACAGTCCTAACAATCCAACCGCATTCCCTCGGTAAATAGCACTAATTTCACCATCACTAAACAACTCTGGCAACGTCGTGTTCATCTCGTCGGTAAGCTCAACAGCCCCTGCCGGCGCTGTAAACGGCACGTCGCTCCCGTAAAGGAACTTCTCTGGCCCGAACAATCGTTTCATATCGTATATCTGATTTCCCATCGCAAACCCAGCGAGATCAAACCAGAACTGCTTCTGCAGCAGCGCCGTCGCGTTAGCGACGCTAAAGGGCACCGATGTGCGGTCGGAGCCCACTTTTGCGCCCAGCAAAGAGGCGATGCGCACAAAGCGGTCGAGAACAGAAGGGATCGCCGAGCCGCAGTGGGGAATGATCCATTTCAGATTCGTGTATGTCGTGGCTGTACCGGTCATGATGATGTCGGAAACAGTGCGCGTCGTGTCGAAGATGAATTCCAGTGTCGGCGCGTGATATGCGCCCATCAGCGGTGCGACGTAGTCGAGACGTTCCGTCCCCACGACGGCTTTGGGAGTACTTGCCGGACATGGGATTGTCGGGTGGATAAAGATGACAGCTTTTCTAGCATTGAGCTTGTCGTAGACGGGCTTGAGCTTGGGGTCCCCGTGATATAGACCGGCGAAATTGGAGAGGAATACGAAACCATCGGCGTTGAGAACGTCGAGGGCTCGATCAATTTCTTCCAGCGTGGCTTCAATGTCGGGCAGTGGCAGGGAGGCGAAAAAGCCGTATTTATCTGGATATTGATGTTTCAGGCCGGCGGTGAAGTCGTTGAATCTTTTCGTCAAGGCAATTCCCGCTGTCGTATCGTTGGGGTAGAGATTAGTCCCGGGACTAGAGCAGCTGACGATGCTTTTTTCTACGTTGTTGGTTTCCATGAATGCTAGGTGCATTGAGACGTTCCAGGCCTATGCCAGCCGAATATAAATGTCGCAGCCGAGAGACGGAGAGAGGGAAATGGTAGGACTTACGGGCGGAGCAGGATTGCCGTCAGGGCCTGGGACCCAACCAGCTTCAATCACGGCCTCTCGGTAGAAGTCTGGATAGACGTGTGCATGCGTGTCAATCTTGGGCGTAGCTAGGCCAGTGACCAAACTCGCTGGATGTGCCGTGCCAAAGCCGACGAGGCTGGCAATTTCAACAGCGACCCAGTGTGAGGTTCTCATGGTTGGTTAAGCGAGTGTGTCGTATCCAGAAGACTCTCTTTTTGCCCTTGTCAGCCCTAAACAATGACTTCTATTCGTGCCGAAGACACAGAAAACATCCAATCTCGTCGATACCTGGGCCTTTTTCGTCGGCATGTATATATACATACCCCCAGGCATCGATGCTGGCGTTTGCGGGGCAAACATCGGCATTCTTGGTCCTTCTACCGTGCTCGGTAGTACAAAGTCGACAATTACGACATAGTGTCGTAAAGCGTAGTACCTAAAAGGTCTTAGCTATGTCACCGCCGCCCTGCTTGAGGAGGTTTGTATAGGCGCTAACAAACCGGACCAATATGAAGCTACTCCAAATGCGTCGGTTGTAGAACGGACGCCCGCTTTTGCCATGATTCGTCCCACAAATATCGGTACCTGAAGAGAGCCAAAAGGCCAAACCTGGAGGAGAATCGCTCCTCCCCACATATCCAGAACCCCGCAAAATAGGAAGCGAGGCTTGGGAGCATAAAATGGCGGAGAGAGGTAACGATTTACTTATCGGAACCAACCTTACGGACCTCGGTTCAGTCAGTATGTCTTTGTTTCGGGGCAACCTTTCCTGCGGGCAAGCAGAGTTGCTACGCAGGACTCCCATTCCGGGGATGGCACGACAGAGCATAAGGCAGGCCGATCTGACTCGTCAACAAAAACTCGATGCCATAATGCCCATTGTCTCTCATGTGCTTGCTTTGAAATCCGTTTGTGAATGAATCGTCTCTCAAACTTACCTTTTGGGGCGCCATCCTTGATAGACGCTCGAAAATCCTGAGAGAGGGTGTCCATTTTTGAGTTTCGTAAACCTTCAAATTCCAGGTGCCCTTGCAGCCGTTTCATGACGATGTGATTGACTCAAGCCGCAACAGTTTTGACGTTAAACCTGAATCTACCGCTTGTTGCCTTGCTGACATTGTCATTTCGGCTAAAAGTCGTGCACGAGGAGGCGCAGGTGCAGAAGTTGCTGAGAACTGATAAAGCTTGCGCACACTCAGATTAGCAAGGCGTATGGCTCCGCAAAACATAAACATCCACCGCCAATCTCGCATCCGATGTAGAGGTTCATATACGTTGCGCCGAATATCGGTTAGAGAGGTCAGGGAGGTCAGGGAGGTTCAAGGTCCTAAGAGACAAAGTCCGAGCTGATGCTGTCGTACTCGGTCTTAAAAAGATCACAGCTGAGGAAAAACTTGGGCGTGGAAAATCCCGCAAGGCCGAAAACTTTCAGGGGCCAGCATGATGGATTGCGTGTCCGGATGTTTGGCCGGGAGAAACGGCACAGACAACCGCGCAGATTGGGCAACCCCATTCGAGCCTGTCCCCAGCTCGTTATCTCGACGCCTTCCGGCTTCGCCCTGGCTCGGCGACATCGGCTCTAAGGTCGAATGGAATAAAAACACCCAGGTGTCTCTTTCCGATGGAGTCGATGTGTTCTGCAAGTGCAAACAAAAATGGAGTCTGGACAATCGCGAAGTCAGAATTTATCACCGATAGAGACCTTGGGTTCTAGGACGCTTTCCCGCGAAACGACAAATTCCGAATATGGAGACCTCGGAGATCTCCCAGAGGTGTCCGAAGGCGAAAAGTCCACACGAAATGGAGGGAGCTCCTTCGCAACCGGTCGATCTCCAGATCTGAGTCGGACAGTAACACGACGAGAAACCATATTGTCGCGGATCAGGTCACGACCGCCCATTGGCCAATTTAACCATCCTCTCGAGCACCAGAAGACCACCGTTGACGACCTGGTCGATTTCGACGGACCTGATGACCCATACCGACCGGTAAATTGGGAGATGAAGAAGAAGGTCATTGCTACCGCACTTTATGGCTTCACTACCATGAGCGCAACATGGGCCAGCAGCGCCTACAGCCCGGGTACCCTCCAAGTTGCGGAAGAGTTTAATGTCGGTACCCAAGTATCGACCTTGGGCACGTCCTTGTTCTTGTTTGGCTTTGGCGTTGGACCGCTGCTCTGGGCGCCATTATCAGAGGTCTATGGCAGGAAAGTATGTGAAGACGAGCCCAAAGAATTTGACCTCCGTTGAACGAGACTGACCCTCGCTCAGAATGCCGTGTTGCCCCCAATGTTTGTCGCAGCCTGCTTTTCTTTCGGCACTGGAGCGGCCAAAGACATTCAGACCATCATGATCACGAGATTTTTTGCTGGGTAAGCCCGAGTCGTGGCCTTCCTCTTTGTCTCCCAGTTGCCTTTGCTGACTATGGCCACCAGATTCTTTGCTTCGGCTCCAGTGACAAACACCGGCGGCGTCCTTAGTGATTTGTTTTCTTCATCTGAGAGAGGTATCGCGATTGCCACATATGCCATGGCGGTGGTGATCGGCCCGGTTTTTGGGCCCATCGTGGGCGCGGCTCTCGTTGTCCAACCGGGCTTACGATGGAGATGGACCGAATACCTCACCGGAATCATTCAGCTGCTTATTCTGGTTCTCGACCTGATTTTCTTGGATGAGTCATATCCACCAAGATTGTTGGTGTACAAAGCACGACGTCTGCGTCACCAAAGTGGCAACTGGGCCTTGCATGCCAAATTTGAGGAGTGGGATGTGTCCGTCAAGGAATTGGCCAGCAAGGTGAGATGACCGTCGAGGCATTGGCGCGCTACGTATATCCTCACATCTTTTAGTTTTTGGTTCGACCTTTCCAGCTGCTGCTGACGCCGATCTGTTTTTTGATGGCACTGTACGCCAGCTTCTGTTATGGCATCCTCTACATGCAACTTGGTGAATTTACTCTCTCTCTCTCTTTTTTCCCGGATCTGGCTCATGACTGATCTTTACAGGTGCTATTCCCATCATCTTTGCTGAGCACCGTCACTGGAAACCCGTTCCTTCAGAGCTACCTTTCCTAGCGCTTATGGTTGGTGCCATGTGTGGTGCCGGCATCAACATCTACAACCAAACCGTCTACAACCGCAAATCTGAAGGGAAAGTGGTCCCGGAATTGCGTCTACCGCCTATGATGTTGGGCTCGGTTCTGTTCAGTTCTGGTAAATGTGGCCCTCTTCGTGGATTAAACCGACGACTCATTCTCCACTAGGTTTGTTCGTAACCGGATGGACGGCGCATCCAAGGTGAGTTTGTGAAGTTTCGGCCCCGACGAATGTAGGGTCAGAAAGGCTCACCAACCTCGACAGATATCCGTGGATTGCCCCCATCATCGGCCTAACCATGGCCGGTCTCGGATTTTTCACGATCTTCCAAGCGGCGTTAAATTACCTGGTCGATACCTTTCAGCGGTATGCGGCCAGTGCCGTGGCCGCCAACAGTAAGTCCCCAACTGGCGGATGTGTGCAGTGGTTCCTGATGACTAGCAGCATTTCTTCGATCATGTTTTGCGGGAGCGTAAGTCATCCCTGATCATTAGTTGACTTGGTGTTTGGCTGATTGCGTCCTAGGTTCCCCCTTGTGGTGTCTCCTCTGTACCATAATGTCGGCATACCATGGGGTACCAGTATTTTCGCTTTCTTTGCCGTGGGGTTAATCCCCGTGCCATTTTTCTTCTTCACATACGGCGAGCAGATTCGAAAGAGGAGCAAATGGAGTAGATTTTAGATGGCTGCATCCTGATTCGGCCGAGGCATGCCAATTTCGTTATTTTTGCTTGTGTCATTCAAAGATATCCCTCGGCGGCAATTTGCAATTATTCGGACGTATATGTGGGTAGCGATTTACAGTCTTCCGTGACAGATCGTGGGATTGCGCAAGTTTAGGAGACGGGTAAACGATGAAGCGGACGACAACATTTCCGTGCCCCCCCGTAGAAACTTCTACCAATTCTAAGCATAAATGGCGTCATACGTTTGGGGCTTGACGTTGTTCATTCCGCGCCTTCACGTCCAATCCGCAGGCCGAATTGGTCAGCAACACCACCAAACACCGATACATATCACGTCTTAGCTGCAGCACCTCCGCAGAATGCAAACAAAGACTGCTCATTGATCGGGGGGATGCCCTTGAACGTGATGACTCTGACATCGATTTCCCAGAACCGTTTCCTTCTCTCACCTCTTCTGAACTCGTCCTGAACCGCACCTTGCTGCTCCATCTATCCTAGGCCCTAGCTTTCGCCATGGCATCAGCAACCGGTATTCCGCAGGCAAATCCCGCCTTGCAAGAGGAGGAACCCCTCTTGGGTCGTCCAGGAGATGTCACACAACGGCCAGGACAAGGGTTGCAGTTCAATCTCATCATAGGAACCGGTAGCCATCCCTTTTGTTTTGGGAAGTATGCATTTTGTCGAATGAAACTGATCTCGCCCAGCCATCCTCGCACAGGCAGGCATATTCATCCTCACGGCCCTCGTGTGGGCCGCGGTATTCGAAGCCGACTTCATCTTCTTCTCCTACCACCCCTTGTTGAATTCCCTGGCCGTTCTCCTTCTGGTACAAGGCACACTGGTCCTGCAACCAACGGCACTTCCAAAAGACAAAATCAATGGAGCATATGTACACTCAATGTTCAACTCACTGGCTGTCGCAGGTAAGGCGTTTGGTGGGGGCAACTCCAGGTCCTCGCTGACCGTGGGCAAACAGCACTGATTGCTGGCTTGGTTATCATCGAAATGAACAAGGCGTCACACCCCGAGACTCGGTTTCAGAGCGTACACGGCAAAATGGCGTTGGTTGCTTACGTACTGATATTCATTCAATGGTTGATCGGGTGTGCCACGTTCTATACTCCAGAGCTTGTGTTTGGTACGATTGATCGAGCCAAGTCCCTGTACAAATATCATCGGTGAGTCCACCACCACGGTCACCTGGGCCTTCAATCTGACTGAAGTGCTCCGGCAGAATTTCCGGCTATATTCTCACGGTCTATCTGCTGGCTGTCATCGCCGCTGCCACTTCAACAGCATTCAACAAGAATGCGTTGCATATCAAATTGTGGGCTGTCATTGTAGCCAGTGTCTTGGTGCTCGCTGGTGTTATTCCACGGATCAAAAAGCACAAACTGGGGTTTTAGCGTCGAGATGGCTGAGTCAAATGAGATCAACTGGCCCACAGGATACGATTGGATAGCCAACCAAGCCCCTGCATTGAGCAAGTCCTCGAGCTTTCGTTGGTGTCCATATAATTCTGGAGGGGCCCTTGTATAAGGTAAAAACATTGCATGAAGCACCTCGAGCACGAGAAGTTCAAGCTATAAAGCGGGTTGGATAGCATCTATTCAATTGTTGCGAATGCCACAAGAAGAATAAGTCCGACAAGAGAACTTCAGCCCCGCCCATCTCATTCTCATGACTCGGGCGGATCCGAAATGTTCCCTGAATCCCAAGTAGGTCCTGTATTCGATCCAGGTCAGTCCGAAAAACGTCAGCCACGACTTGTGGCAGCTCCTTGTCTTCAGCGCGAACATTTTCTCTCGATTTCTTCCCGTACATCATTGTGACAATCATTGATACGATCAGTGGAACGCAGTCAAATGTCCGCCAAAAACACAGTTGGATGAAGGCAATATTTTATTGTCATTTTCAATTTTCCACGATGTCAAATGTAAACAATCGCTTCACGTCAGGTGTAACCATGACATGGGGCTCTAGTCGCCAGAGGAGACATGCACATACACCAACATCTATTATCGCACCGCAATATCACTTGACTCGCGTCTCTGCACGAGTCGGTCCTGACCTGCAGCCAACGCCTCTAACCTCGCGGCCTGAATGCGATGTTTCTTGATAACGGCCACCCATTCGGGCTCGGGTACTTGTTGTTTCTGCTCTCCACCTTCGGCTTCTTCTTCAGCCGTTGGCTTTCCATTCGTTTCGCCGCCATCTACCTTTTCTGCTTGCGTCCGATCCGTGTCGACATTGGCGTCTACGGCGGCGTCGCCCTCCGCGTCCCATTCATCTTGGTCCAACAGTGCAATCATCAGGCTGAAGTCCGCGCCAAGTCGTCCCAGACTGTTGGCCGCGTAGAGGACTTGCATGAGTAGACTCTCGCGCGCGGCCGGGTCGGTGACGTTGGGTAAGTATTCTTTCAGCGTCGACATGAAGAGGTCAACTAGATGGAGGGGGAAAGTTTGTAGAGCTGGTGGGAGGGAGAGGTTCAGCGACAGTGGAGATGGAGACTTGGCCGGTGGAGGATCTAAGAGCTGGGTTCCGGGTAAGTGAGCAAGAGCGTCCGAGTCGTCATCGGGGAAAATGTTCCGGTACATGCTGATGGTGGCGAAGGATTGTTCGCGGAAGATTTCGATGTATCGTTTCAGATACCGTTCTGTTTGTTGCCCTTGTAGGGGGTTATATCCTGTGGCGCTGCTGGAGGGTTTGCGAGTGGATGACTGCTTAGAATCGGTTTCGTGTGCCTGTGATTGTCGGGCTTGAGTTTCTTGGTCGGCGAGATCGCGGAGAGGGGACAGTGCTTCGGTCATGGTGAGAAACGTGCAGAGCCTGGCGCACAGGAAGAGGGCGCCGAAGTGACCTTCCCCTGGAGAGGGAGGGTTCTTTGTCGTTGAGAGCCCAAATGGTGATGGTAGTGTTGATGGGGTAGGCGGACCCAGGTCGGGCGCCACTCGTCGTAACCAGCCTATCATGCGAATGGCGGCTGCTAGACGAATATTTGGACTCCTCAGACTCGCGATGAGGTTCGTTGTCATGTCTCTCATGGCGATTTCAGCGTCAGCAAGGATGGAACGGACGAGTTGAGAGTCTGGATAGAGAATTTGGAGGCGTTTGATATGGGCGAAGAGATCGAGAGCTTGGGTGTAGTTTACGCCTGACACGGAGGGGGTGGAGGAGTTGCCGGTGTGATTCGCGGAGGCGATGGCGGCTGAGAGGAGCGAAGGGAGTTCGAGGATATCTTGTGCTTTGTCTGCTTGGCGAGCGAGGAGAGCTGACTCCCGTCGTGCATTGAGAAGGGCATTTCCACCCGTATTTTCGTCTTTGGATCTGTTATATGAGGAGGCAAAGCTGACCGCACTGGCATCTAAGTCCGGAATCGCCCCTTTAATCGCCTCGACGGATGTTGATAGAAGTGGGAGTGAGGAGCGGAGCGTGGAGAGGTGGTCAGATGAAGTGGTGGTTGTGCGGTGCGAGCGAGAACTCAATGCTTGGATAGAGACCAGGTTTGACTGACTGGACTGGGCAAGAGATTGCGGTTCGGTTGTGGTCAGGTCCCCGAGGCGAAGAGAGACAAGGCGCGAGAGATACTTTGAAGTTTCTGCGGAGGGAGATGATGCGGAAGGAAGATGACGTTGGAGAATGTCGAGAAGAGGGTCGGCCATCTTGTGATATTGGGACGCCAGCAATGGCTATTTTTTCAGCTTCTGGAGCGGGGACATTGCAAAACCAAGATATCCATCGAAATCTATCATTTGTTCTGTCCTTCAGATGGCCTTGAACCTTGATTGGCCTGCCAGCCTTGGCACTCAAGGCTGAGGCTGAGGAAGGAGGAAGGGAAGACAGCTTCAAGGACAACGACACAAACTACGAACAAATAAGATGGTGCTCAGTCCAGAAGCGGACACGGCCTAATTCATCTCTGCCAATGTTATGCGATCGCATCCCCTATTCTTTTCATCACTCCCCTCTAGTCCCATCTTCATGAAACTCAGCATCAAGCTAGTAGACGCTCCCTCTATGCGTCCGTTCTCTCCTCTCCTCGGCCAGTATCTGCTCCATCTCCATCTCTTCTCTTTCCTTTATGCCCATCTCCAAATCAGCCTCATCAATTTCAGCGTCACTTTGATCGCCCAGAGCATCAGCTAAAACTCGGTTCGGAACGTCAAAATCTCCCCTCAGGGCTCGTGCCAGTGACGATGAGAACTTCTGTTTGTTCGAATCGAAAGACTCTGACAGGGCATCCGGATGTGGTGTGCCTTCCGCACTTTCTTCATCGTCTGAGCCAAACGGTGAACCATGACCAGATCTTGTCCCCCCACCGTCTCGTCCTAGGTATGACTTCAAGCCGCTCAAGCCCGAGCTTTTCTTTCCCGTGTCCAGACTCAAGTTGGTAATGGAGGTGCGAAGATTGCTCGAGGAGCGAACTCTGCCGCGACTTGCCTCTCTGCTTGCACTGTTTCGCCGCTCTACCGATGTTGACACTGCTCGCGGCTTTTCTTTCCGCTCCTCCTTCACTTCGGGTTCATCTCGAAACATATCTGCGGTATTCTTCCGTTTGGGTGGAGGCAGGTAACTCCCTCTCGTTGGATCGTTGGCTGTCCCCCGGGATGTCCATCGCCTCACCGGGATTGGTTCGATGTTCACGGGCGACGCGGCCGAGACGCTCTTTCTCGCAGCTCTTTCCCTTCTCAGATCTGACCACCGCCGTAATTGATTTTGCAGCACGTATCGCCCATTCGCACCGAGCTTCATCACCAGAAACTCACAATGGTTGATATTTCGTAAATCTTCGAAAAACTCCACGCTGTAGTGATACCACGCCATCAAAAACACGCGGCTGCATAGGCCATGCGTTACCAGAATCGCCACACTGGCCATGGTGTCTTCAGAAAATCGCCGCCAGAGAGAGCCGTTGAATGATGACACCCGATCATAGACGTCAGCTCCGCTTTCGCCGTTGGGGATACGATAGAAAAAGTGGCCATATTCGGCACGTTCTCGCCAGAGCCGCTCGACTTCTTCGGTACCCGGTTGGAAGTTCCCAAAGTCCTGTTCCCTCAGCCTTGGCTCCTCGTACACTTTGATGTGGGATCTTTGGAATGGCGAAGGAACCGGGTCATTGGAAGTTAGGCCATTTAATATCCCCTCGGTTGTTTCTCGAGTTCTTCGGTACGGCGATATGAAGAAATGCAATGTGTCGTCGTTGCGTAGAAGAGCACGAAGCTTCTCACCGGCTTCCAGGGCTTGTTGGTGTCCTTCGGCCGTCAGGCCAACTTTATGGTCCGGGACGGTCTGATGGACAGTTTTGTCTCGATTTCCCTCGGATTGGGCATGACGGATGATGATGATCAAACGTGGTTTACCCATTTGTTCTGAACTCTGAGCTCAACAGCCAACGCCACACCGACTGTGGGTCCAGGATGAAAAGCTAGGAGTGTTGGGTCCTAAGGTGCTCGGATGGAAGGACAATCGTGAATACTTACGAGAACAACATCAGATAATTGTCAGAATGACTTCCAGAGCTCGGTGGTTTGATCCCCGGTTCGACGGAGTCCACAATATGAAGAGAACCTGACGGTCAGCCTTGTGGTCCCGTCGGGTTCTCGCCAAGACATTGTCCAGATTAGGACTAGCTCAGCCGTTCGCAGTATCAAAGATTGAGCATTTTCGCGTCGCGCCTCCACCTGCACACGCCGTGGTCAATAAACCCCCGTATTACATCGCCGCGACGACAAGACAACAGGAATCATTGTGGATCGGCCCTTCTAGGAAACCCGATAATTGGCCGGCGCCTCCGAGCGCACGACAAGGAACGACGGGAAGATGAATCCCCAAATGCAGAATTACCGACAGTATGCCCAGGCTCAAGGAAGAACCCCCACGGCTCATAGGCCAGGTGAGTTGCTCAAACCTCTACCTGGCTCACTTCATGCCCCCACGTTCATCGCTCTTTGTCATCACCGGCTCCAACGCTGAGCGTGGTTGAGAATTGAGGACATCCCTCGTGAACTTCACCCACGGCTGCGTCACTCAGTCGACCATGGTGTCATGGCTCCCCACAATGCTGCTCGTACGATGTTGAAATTAGGACAAGCTCACTCACAAACTACTCCAACTTCAGGTCAGATGCCGCCTGCCCAAAATCCCCGTCACCACATGCAAAATCAGATGGTGAACCAGCAGATGCAACAACGTAATGCCGCCATCGAACATCAAATGGCCCAACGACGCGCCCGGAAACCGACCGAACGAAACCTACCCGACGGTTTGGAGGACATTGTAATCGGTGATGGCGTCAAGCAATACAACAAGTTGCGCGACTCGGAGAAGAGATTGGACCAAATCATGATGCGAAAGCGATTGGAGCTTCAAGATACCTTCAGCAGAAACGTCAAGAGATTCAAGACTCTCCGAATCTTGGTCTGGAACACCTGTGCTAATCAGTCATGGCAGGTGGATGTTGACGAGAACAACATCACCTTTGACTCAATTGCCGATCCGACCTACACCGTCCACATCAAAGCAAAACTACTCGATTACGTGGAAGATGATATCACCTACAGTGATTCGGAGGATGAAGACGAAGAAGACAACGACATGGAGACGGAAGAGGCGGAGAAGCCCAAGAAGCCCAAAACTCTCAAGGAACAACCATCACATCGATTCAGCCACTTCTTCAAAGCGCTCAGCGTTGAATTCGAGAACGGCGGGATCCCCGGAGACCCCAATTGCACGGTCAATTGGAAGAAACCTCCAAACCAAACTGCAGATAACGATAACGATATCTTCTCATTCACCCGCAAAGCTGACGAAAACTTCAACATCAACATCTGCCTCACACGTGACGAGCAACCAGAGCGATTCCGCTTGAGTCAAGCCCTCGCCTCGACCCTCGACATGGAAGAAGCCGACCGTGCAGAAGTGGTCATGGGAATATGGGAATATGTGAAGTTCATGGGCCTCCAAGAGGATGATGAACGACGAAGCATCCGCTGCGACGATGCACTCAAGAGTATTTTCGGCACGGATACCATCTACTTCCCACAAGTTCCTGAGCGAATCATCTCACACCTTCACCCACTTCCCCCCGTTCGGCTGCCGTACACTGTCCACCTTGATGAAGCGTTCCACACAGCAAACCCGGAGCCAAAACCAACCATTTACGACATTCAAGTCATGGTAGAAGATCCATTGCGCGCACTCATCCTCAAGATGACCCAAAACCCCGAACACCAGGCTCAGTTACGCCAGATCGCCAAATTGGATGAGGAACTCGCGATTGTCATTCAGAAAATTCATTTGCACAAGGCTCGACATGCTTTCTTCAGTGGATTTGCCAAGGATCCCATCGGGTTTTGTGACAAGTGGATGAAGTCGCAAAAGAAGGATCTCAGTGTTATTCTTGGGGAAGCAGAGAAGGGAGATGTCGCAGGCATGGAGTTGGCCAAAGGAGGAGACGATAGTGTCTGGAACTCGGACTTGGTTAGGGAGGCAGTACGATATCGACTGGCGAAGGCGGATGCGAATCATGGTCAGGCTGGAAGATAGATAAAGATGATCAGTGGTGATACGTTGGATTTGAACGGGTTTGGCACATGCATGAAACGGCATCGCACGGCACCGCATGGGATGATATGTGTGATTATGGCTCGAGATTCTTGATAGCGCGGTGTTTCTATGGCGATTGGAGAAAAAGAAACATCGTCACGCATATTCGGCCATGTATGAATATGAAATTCGATAACCAGTGCCGAACAAGGTCCAATTAGTGTAATGTTGATTCCTCTGTTCCTGTTTCCGTGTCTTCGTGTCGTTTCTTGTGCTTCGGAATCTTATCGGTATCAATAGACAGCCTGGTGCGGATACGTCGTAAGAGGACACCAAGCTATATCGAGATGTCTACCTTTCGATATGCGATGTGGGAAGTTACCCTGGTGAACGGGTGGTGTCTAACGTGTTGTGCATGGGGGCGATCACCGGGACAATTAGGCGGTAACTTTTGGTATTGTACATGGAGCGACTGTGCCCGTAATATCCTCAAACGTTATATCTCGATTCCATCGTCTCAGCTCATCTCTTGAACCCGGCACATTCTCTACTTGCCAAAGTGTAAACTGTCCAAGACACCCGCCGTGAATCTAACCACCGTATCAATGCCCTCGCCATTAATAGCCGCAACGGGGATGGCGACGACCCTGTTCCTCCACCCATTTTGGCTACCGCTCGGATGCTCAACTTCGTCCGCCCCGATCTGCCTCACATACTCTGCCAGCTTGGTGAATTCTTTCTGCGTGACGTCGGCGTCTTTGTCGGCTTTGGTGGCAATGACGAACCATGGCTTTGCACTGATGGGCGGAAGCTTGAGCGGCTCCAGTGGCGTCGTCGGCGGTGGAGGGAAGATGGAGATCTCGTCACCGGCATCGTCATACAACTTGTGTGAACTTTGATGGGCCGTCGAGGGAGAGAGTATTTCGAAGGGCTTCCACTCGATGAGTCTACTCTCGCTTGCCTCGTTGATCTCTCGATTTCGAAGCTTCTCGTACTCACCCACTTCTTTCCAGAGGTTCCTGAGCGCGAGGACGGAGTCGCCAGCACTGAGATCAATTACGAACGCCAGGATTCGTGCGCGCTCGACGTGCCGGAGGAAGCTGAGCCCGAGGCCTTTGTCGAGATGGGCATCTTCAACGAGACCCGGAATGTCAGCGACGGTGAAATTCAATCGAGGTGCTCCACCTTCCACCCCAGAGCGGACAAAGGGTCTCCCTTCGTTGTTGTCCAGCACCACGGTTCCAATGGTTGGTGCGAGCGTGGTGAATGCCCAGTCTCCAATTCTAGTGCGTGAGTTGCTGATGGCACGGACAAAGGTGCTTTTGCCTGCGTTTGGCAGTCCGACGAGACCCACGTCCGCGAGCAGTTTGAGCTCGAGCTCGAGCTTCAGTCGTATTCCCAATTCACCCTTGGTCGCGTACTTTGGTTTAGGGTTGGTTTTGGATGCAAAATGCGGATTACCCAGCCCTCCTACAGCACCTGCGGCGAGAAGAATGGGCTTATCCATCGGCGTATCGAGATCAAGATGGATTGGTACGGCAGGTTGAAGGGCAGTCAGATGACTTTTCCTTGGTTTCTGCGGAGGCGGGAGGTTTGCGGCGACCTCGTTTGCTTCGCTCCCTGTAACACCGGCATAGAGGATCCATTTGTTTCGCAGACCGTGCTCAGGAAGCGAATAAGGGTCTTGGTCGCTCACGGCACGAAGTTCCTTCAGTCTTT
The DNA here is from genome assembly GCF_000835555.1 of Rhinocladiella mackenziei CBS 650.93. Taxonomy (NCBI): domain Eukaryota; kingdom Fungi; phylum Ascomycota; class Eurotiomycetes; order Chaetothyriales; family Herpotrichiellaceae; genus Rhinocladiella; species Rhinocladiella mackenziei. The sequence continues at coordinate 520,510 of NW_013550600.1, forward strand.
CCTCCTCATCTGCAACGGGGTCGCTGCGCCAGATTTCTCGAACGACAGTGCCTACCGGGACTTGTACACATACATCTTCGCCTTTTCGACCTCCTTGGTTCTTTCCCTGTCCACCAACCCCGCGACCGGCCTTGACAATTCCTCTCCTGGCAAGTTTGTGCAAACTGGTCTGTCCAGCGACAGCTTGAATCCAGACATTACCTCCCGATCCTCCATCTCCGCCATTGGGGGGTCCATCAGATATATGAGCGTCTCGAAGAAAAGCCACACATCCATTACCGCCTGATCCTGCGTGAACGGTCAGGGTGCATTTATCCACGAAGACATTCCGCCCGTAGTCATCCGGGGAAGGGTTGAGGCGAGAGGTGGTCGTCGGTGCAGGAGGCACACTGGCAGCAGCACGTCGAGCAGCATTGATCTCGGCAAGGGACGATTGGTTTCGAGGGTGGTTGCAATGCAATAATCGTCGTCGAATGCGTGTCGGAAGCCGACGCGCTTGGAATCGAACAGAGGTTGATGTGGATTGAATGAGACATGGATAGAGGAATGGCATCAAAGTGCCTGGAATTTGAGTCATCTTCGCATAGTTTTACCGAAGGATAGACTTGTCTCTCAAGGCACTGAAACTGCCAGAGGAGTCTTGAGTGTTCTAACACTAACGATAGATTTTGCCAATGAACAATGAAACGCGGTTTGAAAAGTTTCCGGACAAAATCTCGCGACCACCAAGACGAGGCTCTCAGCCTAAATCGAGAAGGTATTCCGAGCCATGCTTAAAACTCACGCCGTAGCGTCAAGCCACGACTATTTTCCCCATGAACGGCATCAATTTTGAATATGACCACAGCCTCAGGACCTTCTGACGTCTGGTCCACTAAGCCAATGCACCTCCGATACCAGCCAATAGCGGATATCGTTGGAGTCGCCGTTGAAGCGGCGCCGACACTGACTGTGTTCATGCTAATGCGGCCGGTCGCAATGCTGACATCAGGAACAGTAATGTCGCCAGAGGAAACGCTACCGTCCGTCGGAAACGATCTCATTGAATGGTTGTGGACACTGGGCCGGTGGACTGGGATTGGCCTTACCCCTTTTGGTGGTGTATTTTTTTTTTTTTATGTATGAATGTTTGGCTGAATCAGAACTGGTAATGTAGATCTTGAGATCAACGCACCATGTTACCAATCTCGCAGACGCTTGAATCAACGGCCTGCCAACTCCGTGAAGCCTTAGAATTTTGACGCTTCCAACTTTTATCTGCGGTTTCGGAAGAGTGGGCATGGATTCCCGGCCCATTCATTCGCATTCCCACTCGTTGGTCATGATATTGCAGAGCTTGTAGAAGGATAGTAATCATTTGTTGTTGTGGAGAGATTGAAGACCTCACCAGCAGGGCTGAGGGCAGCTGTACTCGAGAAAGAAGAGTTTCGTACTACGCGCTGCATAGTTAGCGTCTTCGGAACTTGAACATTTTCGGCATACAAGAACAAGCCCAAACCCATATCGATGAATGAGATTAGACTCGGCTCTCCCCTGTTATGTCAGGCCAGCTCAAAGGCACATCGCTTTCTCGCAGATCGATCGAAATCTGCCAGCGGAAGGGTAAGGAAGGGGTTGAACCGTTGAATTTAGAAGAGGCAAGGTGTTAGGTAAACTGTCAAAGCCGATGAAAGTCTCGCCCTGTGATCGCGTCTCGGCTCACGTTCGGCGAAGAGGAAAGCATGTCGCCGCGGAACCAGCACCGTGATACGAACCCAGAAGTCTTCCTTGCCTGGCGCAACAACACTGCTAGTAATCCTACTGTTACATAGCTTATCGAGATGAATCCTCTGTCGTCTCCCCCTTTGTCTCATTTACATGCCGAGTACCACCAATCTCCTTCTCAAGATGAATTTCAACATGGTTGGTGAAGTACTTGGACGGGTCACGGACAGCCACCGCACAAACCATGGCGATGACACCGAAGGGGATCGACGCCAGCCACGTAATACGGAAGCCGTAAGCATACCCAAGCCGAGCTGCCTCGATACATTTTGAGAAGACCGACGAGGAAACGTCAGGCACAGTCGCAGCCTGTCCGGGGACACCAACAAGTGTCAAATCGACCGCCTCGATCAGTGCCGGAAGGGTTGGGGCCGACACGTTTGCCTTGAGAGCAGTCTCAGTAATGCGCTCGACGGTCTGCTTAGCCGAGACCTGCCCAAAAATGGACGAGAAAATGACGGATCCCACTGCTCCCCCAAGAGAACGGAACGTGCCAATCAAGCCAATGGCGACTCCGAGATCCCGCTGAGGTACGTGGAGGGAGGCTGTGGTGTAACAGTTCAAGGTGATCCAACCAAACGGAAGCATGGCGAGGAACTGCACGGCCATGACCCAATTGATATTGTGCGGAGTGATAAGTGCGGCGAGACCGAAGAATAGGGTCTGCATGAAGACGGAAAAGGTGAGTTGGTAGTGAACAAATTTGATGTAATGCACGAGTCCGGGTATGATTACACCACCGACAAGTTGCCCGGCACTATTGTATTATTAGCTACAATGTCATGGGTTCTTTCCGCTTAGGAAAGACTCACCCAGAAGGAATGGAATATACACCAATCTTGATGGGGTCCGCCGTGTACAGATAAAGGATGGTTTCAGCGTTGAGTGCCGAGGCCGCAAAGAACACCATGCCCGCTACGAAGACCAGCATGAGCAGTGCAGAAAACTCGCGGAAACTCTTGAACAAGTACCACGGAAACAGGGGATCGTTGGCAACCGTGAAGTCGTACAGGAAAGCTCCCAGGAAGACGAATAGACCAAGAATAAGAGGAGCCAGCGTACCCGCGCTTGTCCAGGGGTAAGTGTTGCCACCGGAATTCAGGCCGTATAAGAAAACAGCCAACCCGACAACGAAAAGGGCGGCGCCAATAAAGTCCAGTTGCTTGAATTCTTGCCATCTGGTCAAACCATCGGGACGAGGGTGGCTGGGCGGAAAATAAACGAAGAAGGTGCCAATGAGTGAGAACCCGCCGTATCCCATGGCAATATAAAACATAACTCGCCAGCTGGCGTGGGAAAGGAGTGCATTGGAGAGGAGAGTTCCGGCGACGGCCCAGCTGGCAAGATTGAGTTCTGTCCAGGCGAGACCAGCGCCACGCCACTTGTTTGGTAGGATTTCGGAGATGCCTACACGATGTAAGTCAGCACTGCCACACGCGAGCAGAGGCCGTCGAGGTGATGCTCACCAGCATAGGCGACCGACACTGTCCCGATGGAGCCTCCAAGAATGACCTCGCCCGCAATGAGTTGGTTCATAGTCTGCGCACTGCATGCGATAGCGCCGCCAATGACGGTGAGGAGCTGACCAGTAAGAATAACATATCGACGACCGAAGATATCCGACAGTCTTCCTGCAATCGAGAAACCGACAGCAGCAGCCGCGCCCCAACCTGACGGTATCCAAAAGTCGATGCTTTCACCACCCAGCTTCTGGCTCAGTTGAACGAGTATAGGTGTTGCAAGGATGAAGCCGAAAATGATCGGACCGGTGAAGGACGTTCCAAGGAAAAGAGCAGAGAGGATCACGGAGAGACTAAGCTTTTCAACGTGCTCGGGGTTGTCTTCGAGCGCAGCCTTGTGTGGATCCTCATATCCTGCCGGAAGATCATGGTGCTCTTGGTGGGCGACATCAATCTCAGACTCTACGGCAGCCTTGTGCTCAACTGTATCACGCATTGTGGGCATGAGCACGAGTGCTACAGATTCTAGGGGATTGGTAGAAGTAAGTGGCGGACAGAACTGCGGACAACAGATCTGGGGATGACGGGGGAGGCAGGCCATGATTTTGTATCTGCTATCGGTATGTGCTGAGCTGTTTACCCCAGATTGAATCGGATTCACCCCTGGACGACCCCATCCATGTCCCATTGTGGAGGATGCGCTATACCATCTACAACCCCGCACGGCATTTCTCTATGCATGATTCTGGAAGTGGAGCTATCCATGAAGGTTCTATCTCGATAGGACTGGACGAAGCAGAGGGCACCTTCCCTTTCCTTCGTGGGGAGAGGATAAGGCCGAAAACAAGATGTTCAGGTTGCGACCGTGACTTCAGGCGGCCTGGCAGATGCTTGACCCCGTGCTTGTCATTTTTAAGCACCAAACGGCCCACTGGAGGACCCTGTGTCGTGGTAGCGAGGTCAATTCTCCAATGAAAGTTACATGGATAAGATCACGTCGGCGAGGCTCTCAAAGGGAACGCGGGCCTCGGCAAATGGTATTGTAAGCTTGTGGGGCTTCATTTTGTGGGTTGAGCCACATGGGGGATCCCAAGAAAATCACCATCATGACTTTTGGTCAGCTCCAGCTTGGCCCTACCAACTGGGTCAACCCTGCGACAGTATCGGTCCACCGCGGAGCGAATTGGGGAGGGTTATATCTCGTTGACAAACGCCCCCTTCAGTTCACACCCCTTAGAGTACACTTTGCTCTTGATGTAAAGTCGGGTCAGTAGTGGCATAGTGATCATGACTGATACAACTTTTCTTTTGCGCCCTGCTGCCGGTTGGGGCCTGGTCCTCTTGCCTGTTGTATATTACTCAGCAGTCCTCATCTACCGGTTATTCTTTTCCCCCCTCAGTAAGATCCCCGGCCCGTGGATTACAAGAATTTCTGGTATACCTGAAGCGAACGCGCTCAAGGACAAAAGACGTACGGAATGGGCGAATTGTTTGTTCGCCCAGTATCCGGATGCCGTTGCTATAAGGACAGGCCCGAATGCCGTGTCGTTCAATCATCCCGATGCGGTCAAGGCGATTTACGGTATGCGAACATCTTGTGATGATGCATAGGTGCAATGCTCCTGACGAAACGATCAGGTCATGGTAAAGGTGCAGAAGGCTTCGGCAAGTCGAGCTGGTACGACTCGTTCTCTACCACCGGTGAATCCTTGTTCTCCACACGCTCCAAGAAGCGGCACGCCATGAAGCGGCGTATGGTAGCCCATGGCTTCAGCATGCAGTCTCTGTCTCTTTTTGAACCGTTTGTAGACATCACGATCCAATCCTTTCTCCAGAGGATGGACGCATTTGCGAGTACACAGCAGCCCTTCGACATATATTTCTGGTTCGAGCTCTTTACCATGGATTTGATGGGCGAGCTGGCCTTTGGCCAGAACTTTGGTGCCTTACAAGATGGAAAGCCGGCGAGATACTCGACACTAGTTGAGCTTTCGCAGCGCTTCGCAAACCTCAGCGGTATGCTACCATTCGGCAAACATAGTGTGAACGTCCTCAGCTGGACACCATTGCCGTACGTCCAGAGGTTGTGGAAAGCGCGAGTTGAATATCTGGAGTATGCGAGAATGGCGCTCGAGAAACGATTTCAGGACGACCGCCAGCGGATACTCCCCAGTGGCAAACCACGGCAAGATATTATGCAACGATTCATCGAGGCAGTTGACCCAGAGACGGGCACACGAATGGACTTTCCCGAGCTGAGAGCCGAAGCCTCATCATTGATGTGAGTTGCTGTGCTATACTGTACCGCCGGACGGGTTGAGAAATGACCGATCTTTTCACAGGGTTGCCGGAGCAAGCACAGGAAGCGTGACGATGAACTGGATGACCTACTATCTCTGCAAGAACCCGTCGGTCAAAACTCGCATCGTCCGGCAACTCGAGGAAATGTTCCCTGACAATCTCGACGCTTCCGTGCCTCTTTCGTTCGCCAAGTTACAAGGTCTCAATCTCCTTGAGGCAACCGAGATTGAATGTCTTCGAATGCACCCACCGATCGGATACGCGATGCCACGCATGACGCCGCCCAGTGGTGCTGTTATCTGTGGAGTCTACGTTCCTGGTAACGTAGACGTCGGGGTTCCCGCTGCCATAATTGGGCGCAATCCTGATGTATACCGCGACCCAGACACTTGGACTCCTGATCGCTGGTTGGACGAGAAAGTAGATTTGGCAACCATGAAAACCTGTTTTCTAGGCTTCGGCTTCGGAAGCAGGCAGTGTATTGGAAGAAACGTTGCGAACCAGTTCATCATGAAGATGATTGCGGTGTTGTTGTTGAGATATGAAATTCGGCTGGAAGACCCTGACTTGGTATTAGGCACTAAAGAGTTCACAATTCTTAAACCCGATAAGAAGTACAACGTCGTTTTGCGACCGAGAAAGGCCAACCTCACAGCAATACATTACTAGGATTGGTCGATGCCTCATCCTCTGCTTGTTTGGAGGGGAAGGGGAAAGGGGCCAAATCCATAGCTTGTTGGTCTGTGAAAAATTTTCATACACATGAACATATCAATGCTTATGCCTGTCGAAACCAGTTTGGCATTGTTGACTGGCCCAGGGATTCAGCGACGCCACCGCTTGGATTGGGTAGTAAAAGTCTCAGCGATGACTGAGCGATGGAATGGTGCTATGGTAGGTGCTAGGTAACGGTGTGGCTTTTGGAGCAACGGGGCCGAATCTACGTACCTAGAAGGTGCCAAACTACCTACCTATTTGTTGGGCGTTGTCACAGGTGGTCGTCATAAAGCTCCCAGATACAGAATACCTTCGGTCTTGAGAACGTATTACGGGGTCTAAGGTGAATGGGCAATCTGAGTCCTAGGCTAAGTGTTGCCCGAATTCCCATATGATTGACTGAAGCAAATTATTCCCATTCAGATTTGAAACACGGCATGGTCCACCCCTTTGGAAGCAAAGGACGAGGCTGACTCCCACGGTCCCCTTCTGTCTTGGCTGCCAAGCCACTAGGAGAGTAAGCTGTTATCTTGCCACTCGCACCCTCACCCCTTGATCGCTCTCAAGCGATCAAGTCGATATCAGTAGACTAGTCAATTCAGTCAATTCCATCCTCAATGCCCAGTTATCACGCTTGCCTGTCCACTAACTTGGTCAGTCTGATATTTGATTAGCATGTCACCGCAAAAGAGCTCAGTGGAGACGTTGACGACGTACTGACAAAACACTGCGCCTTTCCAGAGACTGGAAAGGTTAAGATTCTCAAAGATCTCACTCGGGAAGAGGTAAGTCATGTGTTGTGGATTTAATTTGTATTATGAGGCCCGATGAAGAGGACCAGGCGGACTAAATTAAGCACTGATAATAGGCGGCATTCCTACCATGTGCTGGACTCACCGTATGGAATGGATTAAATGGTCTCAAAAGTGAAGGAGCTGGCGGGATCAGCGTGATGGCCCTGAAGTTCGCAGCCAGCACCGGAGCAGGGTTGATCGCCACTTCATCATCAGACAGCGAGCTTGATATGCGCCGGCGTCTTCGCGGACTTGAGTCCATCTAGACCATCAACTATCAGAAAAGGCCGAAATTGGAGGCTGAAATCCTTAAAATGACGGACGATATTGATGTCGCCATTACAACCGAAATGGGGAGCGGTCAAAGCCTGCTGCAGAGTCTGAAAGCCACTACTCGCAGAGGAATTGTGGGCTGTATTGGCTGCCTCGGAGGCACTGCGGTAGAGAACCCAAATGAGTTTCTGTCCTTGTTGATAAGCCTCAGCATCACATTGGGGTAAGTGCTGCCTGTTCCCATGATTTTGGTGGGAGCGTCGTCATTAGTGGTTCTAAAGAGGCATCAGTGTTGGCTCAAGGAGAGAGCTAGAGTAGCTATGTGTCTTTGTTGAAGACCAAGAACTCCGTTTTGACGATATAATTGACCAGAAGCTCGAGTTCCATAAAGCCACAGAAGCGTTCGAGTATGTTCAAGACGGTGGAGCTGTTGGAAAAGTGATTATCAATGCCCAATGATGGAGTAAGGGGCTCTGGTGAATTTGAGTCTAGCATGGGAGCGGGACACAGCTCGCGGTGTTGACATCAAGCCTTCTATTGTTCCTGTGGCCAATCGAGGCCATTCATGCATGAGCTTCATCTTCTAACACTTTACCGTCCTCTCACAGCTTTTCAGCATCACGATTCTTCCACCAGGCTCCATCGCTCTTCAGCAGTCTCGGAATTGCCAAAGACCACAGAAAAGCGCCGTCCGTTCTGATGAGGATATGTGGCATCGAACAGCTTCAGAAGATACATTATCCCTATGCACAGCGCAGCCTTCAGTTTCAGCTACCTAGTCTCATCACAGGTGCCTCTTGAGCAGTGTCAAAATATCTCAAAATGTCGGCATCCCAAGACTGCGGATGCTTGTACAATCTCCTTGCTTGAAAATCGTGCATAATCCATCCTTTCACTGGGCAAGACCCGAGTAGTGTGCCTGTGAGAAAGTCGGCATCCTGCTCGATTAGGCCCCCAGAGGCTCTCAACTTCTCTCACAATCCCCCCTATACACGGGGGGAAATTCCTGACGTCAGGAGATTTGTGGAAAGGATCAGCTGAGCGTTCGTGTTCTCGTGTCCCTTTTACGCTTCGTCAGGCTGAAAAAGTCAATCGATCAGAAGCCATTGGGTTTCAATCAAGCCACCCATCGCCTTTTAATGCTGGAGCCGCCCGGTTTCCACGACGTGGCTTCGTCACTCGCCCAGACCCAATTCAGCTCTCTGATGACAGGCAAGTGAGCAACTTTAATTCTCTTCTCCTGCTTCGTGAATCCCCAGTTTGAATATTGGGGGATGGGCGAAGTTGGCGTTCTCAGTAGATCTGATTAGTGGACTTGAGAGTTAAACTATTGGTCATGTGATAAGCTATTAAAGCGGCAGGTCGATTGCCATGAAATTACAAAGGCCAGACCTGGGCAATTAATGAATTCATGGACGTTGAAGGCTTGTTTCTCACACTGGGAGACCAAATATCCGTGCCAACGATTGCCCTAATAGCAATTCCAATAATTAAGCGATCCTTTGAATTTCATCCCGATCAGCACTCCTGGACCTGTCGGAGCTACCTCCGGAGACCTTATCAAACTCGCCTTCGAGCACCTTCAAGCCGCCATCGAATTTCGGTTCCCCTGGATGGTTTCGAAGATTGGTTGATGTTGCATCACGAACCTCTTCAGGCCTCGATAGCGGAATCTGGAGGTCATCCCTCATCTCTACACCGTTCGAATGGTTTCGCAGAGTCGACTTTCGGAGCCACGCCCATAGCTTGTCAAGCCATGGGTTGATTGGGATCTCTTCATCATCTGACTCTGACTGTTCTTCACCGGCTAGCTTCTCTAATGACATTCCCATGGTTTCGGGGATGAAAAAAGAGAATAGCAAACCCAAGAATGCAAACGCTCCGAGACTAGATGATTCCACACAGTCAGCCATATCCACAGAATCACTGTCAAAATCCTTACATCTGGATCACATGTGGAAGCCACGGTGACGCGTCGGTCTCTCCTTTTACAAATCCGATTCTCCGCAACGGACCCGTTAGGGATTGAGCGAGTACTGCGCCAAGTTTTCCGGAAGCTGCAGATATACCGTGGCAAGTGCTTCGATACCTCGTCGGAAAACATTCCCCAGGAACAATGAAAGTTGTGGAGTTCGGACCTTGAGTGCGTTTCAGTCAGCCCTGGAATCCTTCCGTATAAACCATGGTGTACTTGCCAAAATTGATGAAGAAGAGGCACAAAACGAACACTGCAACTCTGGAAGCATCACTCATGCTCCCGAAAGCGCTGCCGAGGATCAACAGAAGAATCGTCATCATGGTAAAGCCTCCAATCTGAATGGATTTTCTCCCGATTTTGTCGACAAAATAAATGGCCAAAAGAGAACCAGGAATGGCGCCCGCAACAACGAGGACCAAATTTCCCACGGCCCCGTTCCGAAGGATGGTGTAAATGGTATGTGAGTCGCTATCGCGAAGTGAACCAAATCCCATCTTCTGGAGAAAGATTGTGTTATTCAAAGCAAGTGCGTAATAGGCAACATCCAGGAAAAACCAGGATCCCGTCGTACCGGCGAGAATAAGACCATGTCTCCTTTGGCGAAAATATCGTTTGAAATCACTCCAAGATGATTGCGGAACGTCTCTTGCGTCAAGCCCGCCGAGCGCCTGATTGTTCAATTCGGCTTGAATGTTTTCTCGGTCAGCAGACATTTGTCCTCGTCCACTCCTGGGACCAATGGTGTTCATCACCCAGCCTTTATAGTCCGCGAATCCCTGTTCCACATTCCTACTCACATCAAAGGTGTAACGTGGTGTCTCGGGAATGGTCAATCGGCAATATAGAGCAAAGACTGCAGGGACCGCCCCGAATCCGATAATGATTCTCCACATCCGATCAACAGCAAGTTTTCCGGCATCATCTTGACTGCAAGTGTCACCCTGACAAACGTTTTGGGCGGTGTGAGTCTGCGATCTGAACGCTTCGATGACAATGTATGCCACCAGACTGGCAAGCAATTGCCCAAGGGCTTGGGTTGAGAAAACTGCCGCCACCATAGTTCCTCTCCATTTTGTCGAGGCGAACTCAGATGTGATGATATTGGAAAGAGGATAGTCTCCTCCAATGCCCACGCCCATTAGAATTCTCCAGAATACCAGGAGGCCAGTTATGCTGATCGCCGAGGAAGGTCCTGTGATACACTGACCTAATGTGGCCAGGGTGATAATGAGCAACTCATACCCATACATACGCTTTCGCCCGACCACATCGGCCAGCCAACCAAAGAATAATTGACCAACAAGTGTACCGACAGAGGTCACGACCTTGATGGTGGTGTCATTGGACTGGGGGATTTTGTTTCCATGGTTGGGAAAGTAGCAAAATCCGATCATGTCGGAGACGAGATTAATGGCGAAAATCTACTCCAATCTTAGCACAGCGGCCAAAGGGGACACAATGCCGCATACGCACATCATACGAGTCAGTTAAAAACCCAGTCCCAGCTACGAGAATCGCTCGCACATGAGCCTGGCCAAAAGGTCGTTCATTGATATGGCGCAGAATCAGCCGTCGTCGGAGGTTAGGATCCTACAGCCCAACAAAGTCAATTCCGAAAACAGAGTCATGATAGAACCACGGGAGAGAAGACGAGTGTCGTACCTGGATATCAGAATACTCGGCTTCCAAGTCCGGAAATGCAGCGTGCCGGCGAACCATGACGGACGCTTTTCCCAATGACTCGAAAATGACTCCTTCAAAGAAGGCCGCACGAGGCTGAAGGATTATTTTCCATGGGTATTATATTAGGTATTTCGAACAAAAAAAAGGTTGACTCAGGTATCCTGCAGCAAAAGAGTCGTCATGTCTCGATTTCGCCTTGCCGCCAGCCTTACCAGCAGCTTAAAAAGGCATCACGGATGCCTATTGCGACCTCAAACCTCCTGAAGGAGCGCATATCGATAAGGGCCACCGGGCGCAGTTAGCAGGCCCCTTTTCGACCCTGTGGCTGCATGAGGGATATTTTATAGTATAAGTTTTATCGCCGGGCTTCCTTGTCAGGTATGGTGTTATTGGACGGGGGAGGTGTGCATGACAGCTCCGACCAAGAAGTGGCTGAACCACACCTGTCCCAAACTAGACACGCGACAAAGCTGGAATGTTTCAGTCCACAGTCACCGGGCCAGATCTCGCTTGGATTATGATCAAAAAGGCTGACTACCATCCCACGTTGCTGTTGCTGGTTCTATCATTGGCCTGTTCTGGCCGGGAACTTCTTTGCTGCTATGGCTATGTCGAATTTCGGGACCTCAGCCTCCACGCGCGGAGCCTGCCGCACGTAAGGCAGTGGGTAATTCCTTCCCGATCCCTTTGCTCTAATATGAATGGATCAGGGCCGGATCGATATTGTCAAACCAAGTCTCATCTTCGTTAAAGCTCCCCCATGTTTTTCTTTTTGAATACCATTAGAATTCGTGCGAGCCCCGCTCTCAGGGTGTCATCGCTTCCTCCTTGACGATCCTTTGAAGCCGTCGTCGACATTTTGATGATGAACGGCTTGGGAGATGTTGTCGCTCTGGCCCAATTGACCGCTGACATCGCGCAAAGACTTGATGCTGCAAGGCATGCACCCGACGATGTGAAACGATTGATCGAAGAGGTTCACCGCTATCACAGGTGCATCGCTAGAGCTGGAAACAGCATTCGACAAAATGGGGCTGTTTTGAAGCCCCTCGATGGTGTCAAAGGAGATATCCTGTGGTTTCTTCGACGTTGTGAACAGACGACCAAGAAGCTGCAGAATATCGTGTCCCGCTACGAAGATATTGTGAGGGGGGATGGACCTGCTACCAATGAGGATGGAGCCCGGAAGCAGTGGACCAAAGCTCTTTCGACGATGTATCGGTCAATTAAATGGACAAGCAAGGCCGAAACAGTCGATGAACTTCGGGCGGAGCTCACACAGCATACTCAATTCCTTACTTTCCTCAGTCAGCAATTGTTATCGTAAGTAATACCTGAAGGCGCTTATCGAGGAGGGCTTGGATTCGGGTGCTGACAAGTCTGCTACATAGTGAGCAAATGGCCGAGTTGTCCGAATCCCTGCAGATGAAGTTTGATCAAATACGTCGAGGCATGTCGTCGTCCGCGTCGAGTCCAACACTCTCGCCCCTGATTCGCCCCTATTCTATATCGCCTCAATTCGGCCCATCGGATCGGTCGCCGGACCCAAACACCAGACATGCCAATCGGGAAGCAACAGGAAGCCTGAGCACTTCTCCTCGAGATCCTCCTGGTACCTTGCAATCAGGCCCGACCATGGCTCCATTGATGCTACCGCCACCGGCTGATGTCGACATCACCCGGTATGTCTTCAGACACGACGACTCCCAGTTTAAGCTACCGAGTGATATTCCCAAGGCTACTCGTACTCCCGGAGATGAATTCCGCTATGTCGGGCTCGCATCTGACGACGAACAACAAGAGCTGATCGATGAACTTGCTACCAAAACCACGTTCCCCGAATTGTGTGCTCTCATCCCCAGGTCGACACCGAACATCAGGCTGACAAGAAAATAGTCCTATCGAAACGGTCACATTTGTCTTCCAGAAGACGTCGAGTTCGGAAAGGGCCACGATACGAGCAAGCAATGCTGGCAAGGTAATGCTGGTCCAGAAAGGATCAGCGGTGGAAGACATCTGGACCTTGAATGACGAAAAGACCATTCGATTCCGCCAAAGAGGTGAGCTCATCTTCGTCGCCTTCATCCTGTTCTGGACCCCTAATCCTTCCAAACACAGTGCCGACATGGGATAACATTATCCCATACTCAACGAACGGCGAAGAATTGACCGCCGTCGTTGAGCAAGGCTCCGGCCTGACTTTTGTTACGTTTGAGGAGGGAAGACGGTATCAACACCCGGAGATTCGAACAAGTTGGGTGACGTACAAGTTCAGGAATGCTGATGGTGAGTTTTTCTTCGACGGAGAGCGCGAGCGTTGGCCGTCTTCACTCGGATAGAATCGTTCCGCTGACAACATGACTTAGACTGCCGACGCTTCCAAGAAGCACTTTATGGCTATGAACTCCTTCTGCTGGTACCCGTATTGGAAATCTACCGACCTCGCACAGGCCGAGGGGGAGACCGAATCACAAATATTCAAAACATACGAGTCTGGAAAAGAGGTTCGGAATCGCGGTTCATGGTAAAACTCATTCCCGAGCCCGGGAAGAGGCGGAAGAAATATTTGGAGTTTAACCGTTAGTCTTTGAGTCCTCCCTTTTGCTTGTCTTTTCTCCACTAACATGCCGCCACAGTGGGTCAAGAGGGCATCAAGGTCGAGGCCAAAGGCAAAGGGTCCGAATCCAAACTCATCTTTTCCGGCATCGGGGTCTGGATTGACGAAGAGAGTTTTTGGGAAAGGAGAGGATCTATGACCTCTCTTTCTTCTGCGTCGACTACAGGCTCGTCCATTTCATCAATAACCCGGAGACTCTCCTTCGAGTTGAGTCCGCTTGTCGAGGAGATTGTGGTTGTCTTTCAGGCGCAAGAGCGTACGTCTTCCTCACTGATCCTTCGACGTGTGTCTCTTTCTGTTGATCGGCTCAGCTGATGGATTATACTTGACGTAGCCCGCGACGATTTGCTCGAGCTAGCTTTAAGATGTCGATCAACTCAAAGATCGTTAACTGCAAAACCGGTTGGAAGAAGGAAAATTGGATAAAGATCAGAATCGTTGAACAACGATACACATTACCCACCACGGAACGAACAGTTTCAGACCACATGAAGGGGTCCCCTCTGTGTTACCTGGGCTGCTCCTCCCTCTTCACTGGCGGCAACGACTCTCCTTCACCCAAGGAAGAAACGACCCAAGATTGTCGATTGTGAAGTGGTGTAGAAGCCCTCCATCGCCATCTTGGAGAGACTCACTGCTCCCACAAAGAATGAGTATTTGCTAGAGATGATCGCGAATCTCGAGTCGACCCACTCTGGGGAGTCTCTCGGCCGGATCCAAACAGGCGACACTCAAGAGTACAACCCGCTCCGTTCATTGAAGCAAGGTTGAAGAATCCGATCAACAGTCATCCAAAAAGGGGAGCAGCCAAAAAATAAAAGAATTAGACAGAGAAGCAGACAGTCATTCCGGTTTGATATCATTCAGGTTCGCAGGGCATACAGGACCATGACCTCTTGGGAATATAGATTTTTGGTTCATTCGAGGGCCTCATAATGTTGATTCGAAGACAGATACAATTGTATAGTGCGAGCGAAGGAAGAATAGATAATTCTCTCATGGTATAACAGGATTCGCTGACTGATGAAAACACCAAACTGGTGGGGCCGAGGCTATTGAGCTGCGGGGATGGGAGAGAAAAATCAGATTTTGTTCGCAACGCCTTTGAGCTCACTTCAATTGCGTCCTCGTAATTTATTATAAATCTTTCCCGGTGCCACTGCCATTGTCATTGGCAGTGCCAATTGCACATCTCCGGTACAGAAGCTCCCAGCTCCAGCTCCAGCTCCCGCCTAACCCATTATCCAACTATTTCCTTCCTTCACATCTCTCTCTCGACCAAACTGGTTCTCTTCTACACAACGCCTACTCACCTACCCATCTACAAGCCCAACAATGTTCACTGGCCTCGTCGAAACCGTCGGCACTGTCACGGCGTTGACTGCCCTCGACCCTTCCGTCTCCGGCGGCAACGGCACCTCCCTCACGATCTCCGATTGCCCCTCCGTCCTCTCTGACGTTCAGCTAGGCGACTCGATCAGCATCAACGGCACCTGTCTGACCGTGACCGACTTTTCTTCCTCGAGCTTCAAAGTTGGTGTCGCACCCGAGACGCTTCGACGAACGAACCTAGGCAGCTTGCGCGAGGGGAGCCGCGTCAATCTCGAACGCGCCGTCAGCGCCAGCACACGCATGGGCGGCCACTTCGTCCAAGGTCACGTTGATACGGTCGCGACCATTGAAAATGTCACGCCCGACGGCAATGCACTGACGTTCAAACTCAAGCCGAGAGATAAAGCAGTCCTAAAATATGTGGTGGAGAAGGGCTATATCACGTTGGACGGTGCGAGTTTGACGGTCACGCAAGTCAATGATGCCGAGGGGTGGTTTGAGATCATGTTGATAGCGTACACACAGGAGAGGGTGGTGATGGCAGCAAAAAAGCCCGGGGACGAAGTCAACGTCGAAATTGACGTGGTGGGCAAGTTGGTCGAGAAGAGTGTTGTTGGGTATCTTGAGGGTAGCGTTGTGGACAGGCAAGGTGGTGCACCGGCTATGTTAGAGAAGATTGTGGGCAGGCTGGTGGAAGAGAAGATCAAGACAATGCAAGTGCAGGTCTAAGGCCAGGCGAAATAAGTGGACAAAAGACAGATGCTTGGTAAAACATGGAGTGAGCTGGGACCATGGGCTACACCTCCGGTCCCGCGGACATTTCGAGCGACATGTCATGAAGCAGACGCTCGTCATCGCCAAAAGATAAAGGCATTCAACACTCTTGATAATGTGATGTTATTCAAGTCCAGATGAGGGATACATTACGGTCCGACCAGGAGGAACTGAAACGACACCTTCAATGACCCAATGAAGCAACATTTCAGACCATCCAACACCACACCAACCTCTTTCACTCTACCGATCGACCTCAGGCCCGCAAACGCCAGAGAAGCAAAATCGTCCAACCTGACTCGGCGAGAGCAGATGCATGGTTTTGTGCATGAGACTGTCCCATGTTTCAGATCATCTAGTGTTTGAATACGCTAGATTGTCCTCTGTTCCCTCACTGCTGGCTCAGGTGCCTTTATTTCGCCAAACGGATTAAGGGTACCGCACAGAGGCCGAGGAGAGAGATATCCCATCCACGTACACGCGCAGCGGAAAGGTCATGCCCGAAAAAGAGAGATTCAAAGTCACGGATAGGATGCGGTGACCATTGAGCAGATGTATCGCATCTATATTTTGCTCGAATGAGCAAGGACAAGAACCGATACGACGGTGAGGGCGTGGCATACGACTTTGAACTTGGTCCACCGAGATGTGGTCTACCACAGAATCTTCCTCATTTTGGATTTTTATGTACTCCCTCTGCCAACTCGGATGATGCGGAAGTTTTCCCTCCATCACATAATTGTCCGGACCATCTCTTCCCTACGCAACGACACCTCGCGTCCTCAACCTCTCGACCTCACTTCCTGCCATTCCCAAGATCTCCGCCAAAACATGATCTGTATGCTGCCCCAGGGTCGGCGGTGCGGTCCTCACTTGCGTGACGCTCCCGCTATATTTGACCGGCGGACTCACGAGCCGGATCATCCCACAACTCTCGTGCTCAATCTCAGTAACCATGCCCCGAGCCCTCACATGTTCATGGTCCAGCGTATCCTTGACATCGTTAATCGCGGCATAAGGCATCCCACTCCCCTCAAGAATCGCCAGCCATTCCCCCGTCTTCTTCGTCTTGGTGATGTCCTCAATAAGACTTTCAAGGATGTCTCGATTCCGCACCCGCGCATCGTTCGTCACGAAGCGCGCATCCGTTTTCCACTCGGGCCGTCCGATCCTGTCGCACAATACTCCGAAGAGGCGATCGTTGCCGCCGCCGAGCATCACGTCGCCGTCGGCCGTCTTGAAACCCTTGTACGGCACGATCGAGGGGTGTGCGGTGCCCCAGCGCCCGCCGTCGCGTTCGCCGCTGATCAGGACCGAGGACGCGATGTTGGCGAGCGTTGCGACCTGGCAGTCGGCGAGTGCCACGTCGAGGTGTTGGCCAATATTCGTCTTCTGGCGGGCGAGAAGTGATGCCATGATCGCGTTGCAAGTGTAGAGGCCTGTGGTGAGGTCGGTGACAGCGACGCCCACTTTCACGGGCGATCCCTGGCGTTCGCCTGTGATGTGCATGAGGCCCATTTCTGCTTCGACCATGACGTCGTAGCCGGCGCGGGGACTGTAGGGGCCGTACTGGCCATAGCCCGTGATTGAGGCGTAGATGAGGCTGAAACGGAGGAAGACAGTTAGAGAGGGAGAATGGATGTTTGGGTCACGGATTCAACTCGTGATCAACCTGTAGGCACTCACCGAGGGTTAATCTTTTGCATGGATTCATAATCGAGTTGATATTTCTTCAGCGCGCCTCTCAAACGTCAGCAAAGCTCAGATCAAGATTTCCTCGTCGCCTTCTTTTCTTTTCCCTTTCCTTTTCCTCTCCCTCTTCCTTTTCCCCGGTCGAAATCCATAAAAGCACAATCTGAAATATGCGACATACCGGGGATGTAATTCTCCACGAGGACATCGGAGGTCTTCGCCAATTCATGCAATATCTTGACACCATCCGGATGTTGGAATGAGAGCCCGACGGATTTCTTGTTACGGTTTACCTGGGGACTTGTTGAGCTGAGAAGGAGCGAATCCCGAGGAAACGGGGCTCACGCCGATAAAGTACGCGCTCTCCCCCGGCGGACCGCCTTTTGATATGGCTGCAGAGTCACGAATCAGCACGATCAATACCAGGCGACTGATAGAGGTGCCGAATCATACTACCGTCTTGGTAATGGGCAAAAGGTGGTCCCCATGCCCTTGTATCATCGCCACGAGTGGGATGCTCGATTTTGATGACTTCTGCACTGGAGAGGATCAACAATTGTTAGTCAGGGGGCCTCTGAACGACACCATTCGAGTGATAGAGACAACAGGCATACCTACCCCAAATCACCCAGGATCTGCGTGCAGTACGGCTGTGGCATTGATCGGAAAGTCAGAGAGTTGGATTTTGACCCGAATGAGCTCGCACGTGAAATTCCGCCGTCCTAGGAGTCCCTCTCCAACGCGGTGCAGAATGACATATACTTACACCAGCCAAAACTCTCGTCATGTCCAATACACGGATTCCTTCTAACGGGGCTATTTTGCCTGCTTCTCTCGTGGTTGATGAGCCAGTGGGCGCGACTGAGGCCAGACATCTTCGTGAAGCCAAGGATGACGCATATGAGACCTGAACGCAATTTTGGTAGCCTAATAAAGCGCGTCTGAATGCTCTATTCGGCCCCATTGTCGCTACAGAGAAGATTGTATGTTGACTGACAGGTGAACGCGGACATTGTGGGAGGCAGGCAAATAAGAAGCTTTGCCTCGGTCGTCATTCTCCGAACGTCGGACGCCATGGCCGACGACGAGGCTTCCAGAGTTCTCACTTCGTCAAAAACAGCAATTGCAGCACAACACAGCCAATTACGCAGAGAATTTTCGAGCATTCGAGAAATGGATCTTATTCTTCCATCAATCAGATTCTTTGGATGGATGAGGATTCTCGTAGTCTCCATCTCTTCTAATCACGATCCCTGACCTATTCCACCCTCCTCCTAACGTACAAGCTAGAGTTACAATTGGTTCTTCTGCCACCGACAATCTGGCAGTGTACCGCACAAATTCAGGCCGGGACAAAGCCCGCGAGGTATCTTGGACAAAAGACCTCCCAGTTTTGAGAAACAAGACGATAAAAGAGAGTAAAAGAAAATGAAATACATCCGCAAATATTCAGAACACAAAATGAACTCGGAGAATCCTTTCAATCAAGCCTGCCCAGAGAATCCTTCCAGTTCCAGTTCCAGTTGTAGTTCCCAGCTCCAGTTCCACGACGGGGTTCCTCCTTTTTTATTGGCCTAGTACTCTAGATAATCCATGATATAATCTGTCACAGCTCGCACTGCTGTCAAAAGTCCTTTTCCGGTTTTGGGGGGGGGGGGGTTGTCCCAAAGCAACACAATTCATGTGAAAACGGTGTTTTTGCTGCAAGGTTGGCCAAGGTCTCCTGATGGCTGTCGAATTCCCGAGATTGTGACGTCAAGTTGATACAAAAATAACCCGAGAGAGATGCCTACTGACTCCGAAATAATTCCTTGTCGGTATTCAAGCTTACTGCTTTCCTTCATAATCGATTTCATGCTTAATGGGCGTCGTCAGGTCCAGTGGGTCCATTAAGGTTAAACTGTCAGATCGCAAAGAGCTGTTTTCTGTCGATTCAACGGCGGCTGGGTGTAACAGAGGTTCGCAGATATTGTGTTCTTCGTCTTCCGAAGGGCGATCCAGGCGCCCTTCAGGCTCTTCCATCCAGCAGCTTTCCAGAGCTCCGATGGCGCAAACCAGTCCGCTTGTCCACCAGGCAAGGCCACTATATCCAAGTTTCAGTCCGGCTGAATTAAGTGAACCCGTCACGACCGGTCCAAGGGCTCGAGCACCACACGCAGCCGACGCGGCGAATCCATTGACCGTCCCGAGAACGGAATGGGAACGGGCGGCGTTGGCCAATAAAATGTTTTGCGAGGGAAATGAAATCACCTGGAAAGTGATTTTGGTGATGAGCGAAAAATAAATGCCGGCCTTTTGCCAGTGCTCGGGGACGAACACCAGGTATGGCACGGCAAAGTAGAGGAAGGGCCAGACCGTTATGACCAGTCGAAAGGCCCGGAGTGTCCCCACCCGTCGAAGGACGAAAGGGAATAGCCACACCTGCGCAAACGTGGCATAGAGGCCCTGCACCGCCATCATGAAGCCAATGGCCTTGGTGGACATGCCGAAACCACCGGAAAACTTGAAGGGGAGAACAGATTCGGTTTGCATCCGTTCCTCACTGAGGAACGTCGGCATCAAGGAATCGAACGAAACACTGTGGCTACGGCAGAGGTCAGCGAGAGTCGAAGATCTCTTTCCACACTCGGCACTTACAAGGCCAGGATGGCATAGGCAACAATGACCAGAATGACCTGTTTATTCAAGGCCTTGACCTTTCCACATGGTTGTTTCTCTTGCAGGATGTCCACATCGAAAGTAGAGCGCAATACAGGCGAGCCATCGGTGCTCCGATAGCCTGGAGGAGGATCATCTTCAGCCAGGCTGTCCCCTTCCCTCCAGCCAAACTTGTCCGTCTGCGGCTGTTTTGGCGTCTTGAAAATCTTCAACAGGAGTCTTCCCAGTTCGACGCCCCGATCTCGACGGCCCTTTTTAGCCTCATGTGTCTCCTCCAGGAACAAGACGCCATTGGCAATGCCCAGACACAGAATGACGACGCAGACAAGATTGGGTAACAAGAAAGGATAGGTGTCGAACAATCCACCCCGAGGAAACAGAGACGGATAGGAATCACAAGGCATGGCCAAGGCTCCTCCCATGGCGGGCCCGATGATGGAGCCCACGCTCCACACAAATGGCATAATCGCATACGCCGAAGGCTGATCCTCCTTCTTGGTCACCAGCTCGGCGACAGTCGTCTGGAGAACTCCCACATTGCCGTTCAAGAGACCGCCGAGTGCCCGAGCCAGGATGGCTGCGGGGAGAGTGCGAGCAAAGCCAAAGGATATCATGCTCAAGGCGGTGCCGAACAGGCCCATGATCAGGACAGGTTTTCGACCGATACGGTCACTGAACCAACCCCAAAGGATCCCAGTCGAGAATTCGGCAAAGGCAAATGCGGTGATGAGCATGCCGGCGTACACAGATATTTGTGTCTCATCTTGGGTGATGTTGAAGGACTCAATCATGCGATAGGCATATGGGAATATGGACATAAAAGCGATTGGTTCGCATATGCGACATAGTGCTGTTGGATGCGTTAGTGAGCTCGCAACAGGCTGCCGGTTTGGGATTGTCTGCGAGATGACGTACCTAAGACGCATAACTGTTTGTTCGGAAAAGAATTCTCAGCGTGTTGGGATCCGCGCTTCCAGGGCAAGAGTCTTTTGAGAAGGATCGGCATCGTCACCGAGGGAGGAAGAGTGTTGTCGTCGTTCGAGGGCGGGAAGATCGGAGGAGGACGAGGGCGAGGAGGAGGTGGTGAGCGAGAAAAGAAATCATCTTACAACCGGCGCAGGGAGGACAGTAATAAGGGAGCGCAAAATCCCAAGGAGTCAATCAAGGCCTCAGCAACCATAGACGACGACTCGAGAGAGCGGGGCGTCTCTTCTGCTGTCCTGGCGGAATGGCGCATCCGCCACTGCGTGGAAGAAGGGCGGTGGACTTGCTTAGGCAGTTGGGATATCACAGGACACGGCAAGCAAGCAGCACCGGAGATGGAGACCTTTCAGAGAGCCAGTGGCCAAACAAAGCCATGGTGACACGGGGCGAGGAAGCGCGGAAGTGCTGGTAGTCTCTGACATCCGCATCCGGTTGTCCACAGAAGCGAACTGTGGGCAGCCCCATTTAGAACGCTAGACGCAGGAGCCGGAGCTGCCGTCAGACCAGCAGGAAGTCACCCGAATTAAAATGTCCGCGTCCACCGGGGGGGGGAAGGGAAAGGGTATTGTTCAATTAGGTTGGTGTGAAGTCAGATGGGTAGGATACGGAGTACGGGGGTCGGTTGCCTCGTAGTCGGGGAAAAAAAAGGCGCCACATTTTGGTCAGGTGGGATATTAATTACATCGACATGCAGGAGGGGAACAGTCTGATGGAGTCAGTGATGGAACCAGTGATGGTACCAGCCAGACAAAAGCTAGGGATGGAAGATGAGGCAGAACTCCCAAGTGGGTTTCAGGGCTGCCATGCGACGGTAGCGGTGTGGATCCCGGATTGGCATCATGGCCAGGAGACAAAGTTCAAAAAACTCAGAGGGCCAGGAAAGTTGAAACGCATACGTACATAAGACCGGTCTGGAGGAGCTATTTAGGGGGGAGGGGGAAAGGGGGGAATACAATAGGAGAGGGAAAAAAAAAAAAAAAAAAGAACCCAAGAGCACGCCCAACAAGGATGCGTGAGATCTGGTTGAAATTGTGGGCATCCAATTAATCCGAGTGGACATTTGAGCCGGTGGCATTGTCGAGTGCGAGAGAAAACCTGCCAGAGCGGTCCAGGAATCTTCGCCCAAGGAACCGCGACTGCGGTACCTCGGGGTTATCGTTGGTCTGCTTCTAAAGTGGGGAGTATCGATAGACAGGGATCATTCAGAGGCAACGGCAGCTTCTGCGATTCGTTCAAAGCCTCGATTTACCCCTGACCAGAGGGTGTGGTGGTCAGGCTAGGGATGAACAACCTGGTCTTCCGAGCCACGGGGATCCTGCTTACCGAAGAGCATGTTGCCACTAGTGCCAATGGCTGGTGGGATTTTGTGCCAGTCGGCTCCCAAGTTGGGCTTTAGGCTAGAGCGCCCCCAGAAGCTTTTTGCCGTTTGCCCTGGTTTTCCGAATCAGCGGCTGAGCACTTGGGCTGCTGGCCTGGACGTGGGTGAGGGCGCAGCGCTTGCATGCGTGGGTAAGGAATTGGCTCTCTGCCCTGCTTGGGGATTTGCATCAATGTCCGCTCTGCACCGTGTCATCCATGTCTCTGATCTCCCGCGTGACCTGTCATGATATGGAGGCTGTATGGAGTACATAGTACATCACATCGACCTTTCGTCATCCTCCTCTTCTTTCTACCCAATTGGGAGCAAAATTAGATTGGGGAGATTTCGAGGCGGTGAGAAATGGCGATCATGCCGGACTGGGCAGCAAGCTGGCGAAATTAGGTTGAAGGAAGGGTCGAGAAAAAGACCAGCGCCTGAATTGCCACCCCCATCCCGTGCGAGAACCCCGTTGACCGTTTGGCAAGCGCCATCGTTGAATTCAATCCTCGTGAAACCTGGTGATTTGCGTAGAGCTGAGGACCGGGGTTTGGACAGTGGAGCGAAATTGCTAGAACGGAAACCTTACAGACGGTTAACTCGGGCGGTACTTTTCTCAGTTGTCGGATCTTGCGGTTGGGTCGAAATTGTAGCCTTGAATTGCCCCGGTCAGGTAGCTCTGCGTAAAAGGTACTTCGGTCGGGCTGGCACAACACGGGATGGGATGGGCGAGATGCTGCAAAACGGTAGACGAGGTGTGGCCGCGGGGAAGAGAAAATGACTCAGGTAGGGAGGAACGCGAGTGGTCAGAGGGAAGACGGAATTGTTTGACCATGGATGTGATGATTAAACATCTAGGGGAGTGATGGGGTGATGGAGGCCTCAAGCGAGGCGGAAGCGCAGATGAGACGAGGAACAAATGACCAGGGCAGAAGGCCGTTACCCTCTCCCTTAGCCAGAACTCTATTGGCACTCTTTTGTTACGGGTATGGCCTCGCAATCAACAGGAATCCCCCAGCTAAATTCCAGGATCCGTATTCCGGAAGTTTATGATGCGAAAGTTGACTGGGGTAATCGGGACATTGCAGCCGGATGAGGCATCACGCAGGCTGAACGTTGAGGCCGTCAAACTTTTGAGTTTGTGTTGAATTCGACGGATGCAGTTTTGGAAGGATGGCGACGTTCGTTCGGGGTACTCGGTACCCCTCAACGCTATATTTCTTAGCACGGAGCTCTAAGTACTTGGTACTTCTCGTGTGTATTTTTATGCTGCCCCTGACTCATTTCCAGAACCACGCCGTCGTCGTTCTATGGGGAATTCCTTCACCACTCCCGGGGAAATGGTTGAAGCGCCTGCAAAAGCTGAAGCGCGTTAAAAGCCTGGTCTCGTCCATAACCCATGTCATTTTTGCTTGGATGCTCCTCGCTTGGGGACGCCCTTGTTTGGGACAAAGTCCTTCGAACCGGTTTCCGCATAGTACTTCTGAGTCTGACCTGTTGGATTGTTGTACCAGAGCCTGGAATCCGCTCAGCTGTGTTCGAATTACCCAATTCATCATCGTAATCCGACGAGTTACAATTTTCCCAACCGCAGAGTCGCCGTCGCTCGTCCTGTACGAAGCCCGAAGTGGAACTCCTTCGCACAGCCCAAGACGAAACCTAGTACCCGAGACAGCGCCATCAGTATTTCCCCCTCCCTTCTTGTCGATGGACGATCAAAGATGCTTTTCATTCCCCCCTTTCCCGCGAATCACCCGTTGCTCTGATCTGGATCGGATTGGTAGAGAAAAAATCCCGCTGATCTCTGGGATATATCTCGCCTGATTAAAACCCCGTCAATCCTGGTCGTGAGACGGGCATGGCCCAGCTAAACTAGTCCAGCCTCACTTTCTGCATCCGAGATATGGGGGAGTCGGTGACAGATTTCTGCAGAGTGATCATTGCAGCGGTCGGTCCAGCTAGCACTCGCCCTAAGGTATGCAAAATGTCGTAGCTCACTGAATTCTCGGGTTCTCACCCTGTCCGGAGCTCTCCGTATTTGCTTGGTCAACTAGTCCTTGCATGGAGTCAGTGCGATGCGACCTGTAGCCTTGTTGATAACATTACATCGTAGATGGGATCCATCCCCAAGTCACACGGACCCTCCTGCAAGGCGCCCGCTGACATACACAATCTCCGACGCAAGACAATATCATCATCCACCACTCCGACTTCCACTTCAAACATTCACGAGTCCTTTGGTGCCAGTGCATGCCCCCGGTTCATGTCTGCAGCTGCCAGCTGCCAACCCTTCACCGGCCAGATTTTCCTTGGTTCTGACTTCTCGATATTCCGGTCGTCATTCACGATTCGATTCGAACGAGACGAAGTATTCTGGCATTTGCTCTGAATTGGGCCGTGTGCTTCGTGTGATCTATCGACTTGGACTTCGCCACCTGTCAATCCGACATCTTTCGCCCTTCTGACTCCGCGAACCTACTAAAATGCCGCTGGATGGCCCGCAACTCAAGGGAATAAGAGAATGAATAGGCGGTCAGACTGGGTTGCATGGTCTGGATTGTCACCTGTTGATGCCTTCTCAAACATTCTCCATTCGACACCGGCATCCCAGGATTTCGGATGCGTTGGTGCCAATCATGAATCACGATGCCAAAATGCCAACATCGAGCAGGCGTCGCTCTGCCATGTTGACAATGGCCAGATGCATGGGCGGTTCATCATCTTCTCGCATGGGTCACTGCGTCATCTATTCCGGCCCAACCTGGATCCTGGTCTTCTGTGTTCATGTTCTGGATCAAGGTTACGGGATATGCTTGCCAGAAATAGCCATATGATATTCAATCGCCAAAAGGGCATCCCATCAAATGCCAGTTCCGTTTCCAGACCTAAACACCCACTGTTGTACCCTAAGCCGTGAGACAGCATCCCTTCATCCCACCGAGTCAGGCCCAGAGCTGGCCCTCATCAGAGACGAGTGCACCCCCGGTTTGGGCTTTCGCGCTGCGTGGAGTCCGTGCTCCCTTGCTCGGTTATTGTTGCCAGGAGTCCAGCCCTGGTCCCGAACAGTGCACAGCTTCTGTCACATAACGTTTCGACCAAAGCCTGCCACTTGGAGTTTAGCCCCAGCCAGAGCTAACATGCATGACCGTTCCCATCGCGAGTACTATTTCTCCAGACAAACAAGAGGTTTACTGCGAGAAATTTACCACCAGAGCTAATGGCCATATGTCATCCAAGCCCGTCAACGATCAGTTCCGAACAACCAGTTTCATGTGACAAGCCTCCATCTGCCCTAATTCTGCCTCTTACCCCTTTGTCACCGCCACGTGAGCGGATTGGAAATCTGCACAGATGGCGGACAATGGATTCAAATGCGCGCCGTTGTACTCGGTTTCGCGAAAAATCCCGATACTGTCGGTAACAAGGTCTAGGTCCATTGAGGTTGAGTCTAGTCTTGATCATGCCTTTTTGGAGAAAGTGTCCATCGACGAGGCTCTTTCTCACACCTGGAGAGATCTGTCTGATACTTGCTCGATTAAGCTCAGCCATCACCCTGGTACAGTGACAAGAAATCTTGCAATAGCTCTTCAGCATCTGCGTGAAGAGGAAAACCCCTCAAAATCTCGATCGATGCTGTATGTATAAACCGACAAGACAATGCTAAGCGAAGTGTTCCAGTGCGTCAAATGAAGGAAATTTATGAGAAGCCGAAAAAAGTAATCATTTGGTGGGGACAAGAATCCGACAATAGCAGCTATGCGATGAATGCGATGGATAGCATCGATCGTCGTTTGGGCAATGTGAACCTCAAAGCCGGCGGATAAGCGTGGCATACCAGCACCAGCTATCAATGAAAGAGCTCTTCGAGCAATAAACCAGCTTCTTTGGTGGTGTCGCGTGTGGACCATCCAAGGAGCAACATGCGCTAATCAAAGTTCGCACATGGTTCTGGGCAGTGGTGGCGACAGCGAACAACTAGGCCTCCAACAAGATTTCTAGAGCCCGGATACTACACATTTCCTTAGAATCATAGCCCTAAATCAGCTCAGGTTCCCCCCCGAGGCGTTCAGGACATGGCTTGGACTTTCTTTCCTTCCTCGATAACTCGCGAACATGTGAAGTACCAGATCCAAGAGACAGGGAACTTTGCATTATCAGGGTTGACGACCGATGTTCAGAGAGAGGCTGGATGCCTGGACTGCTCTACATCAGTTGACGAAGCATACATAAGATTCGTGTATGCCTAATCCAATCCAGAGCGAACTTTGAATATACTAAGACACTGCCAGATGGCTACACGAAAACCCCAGTCTTGTTCGTCCTTCAAATTCTTACCTTCGTCTTTGATCCCAAGCGGACTCTACCTTCTTGGACTCCTGATTGGACATTGC
Source organism: Rhinocladiella mackenziei CBS 650.93 (assembly GCF_000835555.1). Classification (NCBI taxonomy): domain Eukaryota; kingdom Fungi; phylum Ascomycota; class Eurotiomycetes; order Chaetothyriales; family Herpotrichiellaceae; genus Rhinocladiella; species Rhinocladiella mackenziei. The sequence continues at coordinate 547,285 of NW_013550600.1, forward strand.
AGCCAGAAACCACTCCATTCACGAAAAAGGAAATACCTCATGAGACTTTCTCCGCTAAGCGAGCGATGACGATCCTCCATCAATTCAGTTAGCTGAAGACCTTCGAACTCTGTTGGTACGAGGCTCTGCATTCGATACAGTCTCAAGACTTGGTGAGGCTTTGAAGATCCTTTCAACTCATCAGCAATAGAACTGCGGCATTCTTGGACTGAAGCAGGACTTGGAAGCATGTATCACAAAAACGAGACTGCCGATGAAGCTTTCTCCGAACGCTCATTGTAGAGATAGATGCAGTAAAGGGACGATGTCTGCATGAGATATCCGAGATTCTGGCAAGACTTCGCTCTTTGTGGAATAAATACAATCCTGCCATATCGTATGGGCAGGCGTCGTGGTCGGTTAGTTTTGGTCCAGTCATAGCTGTTGTACACGGCGCATCAACCCAGGTCAAATCAATACCCTTGATCGCATTTGCTGGATGAGGACGACAGTCTCTCCCCTGCTTGCGAACTATCAGACAGCTGGATGCCCAGTGTGCCAAGGACCCCTATTGTTGCCCCTATATGGAGGCTCTCCACCCTTCCATAAGCTACAATCTACACACGAGTTCTATCCGCACTTGCGCTTGTTTACACGAACCTGTCAGCTTTTGCGCCCTGAGCAAGTGGATCACGACGAACGTCTATAATAATGCCGCAGCTATCCAAAGCTCAAGGGCATTTTCATTCAATTAGTATGTCTCCTCAAACTAACAACTGTCCTTGCCACCGCTGCCACTGGCGCTCAAGGCTCCAGTGTCATCAAAGAACTCCCTGTTGCCTCAAAGTCCGCCAGTCCACCCCTTCCATTGAGCCATTCACGCCTTTGTCCGGAACATCAACTCTCAGGCCTCTCAATCCCTCCTCGACCTTAACCTAGCCATAGTCGAAGCTCTTCCAAGGCCTACTTCGATGACCTTGAATATCTCTCTCGCGCCGCTGAACCATACACCTCTATCTTCATGAAACTTAAATCCCATCTTTCACTGGCTCAGAGGCCGAACGGCGACATGCCTGCAACGTACTCTCTGCCTCTCTCTGTGTGCCGGCACCGAATAAGTAATCCTCTCCTCAGTTGTCGGTGCAGACAAAGCCAAAAATTCTCGATCTCAAGGCTATGGTGAGATATTTCGCAGATAATCATGCCATCGTGGACATGGTCAAGCAGCCTCCTTTTCCCAACGGCGGAAGATATACATATACACCATCCTCCTTCCCGTGACCTTCTTTACTTCCCTCCCGCTTCGCCAACAAAAATCATCCCCCTCGCCAGCGTCGACGTGACCATGACTGACGTGGCGGCTGCACTGTCGCGTACCGTGGATAACCACAAATTGCGTCTGTCAGGTCCTTGTCAGCAGACGAGGCTGAGGCAGAAAAAGGTACGAATCTTTTCATCGAGTCCTAGCTTATATAGAACGAGGATCTCATTCTTTGCGATTGGGATGAGGTGAAGTCATATGGGATGGAGTTATGCACTTTCGAGGCATTCTTGGAGCGAGAGAAGAGCAGAATCATGATGATGTTGTGTTTGTCAGGGTGCGGCGGTGAAGCTCCAGTCTTCGGGCCAGAGATTGAGAGATGAGGAGTCTAGCTAAGGTTGGAGGAGAAAAGAAATGTAGATCTTTGGATGAAAGGGCCCTTGTCTTACATGGAGGAATATCTAAGCATAAGAATGGACTTATGAGCACACATCACGTAGTCACGCTCAACAGGAAAAGTATGCTTGAAATCTAGGCATACCATTTTTTCCACCGCTTCGTCTCGTAGTCTACGAGGCTCTGATATTTGTTTACCCGTTACTGTACAATCTTCTCTACGGTCATTCAAAAAGTCAAGTGTTCATATATATATACATATGGATCAGCCTCAGTGACTTTTGATATCTGGACAATATTCTCCGCCTTTACACGGCAAAGGGCGGGGCGCCAAAGAAACAGCCTCCTGTCGAACAATGAGCAGTACTCCTTTACTGGGAAAAGGGTTATCACCCCTATACAAGATATAGGGGAAGAAGAGTAGAAAAGGGGTCAACCAAGCATGTATTTATACTGGTAATCTGGCAGGACCAGTTGCCAAAGAGACAGAGCATTCAATACATCTCATTTGCACCCCCCAAGTTTGACACCTCTTCTTTCCGCTCGTGCTAGTTGACAAAGAGATTTTCGACGCCCACTAGTTCGACATCCCCATTGTCTTTGACTTCAGCAATGTCAGGAAGAAGTCCACAGTCCCTTGGGGATCGCCCAAAAAGACTAAGAATCCTGTCATTCCGTGACAGAAACTTGGACCTCTTAGCTTATATACTTGCCAGAACCCGGTTCGTGACAAGCAAATTCTAAATCAGAAGTCCGTTGCAAGTCCATCATCAATAGTATTCAGAGCCGTTTTTCCGCCTGGAGTTTTTCAAAGTTCTCCACCTGCTTCTTGACTTTAAACTCCTTCCAAAAAGTTTCGTCTTCATCGAGCATCTTTAGCCACCACATCGACCATCACTCTTCTCAGCCTGCTACTGAATATATTGGGAGATGATGATGAAGGTAGAAAGCAGGAGAAGCACACGAACAGGGCGAACATGTCGTGGGATTCCCCGTCAAGGGATCGGCTTGCAATTCTCGTCGTTCTGACTCTTCGCGGCCGAGAAGTGTCGCATTGATTGCATTGTGTAGTGTCCTGTACTTCCAGGAAATAAAAAGCGAAACTCGTTCTAAGGCTGAACGACCGGCACAACTCACTCACATCCCCAAGCCGTACCACTATTGAAAAGGTTACCACCCTCCACGGCAAAGTCGGGCGGTGAAGATGGGATATCGTAGCCTCCGACGGGGAATTTTCACATGCCACGGCAAGGCACAGACTGTGATATTGCGGAGGACTTGTCCTATTTCGAGGCGGTCCAAGGGAATATAGTTTCGGCGCGTATCCGAAGCGTACAACGCCTTTCGGGGTTCTTTACAAGCCCGGGTGTCCCCACCTATTACAAGACAACAGGACAAGGCGCCTGCCAAGACCGTGTTCGCCCGACGCCACATCCCTTGTTAACGCGCCAACCTCATCAAGACTTCACAACAAGTCACCTTCAGCGCCCGAAGTCGCTTCATTGAATGATCTTTGATGTGTCATCTTTCCAACGTCATATATTGCTGTCAAAACCAACCTTGCGACCCAGAATCAGACCCGTTGGAGCTTGCAACCGGCGACCACGGCTTCTGTCAAAGTCACAAAGGACCACCGATTCCCGTCTTGCCTATCTCTGTGCGATCACCATCAAGGAGTGCCAAGGGACAGAAGGGCAAGCGTGACTCAATAGGGAATTGATGAATCCTATGTGAGTCAAGCGGTGATACGATGAGATGAGCCTGCGTCTCGCCCGGTATTTAGTGTCTTCGCAGGGGCAGCCCTGACAATGTTGCGCTAGTCGAATGCAAGTCTAAAAACAGTCAGAAACGGGAGCCCATGTGCAGTCCTCTGATCTCAAGGAAAGCAGTGAGAGAAAATGTATAAATCCGATCGAAATGCGGGACATCGTAAAGATCTCCTAGGCCAACCACAAGAAAGGTTGACAACGGCATCATGGTCAAGAAACCAGCATCCCTCAATCTTGAAGCCCTTAGCAGTCTTGACAAAGACAAACGCCAGGTATATCTTGGAGTTGTCGATCAGCTTCGAGAGTTAGGTGTCGGAGAGGATTTATCGCTACCCCAGGTACGTGCCCCCTCCTGGACTCTTCTATGGCGTTGAGACTGATTCATGACAGCTGGTGGTCGTCGGAGATCAGTCCAGCGGAAAGTCATCGCTGCTTGAAGGACTCACGGGATTGTCTTTTCCCGTGGCGAGTGATTTGTGCACCAGGCATGCGACCCAGATCGTTCTCCGCCGGACGGCAGCTCATGAGGCTGCCATACGAGTCTCCATAATCCCAGGGCCCAGCAGCATCAACAATGCCGAGGAGAGAGCACGCCTGGACAAGTTCACATGTTACATAAAGGAGACCGCGTTTGGCGCGGATGAGTTTGCCGGGATTCTCGATGAGGTGAGTATTGTGTGCCAAACTGGGAAGATATGCATCATCTGAAAGAGAAAGGCCTCGGAAGTGATGGGTCTTCCACGGGTCGACGCTACAAACCTGGACAATTTGGAGAGGCGTTTCTCCGACAACGTTTTGAAAGTGGAGCTGTCGGGACCCGAACATCACCACCTGAGCGTCGTGGACGTCCCTGGCCTGTTTCACAGTGAGCGAACATCTCGAAGAGTTTGCGAAAGCGAGGTTGATTGGACACAGATCCCACTATTTACCAGACCAAGGAGGACCTCGAAATCATTCGGACGCTCATTATGGACTACATCTCGGATCCTCGAACCATCATATTGTACAGACTCACATGGAATAGTATGGATAACCACTAACGGATCCAGGGCCGTTATGGATGCAAGAAACAATCTGGCCAACCAGGAGGTTTTTAAAATGGCCCGTGGGGTTGATCCCCGCGGTGACAGAACCGTTGGCATCATCACCAAGTGTGACGTGGTGCAAAACGGCGATGAAGCCGGGGTAAATCGCCTTTCGTCCAGGGGGGTTACGTGACTGACTCGGCCAGGTCATCCGCATTGCGCAAAACACCGTCGAGAAATTGCAACATGGGTGGTTTGCGGTGCGAAACCGGTCTCCTTCGGAGATCAAATCCGGGGTGTCCTTGAGAGAACGTCACGCCAAAGAGCAGGAATTCTTCACGATAAGCCCGTGGAGCGAGCTTCGCAAAGACCGCGTGGGTATTCCGGCCCTGAGCACTTTCCTGGCACAGCTGCTTTATGAACACATTCGCCGCGAATTTCCAGCGGTGGTGGCCGAAATCGAGGTACATTGCAAGCAGCTCCAGGCCGAAATCGAAGACCTGGGGCCTCCTCGACAGTCGACAACGGAACAACGTCAATATTTAACCCATGTAGCCAGCCGGTATCAAAAGACAGTGTCGGATTCTCTGAAAGGCATTTATGATGCGGATCTGGCCCGCGATCATCCCCTCAAACTAAGAATGCGCGTGCGGGATTTGAACGACGACTTTGAGCGAAAGATGTCGAAACATGGCCATACAAGGGCATTCAGGAATACTGATGACAAGGAAGACCCAACCTACCATTTCCAAAACTCGGAGCTTTCCAGTATCTATGACTGGATACGAGCATCCTACCTCGAGTCCCGGGGCTCTGAACTCCCGGGTTGCGTCAACCCGGCTGTGATTGAGAATCTGTTTCGCCAACAAACCTCCAAGTGGCAGGAGCTGGCGGAGAAGCATCTTGAAAAAGTGAAGTCGGCCATCGACTCTTTCCTCATCGCGGTCATAGAGAAGCTGATAGTGGATCCGACGGTTCAAGATCGTATCCGGGCTCGACTGGTTCCCATGTTAGACGAGGCGGTCGACCAAGCTTACCGAACTCTTGGGAGCGTTCTTCATGACGAGAGGGGAGGAATTTTGCAAACAGTTAACCACTATTTTGCCGACAATCTGGCTGCGGCACGGGAGGAGCGCGTCGTCTCGCGATTGCGAAACCTCGGGATCGGAGACGGATATCCCATTTCGGCTGATCTCGCGGCCCTGACCAAAGCTGCACATCTCAGCAATGAAGAGCAGGCAGTCTATGATATTCATGACATCCTCAAGGCTTACTACGAAGTGGCCATTAAAAGATTCATGGATAATGTTGTCGTGTCGGTGGTAGAGAGGTGGTGGCTAGGCCCGAATGGTTTTGTAGGCATGTTCGACGGCGAATTTGTCGGGAGTCTCTCCGACGAAGAGCTGGCGTCTATTGCAGCAGAGAACTACAGTACCACAAATGTGCGAGCTGAGTTGAAGGAGAAACTTCGTCGTTTCGAAGAAGCACGGCGCATTGCCAAGTCGATTTGAAACCAATACCCCCTCAATGATCTTCTCCAGGCAAGGTTTTTCCCTTTTACCGGAACAGGGTTTTTCCCTTGCCTCGGAATGGCGTGAATGCGGGAGAAGCATTTCATCGGTATGGTGTATGAGCGAGCTCTATGTTCTATCGCATGGCGTTATTTTAATAGCAGGGTTCCATATTTACTATTGTCAAACTGGGTGCAACTCGAGATGTCTTGAATGCTCTGTTCTCTATCTACTTGTCGAGGTATTGAGGCTTCTTTTATAGACGTGCGAATACTACGTCGTTACTCAGAGCAACCATCAGTAACGTCGTCGTCTATGGAAACCTCTCACCAGTGTTTCAGCTGTGGAGCCTGTACACAATAGCTCTTTGTTCAACTACTATATTCGGACGAATGCGAATGAACTCGAGCAAGTTGTGACGAGTTCGTACCAGTTGGGTGTTAGTGTTACTATTGTAAGCTCCAGTGGGCTGGGTTTGTCTGGATAAAATTGCACCCACTCCAGAGGTTTCTGCTTCGAGTCGAATTGGTTACAGTTCGAATTGTATCGTTTGCACATGACCTTCACCCCTGCCCCACTTCGGCTAAGGCCGACATATCGCCTTTGCCATTCTCAGTGTAGCGTTCTTTATTCAGCTCGCCAATCATGGAAGAGGTTGTCTTTGATGAAAGTCTCACCATTCCTATACAGAGCATTCGCTTCTTCTAGCCCGATTCTGAAGTGGAGCCAAGAGCGGCAACACCATTGCCTAGGATAGCATACGGAAGACCTCAAGCTGGCGCATAGCAAAGCCAAGAAAGAAAATCTCAGCGTAGATGTAGGCAGCTGCTTGCTGCCTACGGGTGCCTGGTGGGCCTGTTCTAAGCCATTAGTATTTGATCCCTTATCAGGAAGACCCGTACTCGTCGGAGAAGCAATCAAATTCCAATTAATGCTCACTTGTGGGAGGCCCTTCCCTCAATACCATCAGCAGACTCGAGGTCAGTACACGCCTCCGTCACCTCAGACGACATAGACGAACCCTATAGTCCATTGGCAGACATTCAAATCCAAGCTCAACCGGACGGCCCACCATGGCATCTTCAACGGCGAGATCTACAGCAAAACCCTTCCTCATGTTCCAGAATGGCCAAGCATCCTCTGCCATCAGCTTCTACATCTCCACCATCCCCCACTCGCACATTATATCCCTGGACCACTACGTTTCGGGTGAAGCTGGTGCGGAAGGAACAGTGAAGATGGCCAAGGTCTCCATCGCTGGCCTGGAAGTTATGATCATTGACAGCGCCGTCAAGCATGACTTTGACTTCACCCCTTCAATGTCCTTTTTTGTGGATTTCAAGGACGAAGAGGAGGTCGAAAAGGTCTACAATAGTCTTCTGGAGGGCCAAGGGGATGGAGGAAAAGGAAAAGTGATGATGCCGCTGGACGGCTATTGGTTCAGTCGGAAGTTTGCATGGGTTCAGGATCGGTGGGGAGTCAGTTGGCAGCTTAATCTGGAATGAAAAGCACTATGATAGCGGGATGAGAAAAAAAAGCGTGCTTAGGTTTGTCACCGAAAAGACCGGGGCCCCTCATTATGCTTACAGAGTCTGCTATCTAACCTCGATCGAATCCACATATATATATACCGTGCTTGTGCCACTCTGATGGATTTCGGGAGGTGCAATGTCACAAGTCGCAAGACGCTCCTGGCATGCCACACTTTCTAAGGCTGAGACAAACATTGGAGTGGAGCTAGGCGACTTGTCGAGGACAAGTAAGTGGCGTATTTTGCTCTTGAGGTATAGCCGTTCCCGGAACCGCCCTCCCCTTTGCAGACACATTGCAACTTCGTTATCGACTGCCACGGCAGAAGTGTATCGACAAGGCCAACCATGCCGAACTCGTAGAGCTATTGTCTCAATGTATCGCTGGTACTGTAACGCGGACAAGTACTACGTATATCTGCCAGATGCTTCGGTAGGGGTCGTTGGTCGTACATTATAGACAAATAGGAGAGGAGCTGCAATCCCTGACATTTCCTGCTTCGCAAAGTGCGTAGCTTATGATGTGAAGTGACCAGACCTGGTTATATTATATCGCGGGCGTCCACTAGGTTACGTCGAAAGCTGCTGTATGTTCTGTATATAGCCGTGGTTACAAACCTATGCATTACCAATCCCAGGTGCATCATCAAATACAACGCGTGCAAGACCCATTATAAACACATCCCACGCTCACCACCATCTCGCGCCTCCCGCGCCATCGTCTTGAACACCCTTTCCATCACGTCCCACCGCAGATCCCACACGCGATCGTGGTCCGACCCCTTGACCGTCTCGCTCGCAAACTCCACGCCGTCCACGTCCCTCCAGCACGCCTCGAACCACCTGTTTCCTTTGGTGCCCGCATCGCCAATCATGTTGTCCTTCTCCGCAAAGAACACGTCCACCTTCAGCCTGGCTTCTCCAACACCCCGCACCGCCTCGGCCAGGCGCGGCGCCAGCACGTCAAAGTCGCCCCAGTCGGACCAGCCGTCCTTCTCGACCCCGTTGCGCAGCAGCACCTGCGTCTCCTGGCCCAGCCCGCGCACGTTACCCGTGAAGACGGACTCCGCCACACGGTCGCGCATGCCCTCCTCGAGGTCGACGTCCGGGCCCTCGCGACCGGTGGGCTTCGCCTGGGCCCAGAGCTGCATCACGCTGCCTGAGACGGCGGCGATGACGCCCAGCGCGGGGCCCAGGGTCGAGTTGACAAAGGTGGCCATCTTGTCAGTCTGAGCGATCAGCGAGCGCGGCAGTGACGAGGCCAGCGACCAGATGAGCATGCCCGATTGCGACGGGTGGACCCAGGGGCCAGCGATGGCGATGTACGGCCGCGACGGGTGTAGGAATTGCGGGTAGTGAACAGCGAAGTCGAGTCCGAAGACGGTGCCGCCGCTGTGGCAGCCTATAGAGACGTGCTTGATGCCAAGGTGGTTGAGTAGGGCGGGAATGGCTTCTGTGGATGCGAATCAGCAATGTGTATTCCTTGGTTTAGTATCGTTCCGAGGAATATATCTGAGTTAGACGACTCACCCCGCCACACCTCGAGCAGCCTCTCAGCCGGTACGCTGTCCGTCTTGCCAATGCCCGGGCGTTCTGCATTCACGATGCGGACCTTGTACCTCTTCGCCAGCCCATCCTTGGCCGCATGGAACAGCCGTGAAGACATGAGCGGCCCGAAGAACAGGAGCACCTGCTCCTCACCATCATCATCGCTGGCATCTTCGCGATGAAAGCCAAAGTCGGCGTAGGAGACCTGGAAGGGTTTGTGGCGGCCGCGCGACGGATCGGCCGGCAGCTTGAAGGTCCGGTTGAAGCGAGGGTCCTTGATGTAGGCGGTGAAATCTTCTGGGGAGAGAGTTTTAGCTGTGGCGGTGGTTTTACTGGTGGTTTTGGAGAGGTGGAGGGCAAGTCTGGTGAGGCTATGGCGAGAGGCACTATGCTGCCGATCGTTCATGCTTCGGACTGGAACTGGTGCACAGCTAGGGTGAGGCGAGTTACGGCATTCAACTGATCTGGAGAAAGAAGCGTTAGCATTCACCCCGCGCGCGCCAGACCGTGACGTAGACGGAGGGTAAGCCAAAGGGCAAGGCTCCAAGGCGCCTCATTGAGAAGTGCACCTGTTGTCGCCTATTGAACGGTATGTGACTATACTCATATTGGCAAAGTACGACCCACACTTCTGTCTTGGCTTGCAAAGGGGAGGACGGTTTTGGGAGCGGCTATAAACCCGGTTTCTCCGGTGATAATATCGGTGGCGTGATCTCGCTGCCTTCAGAGCGACAGCCGACATGCATTTCGCGTGGACGATATGCGAGCCGGTACCACGGCTAAACGATAGACCGCAGGGGGTGACTTGCGGGCGTGGGAGTCCCACTTCGCGAAGCACGGAAGCGTTCACTTCGCAAGTGCTGGAACGCACACTTTGACAATTCAGCATTTGCCTGCTCAATTACCGAGATCCCTTTTATATGTCTAGTTCTGCAGCCAACCAGCGTGGACTATAGAGAAAGCTGACGGAGATTCGTCGGATGGATGGAAGCCAATGCATGGGCTTTCGGGGAACATACCCGGAAATTTGAGGATGGGTCGAGGGGGACTGCCGCTCGGCGCCTCCCATTGATAGACACGCTTTTCAGCGAAGACTCTGGCTTTCGCCGTTGCCGGGGGGCTTCAGACAGCCCATCCGGAGCGCTCTGCTGGTCGGGTTCTACTATGGATGCGTGGCGGGATGCATGACGGGTCAAGGGCGAGCTATGGCATGATTGTGGTCTGTTCGACAGGCATCCTGAGCGAGCACTCCCTGTTGACTGATTCAGTCATTTTGCTCATCCGTGAAAATTACTCCGCACTCTATACGTCGATGCCAGAACTCTGATCAGCAAAATGCGAAATGTAACTGTGCGCCTTATCAACGCCAAGCCTCGTGGAATTTCCCTCCCTGATTGGCTCCCCAGGCTTGCGCGATAAGCTCGAAGTCGACCCGCCCAGCCAAACGCCAGCCACTGAGATCTCACTAGATGCAAGGGCTTCACCCGCTCTCGCAGCCTGCCCGCGATAGACTCGATCACACGCCCGCGCAAGAACGCTCCAGCACTGCATGATGGCGACCACTGATCCGCTCAACGAGGCTGCCTTGTGCCATCGGCATGTCCTCTGGATGCACGAGTAGTCCCCACGACAACACGCGCTCTACCATTTCCCCATTGGCACTGGCAGAAGATGTCAGTGTCCTGAACCATCTGATCCATGACCTCAAGCGCTTCCTCTCCTCGAAGCGCCGGCCTCAAGCGAGCGTATCAAGCGGACGAACTCTCTCACCAACCCCATCCAGACGTTCCGGTGTCAACCAGCTCCCCTCCTCACAGTTCCGCTTCGGCGACCTCCGCCTTCAGAAACGTTTCCGCCTGCAATCGCTGTCGCATCAGGAAGAACCGTTGTGATCAACGTCTGCCCGCATGCAGCACCTGCGAGAAAGCTAATGTGCGCTGCGTCGGCTATGACCCTATCACCAAGAGAGAGATACCGCGAAGTTATGTCTACTATCTCGAGACCAGGCTGGCCTATTTCGAGCAGCTGCTCAAGACCAACGGCATCCCCTTCAACCCGGCCGACGTCTACAATGCTGAATCCAAGGAGATTGCCGATAGCGGACAATCACCGAGTAGCGCCAAGGGTTCCTGGGTACAGCCTGCCAGCAATGGCTCCCCCACGACGACTCTCAAGAATGAAGACTGGGAGAAGAAGCAGGAGGATGCCGATAAGCTGAACAAACTGGTGTCCAACATTGGCATGGTGTCTGTACAAGGAGCGTCCGACGCACGATACCTCGGGTCAACATCTGGCATATCGTTTGCACGGGTGGTGTTGGCGGCTGTGAAGAGTTCAGTGTCGTCCAACAACTCGGAGCGGGCGGGGACCCGACCAAGCCGTCCCATGTCCAACATTGCCAGTTCGGGGGGCAGTTCCATGAGAGACTCGTACTTTGGCTTGCAGACCAAACCCACCATCAAAGAGGCACCGTTTCCGGACCGTGACTTGGGCGGGAAGCTCGTGAACCTGTATTTCGAGCATGCCAACCCCCAAATTCCTATTCTGCATCGAGGCGAGTTCATGGACCTGTTTGAACGGACGTATTCCACCGAGCCTTCAAGACGAACAAGTCGCGAGTTATACTTGCTCAATATTGTCTTTGCCATCGGCGCCGGCATCATTTGGGGTTCTTCAGATCCTCCACCAAATTCCCAACCAGGGGACTATGTGTCCAAGAAACCGAGACTCTCGAGCCAACAGGCTCAGCCTGAGGAGTATCACGCGTCCGCCATCGTCAATCTGGGCTCTTATCTGGGCTCCAATTCATCGCTGGAAGCAGCCGAACGCCCTAACGGCGACCTCGAGGAGCTTCAGGCGGTGTTGTTGCTCTCTAGCTTCGCCCTGCTCAGACCTGTAGCTCCCGGACTGTGGTACATCGTCGGGGTAGCCATGAGATTGGCTGTCGACCTTGGTCTCCATTACGAGGACGGTTCCGACATTGACGATGCCGCCGAAGGCCAAGACGGTCTCGGTAACGCCATGAGTGCAGTCGACCCAAGAGCCACCCGACCGGTGGATGCGAAGGAGAAAGGTCGTCGAGAATGGATCCGGGATCTGCGAAGACGACTTTGGTGGTGTACCTACACGTTCGACCGTTTGGTCAGCACCTGTGTCGGAAGACCCTTCGGTATCACGGACCAAGTCGTCACGACCGAATTTCCGTCTTTACTCGACGACCAATACATCACCCGAGGGGGATTTCTCCCACAGCAGTCTGCCGACGAACCTTCATACAAGCGTGTTTCTCACCATTATTTCCGGCTACGACTGTTACAATCCGAAATCCTCCAAGTTCTGCAGCATCAGCAAGCACAGCAAGCGCGTCTCAATGGCACTAATCGAAGCAACCAGTTTATGCATACGAAGTTGCCTTCACCTTTCATGAGCAAGTTTGAATCATTTCGGTCCTGGCGACGAGACATTGATCAGCGTCTCTACGAATGGAAAATATCGGCCCCAGATCCCTCCGAGACAGGGGTGGGTTTCTCGGTCCACTTTCTGGAGCTGAATTACTGGCAGGCGGTCATCATGCTCTACCGACAAAGCCTCAGCGTTCCAGCACCACTTGCGAACGAGCTTAGTCCAACCGAAGATGTCTCCAGCCCTTCAAGCGTGAGGATGGAGGAGAAGGAAGACGAAGATCTGGTCTTTCTGAAATGCGCTGAAGCAGGCCAGAAGACCTTGAAACTGTACAGACAACTTCACCGATTGCGACTGGTCAACTACACATACCTCGCGACTCATCATTTGTTCATGGCAGGCATCTCTTTCTTGTACGCTGTATGGCATTCACCCGCCGTCAGAGCTCGTCTGGTAGGATCACATCTTCCCCCCCCCCCTTCTAATCGGACAGCTTCATCTAACTGACGTTAGAGTCTCGACGACTTCGACTTTACTGTGCTTGCCGCAACGTCTGTTCTCGGAGACCTCATGGAAAAATGCCCTCCTGCCGAAGCATGTCGGGATGCTTTTGAACGAATGAGCAAAGCCACGGTACAGATGTGCATGTCCACACCGGGATTTGGCTTCTCGATGGAACGTGATGAGCCCCGACAACGGCTCACCCGGCAGCCGAGTCAACCAAGTACCACCGTCCCGATGCAAATCGATTCCTACGCTCCGTCTTCCCGCACCGTACCCAAGCCGATCACGAAGCGCCCACCCCCCAAATTCGACATGGACCTCCGAGATCTTTTCCCCGATGACTTGGAACCGAGCACCCGCCCGTCTCAATCGTTTCCTCAACCACTTCAGGGCCTCCAACGAACCGCGCAACCACAGTCAACCTACCCACAAACGCTACAGCAGTCGCCACGTCCGCAACAAATGTCTCCAGCATCGAGTATCAACTCGCAAATCAACAGCGGTCTCGGCATGGGAACACCAAACAATCCCCTCCTCTTCAATCAAGGCCAGCCTCAAAGCCAGCAGCCATTCTACATGCAAAACACCTACAACCCGGACTTTATGTCGTCGCTGCCGGGCATGGACTTCCTCAACAACGTGGCCTCTAGCGGCGATGATTTTAACTTTGACGCGGGTGGTCTGGATCTCGGGTTCGGAATGGGTCTCGACTTCCAACACGACTGGAGTGACGGTCAACAGTATGATTTGTTCGATGGGTTTTTCTTCGGCAATGGGATGGGCGTCAACGGGAACGGTGGTGGCGGTAGTGGTGGAAGTTCATAATTGAGAAAATCTGCCATGTTAGTGACGTTCAAGAGTGGAATCACACGTCGAGGCCAGTGGGATACGAAATGGCTCCGCGGAGGAGTCTCATAGAGAGCAGATCCGATTGAATGAGGCAATGATGAAAGATACTGACAACAGACAGAGACATATACCCTCGCTGCACACCCCCTTTTGCAATATCATCTTGGTCAGATTTGAGATCTTTCGGCACAAATAACCACAGGAGTCTGACAGTGAACATAACACGAGTACAAAACCGCATTCAAACCTCTATTTCATTTTCATTTTCCACACCGCCCGAGTGCCACTCAGTTATTACATGAATGTGTTAAATTCGCCTTGATCGGCACAACTCTACCTGCCTATCCATCAATGATTCCGACTCACACCTCGTCGTCCTTCACCCCGACTAATCGACAACTAACTTCCCAACACTTCTTTGCGTCGGCCTCATTGTCTGTGCGTCCAGGCAGGTAGCCGGGATCAATGATGCCCCAGCCTTTGCGGACCGGTACGGCAAGCCCACAGTCTTCGAGGTACAATGCACCACGACCTTCGAAGCGTTTTGCGACAGCGGCGACCACAGTCGTGGCGGCACCTTGCTCGGGGGTCTTGAACATGTTTAATATCCGCCAGAGATGCCGGAGGTAGTACCAGGTCATGGGATCGCGAAGCCCGCCGCCGTTGTCACCTTGCTGTAGTCCTGTGCGGATGCCGCCGGGGTGCACCGCAAGGCCCCAGACACCAGGTTTGTGGGCGACGGCCTTGGGCTGGCCGTAGCGCCGTGTGATTTCGCTTGCCATGTATACATTGGCCAACTTGCTCTGTGCGTAACCTGTTGGCTTGGTGTACGCGCCCGGTTTCTCGAGGTTCAGATCGTCGAAGTTTACAGGCGCATTACGGTGTGCCGTGCTGCTGAGTGCGACCACACGGGATTGGAAAGCCATCGTGGAAGATTCCTGCAGTGTGGGCAATAGAAGTTGTGTGAGAAGGAAGTGCGAAAGGTGGTTGACGCCGAAGTGTCGCTCAAAGCCGTCTGGTGTTTTGGACCACACCACATGACGGATTCCGGCGTTGGTTATGAGGATGTTAAGTTTGTCGGATTTGCTGAGAAACGTTGACGCGCAGGACCTAACGGAGTCAAGAGAGTCAAGATCGAGGACGAGGAGGTGCACTTTGGGGTTGCAGACGAGCTCTGGGCCGAGTGCTTCGCGGGCCTTGGTTAGGTTGCGGGCAGTGAGATACAGTGTCGCCCCAGTCGATGCCAGGGCTCGGGCGGTCTCAACTCCGATGCCGCTCGAGCAGCCCGTGATGAGGATCACGAGGTCTGAAAGGGCGCCGGTGAGGTTCTCATCTCTTATAATTTGGAGGGCAGTAGGTCTGGCGTCGTGTGGGCCTTTGGGGTGGCGAGCGGCGGCCGCGTAGGGATTTTCAGGGTCGTCCATCTTGAACCAGTAATAGTGATGCTCCCTTGGCTGGATGATGGAAACGATGAATGAAAAGATTTCGTCGGGTCGTCATGAACTTTGATATACTTATTCCATAGTCACGTGCCACGAGCGGATGTAGGTCTTAATGTCAGCCTCAGACATAATCCCCGAGGAGATGATTGGTCCCCACGACTTTGGATCATGTTCATCTGCACCAAAAGCGGTACAATTTCAAGCCGCCGGAAATAAATGTCAGTAATTTTGCATCGGGGGGCGCTTTGTCGTCCACTACTCCGTAACTGAGGCTGATCTTCGCCACCGAGATATTGGCGGTCTGAAGCAGTGCGGCCTTGCTGACAACAAGTCCGTCATGGATATTAAGCGAGTGTGGAGGCATGTAGCCGGATGCAATCGACTCTCACTCAAAGCCTTCGAAGACGTCGTCGTTACTCGACTTCAACTGTTGTTGGCGAATCTGTTGAACCATTCTTGCAGTTTCTGCTTCATGCTCCTTTTCAGATTCGGTCATCTTAGCGACTCGTTCATACTCTCTTCTTGCCTCTTTCTTGGAGCGCTTGACTTCTTTACTTGCTCTCCGCTCGATCTTCTCGGACCAAGCCACCGTGCTCCCGCGTTTCTTCCGAATGGCATTCTTTTCATCCGGTTGGGCCGTTATTGGTCCCGCTTTGAGAGCCTGCTTTCGCCGTTTCTCTCTCTGTTTGTCCTTGTAACCATAGTGGGCCCAGTCTATCAGGGGGGGACCGTACGTTGTCCTATCCCAATTCTTAAGCTCCGGCATCTTGGGCATTTTTAACAGAGCCCATGCAGCAGCGTGATCATTCCAGTCAATATCCGACAGACGGAAAATTGAAGATGCTTGATGTTTGGAATAACTTCTGACCCAACTCACGAATGCTTTTTGGGCTTTTTCATGGAGTGCTCGATCTGTGAGGACGGCCTTTCGGAATTGTTCTGCGACCGCAAGACAGCCCTCCGTGGAAACAGAAAGGTCAGGCTCCGACAACGGTTCAATGGGCGTCTTCCGGACATTCAGAAAGGACACGTAATCTTCCTCGCGGCCAGGAAGCAAGAAGACAACACTGAGACCTCGTCGGCCAGCGCGTCCGGCCCGACCACATCGATGGAGGAAGACTTTGGGATCGGAAGGAGGATCAACCTGCACGACCAAATCGACGGACGGAATATCTAAACCGCGAGCCGCAACGTCAGTGGTCAGGAGAATGGCTGGAGAGGCGGAATTGGTGAACCGGACAAAGTTTTTCTGTCGGACAGTCGGTGGATGTTTACCATGGAGAGGTACCAGAGCAGCCTCAGACGGCAGTATGGCGGGTAACAAGGCTTGGAAATAGTCGACGGCGGCGCAAGTCGACAGGTATACAATCGTCCGCAGAGGTAACGAATCTAAGCGATGCAGCAAGGCCGCGAGGGTGGGAAATTTGTGGGAAGCCGGAGTCACTGCATATGTCATTTGGAGACTTGCCGGGGTTCTTTTGTCCTCCACTCCGTTTGCGCCCTTCACTTTGACCGTGATCCTGACCGGATTCCGCAGTCCGACACGTATGACTTGATCAACCGCCTCACTGACGCTGGCACTGAAAAGGCCGGTCCGCCGCTGTTTGGGTAGTAGATTGAGGATCTTGCTGAGGTCATCCTTGAAGCCGAGGTCCAACAAACGGTCGGCTTCATCGAGGACCAGGGTTTCGAACGAGGATTGGGGACAGTGAACGTAGGGCGAGGAGAGGATTTCAAGAAGTCGTCCGGGAGTAGACACCAGCACATTCGGTGAAGTCTTCAGAAACGTACTCAAGTCCTGTGCAGGAGTAGTAGATCCGCCTAAAAGCAGTTGTGGAATGACTTTGGGTGTATTCGCGGGGAAGGTCCCGGCGTCCGCGCCTGTCTCCGATTCGCCTGAAGCGTCCATGGCCTTGCGCGCCGCAGCGGAGGGAGGATGGAAGTCGAGCAAGGACAACAAGATATTGAATATCTGTGACGCCAATTCCCTCGTGGGGGAAATGATGATGGCGCCGACATGATGTTTCTTGATGGGTTCTTCCAGTCTCAGTAGGCGTTCCACCACGGGTATGAGAAAGGCGAGTGTCTTTCCGCTCCCTGTCACAGCTTCGACAACGACATCTTTATGGCTCATGAACAGAGGAATGGCCGAGGCCTGAACAGGGGTCATGCGAGAAAAACTCATGGAGGACGTGGCATCGAGGATCCATTGTGAGAGGGCGGGAGTGAGGGCTTCCCAAGCACGGGACGAGGTGCCCTTTGAAGATGGTGCTCCTCTATCGGGAGCCATGTTTGAGACCAAGCAATGGACCGAACAGAATCGCGCTCCGTAGACTGCAAAAATGGGAGTGATCTGAAGACGGGAGAGAGGACTCGGGACTCGCAGGGCCAAAAAATTAAGTCGGTCGGCCCCCTGCAGAGGGGGATCTGAAATCTTGGCATCGATAAGCGAAGGCCGTCAGGCATCCAGACAGCCCCCGGCACCCACGGAAAATGGACAAGGCACGGACTGGCGCATGCGCTTGCGCTCGAATTTTGTCCACTGTGTCCAGTGTGCACGGATCTCGGTTCTTCGCTACAGTGTGTCAAGTGCCGTCATGTCAAGGACACACCTACGTCCACCATCACGCGTCCTCTGCAGTGTTTCTATCCTGCAAATACATTCTTGAGCAGGCTCAAGAGATAATGCCATACCATCCTCTTTGTCCCTGTCCATCATGTTGCGTCACTGACCGTTGATTGTCCATCAAACAATCGCTGCGTGTGCGAGACAGGATTTCATCCTCCTCACCTCTCACTCTCATCAACTCGTTTTCCACCACATCCTCCCTCCTGGCCGACTCCAAAGCTTCCCAATGTCCTATCCTCACCCTATTCCAGCGACTCCGCGAGTCATCTCGCCCTCCCCAACCCCATCCGAAGCCTCCGAACCTCAAGACTCCTATTTCGCACCAGTCACACGATCTGCTGCAAAAGCCCAACGACAACGATCCCCTCAACCGGAGCCCATCCATGAAGAAAAAGATGGCTCCGGATCCGATTCTAGTGTCGAGAAGCGGGCCAGAGCGAGGTCAAGAAGTCCTATATTGACTGCGACCTCTCAGATGAATGGGACCGTACGTGCAAGTGCCGGCAAGAGACGACGCTTGAGTGGCCTCACTCCCAAAACGCCCGTCTCGAAATCTGAGCCTTTAACAAACGGAATTGTGCCATTCCCTCAATCGAACGGGCACTTGTCACCGTACGACCGAGTGAAAAAATCCTGGCGAGAGTTCTCTCGTTCCCCCTCACCATTGGGCCTAATCCCTCTGCATCGGCACTATCGAACTCTCATACACAAACATGAAATTCCACGGAAACTGCTTCACGTGTCAATTGGCTTTTTCACCCTCCGCTTCTATGTAAATGGCATGCAACCTTGGGCCATTACACCTTGGCTGCTCGGTGCTCTGTCGATCATTGCACCCACGGACGTCTTACGACACCACTCCGACCGCTTCAACAGATTCTATATCAAGGTCTTGGGCGCCCTGATGCGCGAAACCGAGGTCAACGGCTACAACGGCGTGATCTGGTACCTGGTGGGAGCTTACATTGCATTGAGATTCTACCCCAAGGACATCGGCGTAATGTCTATCCTTCTATTATCCTGGTGTGACACCGCTGCAAGCACGTTTGGAAGACTGTATGGACGCTATACAATCCGACTTCGCCGTGGAAAATCACTCGCCGGTTCTCTGGCCGCATTCGCCACGGGGGTTTTTGTCGCCGCTTTTTTTTGGGGTTATCTCGTGCCACGAACTGGTCCGTCTCCAGACGACCCGATTGACGGCTTCATGTTCCAGAACCGCCTGTCTCTACCCTCCAGGGCAAAAGAGCTGCTGGGATGGCAACCCAATGAAGGCGTCATCGTGGGCACGACCGCGCTTGCAGTCATGAGTTTCTGCACCGGTCTCATCGCCAGTGTCTCGGAATTTATAGATCTCTGGGGTTGGGATGATAATTTGACGATTCCCGTCTTGAGTAGTACGGGTTTATGGGCTTTTTTGAAGATTTTTGGATGAAAGAGAGAAACCAAGATATGAGATTCACAGAAAAAATCCCACACACATCAATAAATGGGAGAAAATATTATGTCTGTTCTCTCCTCTCGTGAAATATTTGCGTTTCCCTGCATTCTTCGTGCTTTGTGTTTCTGTACTGTGTTTCAAGTTTTAGTCCTTTTAGCTCCTGGTGATGATCCTCTCATCTACAGTATGGGATAGGCAGTGCAACGAGTGTCGGCGTCCTGGGCACTCGGATATGGGATACGAAGATGAAATCAAAATCTGCATAGTTTTGAACATCCGAAGATAACACTGTTGACGACCAGGCCTATTTTCTGGACGCCGTACGCGCATATTATTACTGGCGGAGGCTCATCTCTATCAGTGGATACCTGCAGAGAGCAGTTTCAGTAGGATGCATTCAGATTATATGACTTGAACCCATCGTCTGTCTACCTTGAGGGTTTTATCATGCAGTATACAATTCCATATGTGAGAAGCATCTCTACTAGCTTAGTCGAGCGATTCATTTCATTTCTGATTTGTCAAAATCCTACAGATCCAACCTATCACTCTGCTTCTATCATCGGCCTGGTCATCTGCACCAATACCAAAACTAGTATCCGTACCGGAGGCCGTACAATTGCAGGCTGGCCAGGGCATCCAACAAACAACGCTTCAGCCTTCGCCAGCTAGTCGGGACCAATTTCTTCGCCACGCGCAAGAGACGGAGCACCAGCCTGGTAACAGATATGGAGTCCTCCGTCGAGCGGTCGTGGTGGCCGTCATTGAGACACAGCCAAATATGGATCTGCCCGAGGCCGTCGACGCTGCGGGCGAGGTGCAGGTCACTCTACACAGCTTCCATACCGAGTCGCTATGTACTCATCCGCCCGGCCTAGATGGTCCCGTTGCATCCATAACGACGCATGGAGATAGAATAGACACTCCACCGTGTCGGATTGTGTTCGTAGATCGAATGTGCCGTGGGATTTTTGATGGATCGTGTGTGCCTCAAGGAGAGACCTTGAGAACTGGAGGACTGTGTATAGTGGCCCTTGCGGCCGGAAGGCGCTCGCAACGAAGCGGCATTTTGTGGATATGAAGGATCAAGTCTCGGTGGTGAGAAGATACCGCGTCAGCGGGTTGATTGCCTTCCGCACCATGGACGGGTCGCGGAATCGAGCGATGACCGTGAGGAATTCGGTGACGCAGAAGGTAGGGTGTTTGAGAGCAACATCCGGGCCAAACCTGCTGGTCTCTGCAGGGCATGTTGCCAACTCCTACTGGGCCACTCGAGCGACTTTCGGTCCTGTCGACGTTGGACGTGCACTCTGTCAGTGGTCCTTGCGCGGTCTTCAAAGCGTGGAAGAAAAGGGGAGTGATGTCCGTGCACAATTGCCGCAGCAAAAAAGGGCTTTGTGTTGTCCAAACCTCCGCGTAGTTTAACCATCCATTTTCCATACGCCTCGAATATGTGTTTGGGACGCTTCCAGGTTCCCGGTACGACCCTGTTGACCTGGTCATTGCTTTAAAGTCGTCGAGACTGAGAGCGTGCTCTCGCCCCAATCGTGGACATAATGATAGCTGCCTGCATGTCTCTTTCCGAGATAGCGCGCTGAGAATCTCTTAATCTCTGGTTGAAGCCCCTTTATTAGGAAAAGGGGTTATCACCACTATGTAGGATTTAGGGGTAGAAATAGGAGAAGAAAAGGGGTCAACTCAACGTGTATATATACTGTACCAGTAACCTGGCAGGACCGGTTGCGAGATAGATAGAGCATTCAATACATCTCAGGTTGTACCCCAGTTTGACAGGAAGATACACAGAAATGAAACATTGGATGATCTTCATTTGAGAAAGGAAACGGACGAGAATCGAATAGATCTGCCTGTCCAGATCCCAACAGTGATTTAGGGCCATGACTTTTGAGGTCATTACTCACTCCTTGCCATCATGCTTCCTCCTCCAGCGATTGTTCCGAAGACGGCTGCTCTTCAACTTGGGAATGTGCACCATTTAGAGCAGATGATTGACCTGATGAATATCAACCAGAGGGTCGGTATCGAATTCCCATGTCCTGCTCGGCAAAGATTCCAACACCATTCATTGATCCGAACGGCCCGGCTATCTTCATCAAGGGCCGGCTCCTCTCTTGTCGGACACCAAAGTTTGACAATTTGCTGGGTATGCAGAGATGACGACTCTCTCACACACACAATGGACAGAGGCCGATCAATAATCATCTGCCTGTTGAGGTTTACTCTGTAGAGACCAGCATTAAAGAATTGGACCGACAAAGTCGCGAACAGCGACTTCGCTTTATCCCCGAAGCTTTGGTAAATGGAACCAACGAAAATAGGTCTTCCAGTTTTGTCCCATTCCATGAATCTGATATAATACACGTTTATCGGGGCCCGATCTTTTCCCTTCCACCCATGTACACTCTCAGCTTTTCAGGTATAACCACACAACCTTCGTCTTCGCGCCACCCATTCTCCAATATGGCAGCGAGAACTCTCGGAATCGCTATGGCCGTGCCATTCACTGTATGGGGAAACTTCTTCGTCGACAGGTTCTTCTCCGCGATCCTCGTATTAAGTCTCCGGCTTTGGTAGTCTGTACAAATCGAAGCGGAGGTGACTTCGCCCCATCCATCATCCCTCTTTCTTCGCGAAGGAAACATGGCCTCAATGTCGATCTTGCGGAACGCACTGGCGCCAAGGTCTGAGGACGGCATCTCCAAAACGCGACAGGGCAGGCCCAGTGATGACAGAATCTCAGTTTGTATACCAACCATCTCATCAAACACCTTGCCCGAGTGTTCGAGCCACCTATCCTCATCTGGAACCCCCGCACTGCTAGAGGGACAGTCTGTCCACGCAAACATCTCAACCTTGGTGAACTCGTGCACTCGATAGAGACCTTTACTATCCACCCCGCGAGCACCGGCTTCAGCACGGAAGCATCGACTAGAGCCCACGAGCTTGATGGGCAGATTACCCTCCGGGACAGTCTTTCCAGCGTAAATTCCAGCAAGGGGAATCTCTGCCGTGGCAGCGAGGCTTCTCATAGGCTTCCCCTGGTCTCTCGGGAGCTGAGCGACCTCCCAGATCTGTTGTTCGTCGTTCTGATCCCGAGGCTGAAACCCACACGAATCCGCCAGGTACGAATATACAAGGGAAGGAGGAGAGACGACCGACCATCCATGTTTAATGGTCACTGATAACGCGTATTGAACTAGAGCTTGTTCGAGGAGAGCCGCTTCATTGAGCAAGAAGTAGAAGCCCCATCCGGTTGAATTTGCGGCCGCGGCAAAATCGAGCAAATTGAGCTTCTCGCCAATGATCGCGTGATCTGCTGAGTTGCTGTGCCGGGGAGGATTTGCCGGATCATAATTGAAATAGGACTTCAATCTCGGTGCACCGTCAGTGGGTGTCTGTGAGAATGTCAAATTGGGCAATGACAGAGCCAGCTCGCGTGCTTCGACATCCAGTGCCGCGCTTTCAGCCTCCAGGACGTCTACCACGGGCCGGATCGTTTTCATCTGCGTCACGAACTCAGATTTATCCCCTTTGGTAGTATTTATTTGTTTTTGCAGTTCTCTCAGAGTCTGACGAGGTTTATTCATACGATCTTCTAGGTCATTGACCGCGCGGACGTTCTCCGCGATCTTTCCTGGGACATCTTTGAGGTTGCGATAATTGCGCACCAGAACGTTGTGTTCGTGGAGTTCGACATTGTCGCGGATATGGGAGAGTTGGGGTTGTGGTTTCGGAGCTGTTGCAAATCGTCGTCCATACAACTGTGCGGGCGTAGAGCTGTAAGTTCTTCTACATTGGTGCAAGAATATCCTGGCCTCTAGAGGTTTCCTCGACATCGGCTTGATGAAGTTGGTCTTAATTGTTCACCTCTGAGTTCAATGGGGAAGAATACGAGAGCTGCGCGACTGGTACTCGAACAAAAATTCACCTTCGCATTCACTGCGGTGTTTAGTCATTAGGTCACGTGCAACTAAACTAACAATATAGTTTCATTCCCCGAAAAAAGGTCGACTTCTGACCCTCACAAAACTATCTGTACCCTGACGGAAGTGGGTGGGGTGGCCTAATGGTAAGGCGTTGCTTTCCGGTGAATACAGCCTGGCAAAGACTGTGGGTTCGAGTCCCATCCTCATCGACCCCAATTTTTTTTTTTGGGGGGGGAGGGGGGGACGGGGGAGGGTCAGAGAATGTGAGTTGAGTTGACCAGGAGATTGTTCGCTTTGCGAGGCACGTGACGGCGCAACATCTCATAACATGCTCAGGAAAGTCAATTCTAGGAGAAGGAAGACAGGAGTTGGAACTAGAGCCAAAATACTTTTCGAATACAATGATTGGTACACAGAGCCGACAGAGAGTCGAGTTTCCGATCATCTTTCTCTCAACCTCATCAGCAAGCCGAAGACAGACCATGCAGTCTTTTCATCCCAACGAACTCATCTTGCGGAAAGGCTATCGTCGCCCATATCTCCCCTGGTCGTATCCGTCACCATAATTTCCGCGACGATCGTCCCTAGCGGCATAACCCCGACCTTGGCCTTGATAGTAGCTATCGCTCACACTTCGACCAACATTCTGACGATACTCTCCGTTACCACCGTAGTACTGGTTCTGACCGGAATTTCCGTGATAAGCTTGATCTTGACCTCCCCGTCTTTGATTTTGATAATTGTTGTAGCCTGCATGGCCGCCACCGTATCCTCCATATCCATTGCTGGGTGCTTGATTCCAATCGTAGCCATTTTGGCCTCCATATCTTTGGGGAGGCGGAGGTGGAGGCACACGACCTGGCCCTGGCATTCCGGGAGCAAATCTGGGATCGAGAAAAGCGGCAAACGGATTATCTCTCGAGTTGCTTAGAGGTCCTGCGTCCAAGGGTGGCCGATCGGCAGCGTAATTGATACGTCCACCTCGATTGTGCGTATCTTGAGGATCACGCCGAGTATTGTCGTAAAGGGGCGCGCCACCAAAGTCCCGACCCGACGTCCTCGCTTTCGACCTAAGAATGGCCAGGTCACTTTTGTCCAGTACTGGAGGAGGGAGCACAACTCCGGGGAACAACATGGATTTGTGCACATGTGTAGGAGGCGGAGCCGTGAAGTGAACACTCAGAGAACGATCGTCATCGACGACGGGCTCCAGCCTGATGTCTTCTTCGGGCCCAACCAAGTCCATATGAGGCAGAAAGTCTTCGTTCTTTGTCACGGTCCCGGAGAGACGGCCTTTTCGCATTGGCAGCTGGACCGTGGTTTTACCATCCTTGGACTTTTTCGAGTAAAAATGCATCACTAATTCGTCGTAGAGAGGATTTTGGTCCGATACGATCAGGGCGTCCTTTCCTGGCTCGTTCCTGGCTCGCTCGTCATCCGTCAACAAGGGGTATTTGGTGGCCATGGCTGCGAGAAGGCGCCGTTCGTCGATGAAGGGCAACAGGACAACGGCTTTCCAAGACTGTTTTTTACCATTTAGATCGAGCTCAAACTCTTCCGGATAAAAGTCGATAATGTCGGAGTCTTTGTCCGTCATAAGGGGGTGGAAGACTTCCGGAATGGCATGGTTGGAAGAAGCAGGCAAAACCCCCATCAGCTGTTCATACGGCTTGAACGGCTTTCCCTTCTCAAAATTGACAGTCATCTTATCAATGTCAACGAAGTCCGCCGCAAATGGAGCATAATGATACGGATAGTACCAGGTCCATGATGGGCACCCTTGGAAATAGTAGAGGAGCACCCAGCACAACCCTTCGACGTAAGATCTAGCAACCTTATGGCGGAATTCGATATCTTGAGGAGAAACGTGAAACTTTTGCTCGTAGTACCGGTCAGCATAACCTTCTTCCCACAGTCGCACCGTATCTGGTGGAGGATCATTGGGATCAGCGTTATTCCGGGGCTTTTCCACCGGAGTGTTGCGACCAGGTGTGCCACTGTCAGACTCTTCCTCCATCAATGCAGCCTTCCGCTTCCCCAACGCAGACAGAGGAGTACCTTCGCCTGCACTAGAGCTTTCATCGGCGCCATTGATGCCGTTCCTACTGGGAGTCTCTGCCGCTTTTTTGGCCAGCATTTGCTCTTTCAATGCAGCGGCTGCGCTCTTGTTGGAGGCCAAAGCTCTGTCCACAGCACCTCGGTTCACGATCGAATTGTAGTCGAGCACGGGGAAGTTGGCGGCTTCAAAGGTC
Source organism: Rhinocladiella mackenziei CBS 650.93 (assembly GCF_000835555.1). Lineage (NCBI taxonomy): Eukaryota > Fungi > Ascomycota > Eurotiomycetes > Chaetothyriales > Herpotrichiellaceae > Rhinocladiella > Rhinocladiella mackenziei. The sequence continues at coordinate 572,769 of NW_013550600.1, forward strand.
TCAACTGGTCCAGTCGGGGCCCGGGTGTCGACTCGACCGCCTCTGGTATAGTCTGGAGAACTTCGACGTCGCTTAGGATTGCGTTCGGCCTCTCGGGCCTCGTTTTCTCGATCTCGTCGACGCTGGTTGCGTTCCCTTCTGTCCTCGACTTCTTTTCTGCGTTTAAATATGGCATCTTCTTGTTTGGCAAGCCCTTGCAGAATCACTTGAGCACGTGCAAGATCGACGTTTCCATCACAGGTCAGGTAGCCTCCCATGATGGGGATATTGTCCCTCCAAATGGCAATGAGTTTGTCAATACCATCTTCGTGGATATCGAGGCTGGGAAGATGAGGTAAAAAGTCGTTGCCAACAAAGAAACACATGAAGACCCAATCGTCAAGAGCACGCTCAAGATCGAAACGAAATGATTGACCAGGAACAAACATTTCCGCACCAAGATACTCACGCAATATTGGGACATTCAACCAGACAAACGGCTTCAGCTCTTCTGTCCTTCCCTTTTCGTCGTATTCGCCGGCTTTTGCCTTGGCGTTGCCTCTGCAATTCTCCGCGTAGTGGCCTTGCTGGCCGCAAAGCTTGCAAGTTTTGGCTTTGGCATCTCTGATACTGACATCTTCTCGAAGGACACGGAAATGTGGTTCATGAGTGGCAATACCGAGCATGATCAAGTCTGCGTCAAGACCGTACATGACGTGTCTTGTATTGGGATCATATTCAGGGTCGGAGCGTTGAGAACGAATGAACTGCATAATCTTATGCTCACCTTCGCCTGGGACACTGGCGTCCGAAATGATGACTTTCAATTCCGCCCAGGCCGGGTCAGTGTTGAGTTTCCATTGGACCCAATATCGGATGGACTGGGCAAGAATGAACATGAAAGGCGTGCCAGGTGTGATGACATTGCTATCCCATGTTTTCTTGATTACGTCCTCAACCGCCGAATCTTCATCCTCGGTCTCATTCCTATCTTGCTGTTGTTGTCGCAGAAGTGTCTGGAATTCTGCCTTCTTCTCATCCGCCTCTTTGGCATCCATCGCCGACCGGAACCGACGAGCGCGTTGCTGATTCATTTTAGCGCGAGGAGCGACACCATCTGACGGGCGTTAGTACGCTTTTCGTGAAAGAAACCCAGGGATTGGACGTACCGATTGCGATCATGAGAAGTCTTCGTGGTCTTACCATGTTCACCACACGGTCAGTGTATTTGAAAATCTCAATCATCATTTCGCTTTCGTTTGCTGGAGGTGGCTTGTTCTCGGGATGTGAGCAAGGGTGAACAATTCCATTGAAATCAAGATAGAGGTTATGCATTTCTTCGCCATTGGGGTTCGGCTTGGTTGTATCGACGGGGTATTTCACGCCATCGATCTCATACGGTTGCTCCTCAATCACGGGAGTGATAATCTTGGGGTACTTCTTAGTGAGCCATCGAAAAAGAGCTGGGACACCCATGGCGACTCTGATCTGCGCAGAGATGACAAGTCAAAAGGATAGACTGGGAATGTTGGAAACCTAGGAAGAAGGGAAGAACTGGCGACCAAGGTACGATCCCATTTGCGACGTGGCAGTAGAATACCGAAAAAGAATGGCCCCTGCCCTAGATACAGGAAGGTAATGATTGCGACTTTCAGGCAAGTCGCGTTGCGATCGAGAGAATAATATGGCTAGAAGATGGAGAAAGAAAGGAAAGTGGCCCTTTCAAAAGCGATGTTCTCCTTCTAGTCTCGAACTCAGGCTTCAAACTTGAACCTCAGGCCCCAAACCGCAGGCTTGGTGTGTCACGTGGACGTCAACTTACCCAGCCGCTTTTAAAGGTTGGCTTCATCTCCGCGTCTCATTGTCCTCTTTCTCGATTATTCCATACATCAGGAAACGAGACCTTTCATCCGTAGATCTCGGTATCAAATCTACCTGGACACCAGCGGATCGAATACAACCTGGCCGTAAACAGTCAAGTGGATCTCGAGACAACTCGATCACCGCCTGACAACATTCGCATTCCCGTCACTATTCTTGCTCCTCTTTGATGCCCTGAACTAATAGCTTGTTCAGTTGACTCTCCAGCGGCGGCAGCACAGCGAATTGTAAAAGCTAACAATTGTAACAGTGGTGGACTCCGAGCCATACAACCCCCTCTCTTCCCTCCTCCTTTCTCATCCTCCAGTCAGGACTTGTATTCCTTAGAACTCATCTCAACCCTGTTACCGAAGCGTTACCGACACCGAGTCTTTGAGCTCGATATGCACGCCGAAAAATCCATCACCGCCATAACGATTCGTAGATGCCCCCCGCATTTCGGTTGACAAGCCCCGGAATACGAGGAATTTCGATTAGTTCCTGGAGTATTCAACGGCTGTCAAAGCAAACCGACCGTTCCTGTTTTGTTTCCCTACAACTATGATCTAACGACGAACCCTGTTTAGCATCCCGCCCACTTCACTACCGTTCTTTAATTCCTCTGGATCCCCGCTTCGTGGGTGATGGTCCCCCTCTCGCATGATCGGCCTAGTTGAAGACGAAATTCGAAGAATGGCCACGACTTTGGCTCTCACGTCGATGAGCGATTCGCTTATGCGCCTGCTACCCCATTTCTCATCACATGGAAGTGATTCTTCGGCAACTGGATACCATAAGTTCGAGTCCCTGCCGCCATGCCTCCGAACCACGTCCTGAATTCAGCTATCTAACGGCAATGGGAAGACCGATTCTCGTGTGACCAGAGCTTGCAATCGAAGAACAGCCGATGCCGACCGCTTTACATGTGGGCGCCGAATCATATAACGAAGAGACATCCTCATGCGATTGTCATGGAACCCCGCATATTGAAAGACCAGATTGACCATCAGGACACACTTATAGAGGACCAGCCTCGGTTACAATGGCGGGCCTATTGCGAATATAAACGGTAAGGGAGCCGTCCTCGCGCCTTGTGCTGCCGTTGGATTCGAACTGTCCTATACAACAAGGCAGGATTTAAATCACATCCCCAGTAGACTTACCGGTGCCTCGCTTCGAGCAATGGCGAGCCTATCTCTTTGGTTGCTGGTCATCTTCGCGACTTGCGTTATTGGACAAGAGACTTCCGCACAGAATGCCACAACGTTCGCGTTGATCTATGGAATTCCCCTTTTGGCATATGAGAGATTTGCGTCAACTCTCGTTCACACACGCGGCGCCAACCAATTCAACCACAACAGAGTCTTCCAAACAGCCGCCAACAGGACGGTAGTAAAGCCGAATGTGGATACTTTGTTCTCGACCCTGATCTTGGACCTAAGTCAAAGCGATGTTGTGGTAACAATGCCGGCGGTGGACCCCAGTCACTTCTATTTGTTCTCCTTCTACGATCCTTATGGAAATAACGTCGCCAACCTGGGCTCCTCGAACTTCCACAAATCTGGCCAATATCGTGTGCGAATGCTCCCCAACACTACGGCACAATATGGTCTAGAAACGAGCAATTCGGAGCCATACGCAGGCTACATCAACCTTCCTTCCACTTTCGGTACCCTTCTCATCCGCTGGGGGATTGCCACGGCTTCTGATTTCGAGGCGGTGTACGGATATCAGGCCATGACGAAAGCTGAGAATGTGACTCGAACCGCCTCTGATTCCGACAGCATCCCCACTCTTCACCAGATCCTTGCCAACGTGAGCGCCCCAGCGGGCTCTCCCCAGAGAATTCTACAATTACTTGCCACTTTGGGCCATTATGCTCCACCAGAAATCCGTTCCGACACCGAACGCGTGAACACAATGCTCTCCGCCGCTGGAGTCTCGAACAGCTCCTACACCACACAATCCAACGTCAACCTTACCCTAGCATTCCAGGCTGCTACCCTCACCATGTACACCGACTATACAATGCCAGGGGTGGCCGAGCCTTTGAACAACGGCTGGTCGAGAACGGCAAGTAGATACTCGGGTGACTACGGCACCAACTATTCTATTCGGGCTGCTATCGCGGACTACGGATATTTAATGCTGAAAGCGCCCAACGCGCTGTATCCCATTTGGGACAATACCTCAGATCCAGAAGGCGGTTTAAGTCAGCAACAGACTCTCGGCTCCAACGAGGCTTATATGTACACTTTTGTCGGAGGCCAACCTCCTATCATAAAGCCGGGATTCTGGAGCATGACCGTCTACGATGCAGAAGGGTTCTTGGTCCCGAACTCAAGGAATGTTTACGCCATAGGCGATCGAAACAATATAACGTATTCCGACGGGAAGTTAGTCTATGGAGGAGACAATGCCATCGACAACACGGGTGAAGGATCGTTCCAAATCCTTGTCCAGCCAGCGGACGTCCCTCCGCCTGCGAACTGGACGAGCAATTGGATTCCTGGCCCGGCGGGCGGTGGTCAGCTGACGGCTCTCCTACGGTTCTATGGAGCAGGCGAAGATCTCATGAATGGCGTCTATCAATATCCCGTCATCACCAAACAAGCTGCCATCGCGGAAAGTCAAACCCCGCCCCAGTCATCAGGCACGGCTTCGCCCACATCATCCGAGACCACTCCAGCAACCAGCGCGGCTGCGGGGAACGGATCTCCTTCAGTCAACATTGGGAAGACAGCGACGTACGCCGTCACTATTACTGTCTCTCTAGCAGGAGCTTTGCTTCTTTTCGGGTGGGGAGGCTAGGGTCTAATGCTCAGACTTTGTGAAATTTTGATACAGGGAAAAGCCCTGATAAGTACATTTTATCTTGTCTTTTTTTTTTTTAAAAAAAAAAAAAAAAAAAAATCATCGAGTCAAAAATTACAGGGCACGGATGAACATATTTAATTTTCGATGGAAGTCTTGCTGTTTAGCTGCACAGGAAAAGATGCCAGCGCGTGTATACATTGGCACCATCTTGATCTCCTCTTACTAGTTTTCATCCTCACGATTCGTCGTCATGATGACCATGGCCCTGCCCCCAACGAAAACTTCAGAGTAACTGTTCCGAACCAACATCCGTGGGCGCCAGCAGACTATCGTAGGAATCAATGCTATCCTGACAGAACTCATCGAATAACCAATCCATCGGATTTTGTTCGTCCCATGGAAAAATCTCACCTGACATGGTCGAAGGCTCCCGTCTTTCGCCGACTGGCTCCAGTAGATCCATCCGAGGACACATCGTTTTCGGGAGAGGAAAGAGTTCCCTTACCAACTCGTCTGGAAATGCTCCAGGGTCATTTTCGTTGCTACGACCACCTGTAAGATCTGAAATCCCCAGAGGCCTTCGCACCTCGTTTTTACCCGTAGTCGTCCTCTTTCGGGCAAACCTGTCAATACCGTAGAGAACGTTTCTGGATGGAGGATACTTGTTGGCCATGGTCCGGAGCGCGTGACGGAGGATATTCAATTCATCTTCGCATATCGTGTCTCCGTTGGGCCGTCCAGTTGACTGGTGGACCTGTGGGATGCAGCCCACCATTATGTACCAGGTGTTGATGGGAAGGAGATAGGCAATATCGTCTCGATACTCCATTTCTTCATAGAGTCGTGCAATACACGATGAAGCAATCAGGGAAGTCAAGTTGGCTGTACTGGTTCGGATGGTGATAGCATGGCCACAGAGGTGGAAGAACATGACGACCAGCACAAAGTAGTTGATATGGACTTCGTAAACATCTCGACGGTACGTTCGTTGATCAGTTGAGTAGGTATACAGGCGCAGATTGCTGGGGAGTTGGTTGATCCATGATTTCAATGAATCCAAGATATGCACCGCCTATGAAAACAAACAAAGCTGTATTAGCGTGATTCCGATACTGATGGCAAAATTACCGGAACTGGCCAAAAGGGAAAAGCACAAAAAAAAAAAAGGGTTGGAAAGGAGACAAAAAGGTCATAAGGTCAGTCGCATACCTCGGCAGGATCGCCGTATGGCTTTCGGCTGTGAAGCTCGAGCATTTTTCCTAAAATGGCGTTCAGGTTTACGTATTGGATAAATAATTCCGCTTGATCATTGATCACTTTAAAGTCGCAATATTCGAGCGGTCGGACTTTGAACTCGTGGGACTTGATCAAGGCTGGGCGGCCAAAGCAAGCAGATTGTAACTTGTCTCGAGCCTGGCGAAGTCGTTAGCAATGGCTGAAATAATAACTGGGGACACCTACATAGATATGCCACGCCAATCGACGAATTACTCCCGGATTGGTCATCGACACATAGGTTGAATCCTGGTGGAGGCCCATCTGTAGCATTTGGCGTACTGCGACACCAATCCAATGGTAGGAACAGTCAAGATCGACCATCATTGCTGGTGTCACATTCCAACATGCCAGAAGACAGATGGATTTCAGAACCACATGGCTGTCCTTTTCGTGGTTTGTCATAATCAATGTCTTCACCTTCATATACATTTGCTCGCTACTCGACAGGAAGGAATGGCCTCTGTTTTGACGAACGAGAGATCCTGCCAGGCAGATAGCCTGGGACAATAATAGTGAGGGATTCCGCACCAAGAGCTCTTGGGGATCTATCACGGCGCACAGATGATAGAGATATGTGAAGAAATTGTCGGTAAGAGCATCCAGCATGGGCTTTGGCGGTAACACTAGGGCGCCGCTCACTTTGAGAAATTCTTGGTGTAATTGGTCAGAAACGCTGGCTTCCTTCTCAATGACAATGGAGAGCGGTGGCGACGGGCGGGGCATCAAAACTTGCTCCCCCAGGTAAGCTGGATGGTCTAGTTTGGGCGTCGTGGTCGCAGCCTGTACCTCCGCCGCGGACGGTGAGCTCGTTGAACCCCATGGTTGGGTTGCTGGGGTGGGGATCTGGTCATGAGCGTGTGTTGCTTTCGGCGACTCTCTGGGTCGAGGCCTCCTATCGCGCGTCGCACGGCGCCTTCACCAAGGATAAGTACTTAGAGAGATCCAGCGTCGGCGTGTCAAGGCGATCCTTACCGGCATATCTGATTCAGCCGCTGGCAGTTTGTGCAGACGCTCCTGGGCTGATCTTGAAGGTCACATTTGACCTGCGCGGGAATCAATTATCGTTCCTTAAGTGCTTGCCCGCATATCATCCCTCAGGAATTATCGAGACCGTGCTACTTACTTTGCGGTCATGGCAGGGCACACAAACGATGCGCGCTCGACCTCGAACTCTTCCGATCGGTCTCGGAGGCTTGATTGCGTCCATCGTGATCACGAACGTCAATGTGAATATCGTTGATCACTCGCAATCAGCATGCCGTCGATTAGAACGTAAAAGAGCGAAAGCAACAATAGAGGACCTCATCTAAGATACTCCCGTCCAGCAGCGCCGATAGAAAATGTTGAATGAGATTCCCTCATCCACGCCAATTTTGGAACAGAGGCATGATGGTGCCGCAGCGTTACAGTATACATACCCGCAAAATTCCTTGAGAGGCGGGGGAAACGTGGGCCGGAGAAATGAGTGGGAAAGCGTGGGCAGCAAGCAGGGACGCAGGCGGGGACACATCGGAAGGGTCACGTGAACAGATATCAGGGCGGCATAGAGCTTGTTCCAAACGGGTCAACCTCCTCTTGACTTCAGTACAAATCAAGGACCTGTTCTCGTCTAAAGGCTGCAAGTATTTGGCCTCTCAAGACTCGCAGCTTACGTTCGATGTTCTCCAGAGCTTAGCCGTGAAAATCTGGTGCCGATCTGGACCCGGATAATGCCTCAGTCTCCCTCGGAATATGAACAACGATCCGTCCGTGACTGGGGGTATTGATGCTCATCTTGCCATGAAATGCACTAATACTGCTTTGACCTACTCCGCCGAAGGGCAACTTTGGAACCGCTATCTGCATCATCACATCATTTAAGCTCACGCCTCCCGATAGAGCGTTTCTGCAAGACATGGTCGAGACCAGCCTTGTCTTCATTCATCACATAAAAGGGCCCAGTCGGGCCCCAGAGATGCGCGATACCATCTGGCACGCCACTTCCGGAGTTTGATACTTGGCGACAGGAAGGACAAGGCTGAATATCTCCTCTGAAAGGAGCGAATCGTCAAGAGCTATGTTGGTGACGATGACATGGGGGAAGAAAAATGCCCGCCTTGTCAACTGTGTTATCGCCACCGTAGCTGATCTTCCCTTTCGTGGTCTATAGAAGCTTCATAATGCGATCCCAGTACAATCCACTTACGATGCAAGCCATATTCCCGTCAGCGGCTAGGCTCCCTCCATAAATCTCTTCCATTGTTCTTTGAAAGCCTCCACGGATATGCGACGCGAGGCTGAGATGAGCACAAAGCGGCGTCACCCGATCCCCAAATAAGGAGATTCTTGGCAATTCGCCGCGGCATTCGCTTCGGCCACGTCCCTGCGAAGTATTATGTAGTCCCGATCTCGATATCTGCTCAAGAAATCAACAACCATTGTGAATTTTGTTCCGATTCTGTGCCATTGCCCTTGCCAACCAATGACCATGCACGTCTCCAGCAATTAATGACTGTGCGAAGCGCGGTGTTCAGCCTCTGGCTCTGACCGCGCGACCATGAACTGGCTGTCGAGATGATGCGAATACTCGAAGCACAGGCTCCCGCCCGACAGACGGCGACCGATACCATTCAGACTCTAAGCAGCCGCCTGTCGAGCGCAACATTGCTAGAAGATCGACGTGCTGCCATCCTGGGCTTGCGCAGCTTCGCCAAACTATACCCTGCTTCGGTCGCGTCGGGAGCTCTCAGAGATCTTATTGCCGGACTCCGAAGAGATGGAGATGACTCAGACACCATCAAGGTGGTCTTGGAGACACTGTTGATGCTATTTGAACCTGACGAGAAATCCCCTGAAGCCTCGGAAGAAATAAGTCTCTGGCTTGCGGATGAGTTCACTCAGCGACAAGACAATATCACGGCCCTTTTGGACTTGCTTGAGTCCGGCGAATTTTATTTACGACTCTATGCCCTCCAGATTCTCTCGCACGCATCGACGGCACGGCCACAGCGAACTCAAGAAGCCATATTCTCGGCGCCTTTGGGCGTGTCCCGAATCACCAATGTATTGGATGATAGACGGGAAGCTGTTCGAAACGAGGCCCTAGTCCTGTTGATCGCCTTGACCCCCACTTCTGCTGAGCTTCAGAAGGTGGTGGCGTTTGAAAATGCATTTGACCGGGTGTTTGCGTTGGTGGAGGGTGACGGTGGTCTTACGCACGGATCCACCACCGTCCAAGATTGCCTATCGCTTCTGGCAAACCTCTTGAACCTCAACACCTCCAATCAGTCTTATTTCAGAGAAATCGGGGGCATCATGAAGATCAGGAAACTTCTGTCGTCCGTAGTGGAACAGGAAGATTCCGGAGATGGTGTTTCTGAATGGATGAAACCTCAGCGAGATATGAATGTGTGGGGCTTATTAGGCGTCATCCAGTTGTTTCTCACTCCAGGGGCGCAAGGAACCGCCGTCAATCAGCAGACTTTCTGGCAGGCTGGAGTGCTGCAAGTGGTTTTGCGAGTTGCATTTCATCCTGCCTTCAGCACAGGTGTCCGAACTAAATCTCTACAAACTTGTGGAGATATCATCCGGGGAAATCATGGCCTTCAAGAGCGATTTGGAGATCTTTCCGTTCAAGTCCAAGCTGCAGACGCCCCCAACACCAACGGACATCCTTCACCGTCGTCCACCGAGAAACAGACCAAGGCGGAGAAAATGACATATCAAGATCACAACGTGATTGAGTCTCTGCTGGAACTGGCTCTGGAGCCTGCTCCCCTCTCGCTCTTCGATCTCCGACTGGCGGCAAGTTCTTGCGTTCAGGCGTTTCTCGAGGGCCATCCCGGTATCCGCGCCCACGTTCTTCGTCGGGCCGTCGAAGGACACCAAGCTGGTGATGATACCATTCCAAACATTCTGACGGTGTTGCTGGCACCACCTGCGTCTCGGAACAACTCCGATCCCTACCAACAATGGATGGCCGCCGTGCTCTTGCTGCATCTCCTTTATGACAATTCTGAAACCAAAGAGATGGCCTTGAACGTCACAGAGGGTGATGCAGAGAGTGGTGAAGAGGTCGTCACCTTCATACAAAGCATCACGAGCAATGTCGTTGCAGGAGTACAGCATGTCGAGGACGAACGGGCTTTGTTGGGTTACCTCATGCTGCTCTCTGTGTGGCTGTTTGAAGACCCTGACGCCGTGAACGACTTGCTTGGAGAGGGCAGCAACGTTCAGGGCCTGATGGCCGCCGTCAAGATCGCCAAAAGCTCGATGCCGCTTGTCGCGGGGTTGTGTGCATTTGTATTGGGAATCATCTACGAGTTTTCGACCAAGGATTCTCCTATTCCTCGGACCACACTCCATGGGCTCTTGACCGGCAACCTTGGCAGGGAAACGTATGTGGACCGATTGAGAAAGCTTCGGGAAAACGTTTTCGTGCGGGATTTTGAGGTTCTGCCGCAGACTGGCAACGGCGGTCTACCCGACGTGTTCTTCGACAAGACTTTTATCAACTTCCTCAAGGACAACTATAGCAGATTCTTGCGAGCCGTGGATCGAGATCCCAAGTTTGAAGTTTCGATTGTGAGTAACGGCGTTCAAAAGGGAATTTCGCGAGACCTCGTGGACGGTCTTAGAGCCCAAGTTGAGGAACAAAAACAAGCCTTGGAAGCGGCCAACGCCGAGCTACTGCAGCTCAAGAGGAGGCTCGAGCAAGAAGAGCTTGATCATCGTCGGACACGCGAATCGACCGCTGTGGAGCTGTCTCGGATCAAGCAAATAAACCAGAGTCTGCAGAATAATCACGAAGAAGACGTGGTCAAGCTGCAACAAAGTTTTGCTCGAGACAGGAATTCCCTCCTGAAGAACCACGAAGACGAGCTCAATCGCCGACGCAATGAACATGTTACAACTCTGGAAAATCTCCGGAAGCAGCATGAAGTGGAATCGCAACGATTTGCGCAACGCTTGAAGTTAATGGAGCAAGAGGCATCGCGAGAGAAAGCCTCTCTGGAAGAACAATATCGGCGAGAAATGAATGAGGCAGAATCAAAGGCACATCAGGCCCGTGAGAGAGAGGCTGCGGAAATTGCTGATCTGCAGAACAGCATTGCAGATCTACAAAACCGGTTGAAGAAGTCGGAAGATAACCATGTCCAGGATCTGGAGACGGCACACGAAGAATACAATATGAAGACCGAGAGCTTAGAAGCACGGCTCAAGCGGGCAGAGAGTCGTGTACAAGATGCTGAAACCCACGCAAAACATTTGAGTCAAGAACTCGAAAAGGAGAAAGCTGGACGGAAAGACGTTCAAACCGAACTCGACGACCTCTTGGTTGTGTTTGGCGACCTGGAGGCGAAGAGGTCCGCGGACAAGAAGAAGCTTAAGGAATTGGGACAAGAAATCTCCGAAGATGAAGATGAAGCCGATGAAGGCGAAGAAGGTGACGAAGCAGACGATGTCGACTAAAGATCGGTGATGGCACTTTGGCGACTTCAAAATCGGGCATTTGAGCGCGGCATGGAAGGCGGTCCGGAAAAGCGTATCTATAGAACGGTAAAGCCTGTATACTAAGTAGACTTTCATGTCATCAATGAACCGGGCAAAAACCGTCGATTCAATGACCCACTCTCACTGGATTTCGCTTTTGGTAAGCGGCACCTGCCAAGATTTCCAGATGTTCTACGGTTTGACTCATGCTTCCTTTACAAATTCCACTCTCACAACTGGTGACCAAGATCATACCATCAAATCATGGCGGTCGACTTTTCTGCAGAAGAGGCCGCCACTCTCCAGCGCTGGCGAGAAATCGACGCTTTCCAAACCCAATTGCGGCTGTCGAAAGGTAACCAGCCCTACACCTTCTACGACGGCCCGCCTTTTGCGACCGGCCTCCCTCACTACGGCCACTTGCTGGCTTCGACCATAAAAGACATCATTCCGAGGTACTGGTCCATGAAAGGCTACTATGTCGATCGGAGATTCGGTTGGGACACTCATGGCTTGCCAATTGAGTATGAAATTGACAAGAAGTTCAATATCTCGGGGCCTGCGGCGGTGAAAGAGATGGGAATTGGCAAATACAATGCCGAGTGCAAAGCTATTGTCATGAGATATGCGACAGAGTGGAGGGAGACCATTGACCGGTTAGGGCGGTGGATTGACTTTGACAACGACTACAAGACCATGAACCCCACCTTCATGGAGTCTGTGTGGTGGGTGTTCAAGCAATTGTTCGACAAGGGAATGGTCTACCGCAGTTACAGAGTGATGCCCTTCTCGACTGCGTTGAGTACCCCCTTGAGCCAGCATGAAGCTCAATCCAACTACAAAGATACTCAAGATCCCGCCGTGGTGGTTTCATTTCCTCTCGTCGAAGATCCCCAAACCAGCTTATTGGCATGGACAACCACACCATGGACCCTGCCATCCAATCTGGCCCTCGCGGTCCATCCTGACTTCGAGTACATCCGGTTCGTGGACCAAGAATCTGGCCACCAATTCATCATGCTCGAGTCGTTGCTACGGACCCTGTACAAAGACCCAAAGAAGGCCCAATTCACCATCCTCGAGCGAATGAAAGGCTCCGATCTCAAAGGGAAGCAATATGTTCCTCTCTTTAACTATTTTGTCGACGATTTCCAAGATCGCGCCTTCCAAGTCCTGAATGCCACATACGTCACCAGTGATGACGGCACTGGCGTGGTTCATCAAGCCCCTGCTTTCGGTGAAGATGATTTTCGAGTGGGCATGGAGAATGGCATCATCAGTCACAGCCGTCTTCCTCCTAATCCGGTGGATGATACGGGTCGCTTTACCAAAGAAGTGCCGGACTTTGCGGGACAGCATGTCAAAGAAGCGGACAAACACATCATCAAGTACTTGAAAGGGACCGGAAGACTCATCCGGGATGGCCAACTGACCCATCCATACCCATTTTGTTGGCGATCAGACACACCCTTGATTTACCGGGCCGTGTCTGGTTGGTTCGTCAACATTGCCGGCAGTGATAAAGTACCCAGCATCATTCCTGAGATGCTTGATGGGATCATGAAATCACATTGGGTTCCAAACTTTGTAAAAGAAAAGCGCTTTGCCGAATGGATCAAAAATGCTCGCGACTGGAATATCTCTAGGAATCGATATTGGGGCACGCCGATCCCACTCTGGGCAAGCGAGGACTACTCCGAAGTCATGGTCGTTGGGAGCATCGAAGAGTTGAAGAAGCTGAGTGGCTACGAAGGGGAGATCACGGATCTCCATCGTGATAGCATCGACGACATTACCATTCCCAGCCAGAAAGGCCATGGAGTACTGCGTCGTGTGGAGGAGGTGTTCGATTGCTGGTTCGAGTCGGGAAGTATGCCCTATGCCCAATCGCACTATCCATTCGAAAACTCGGATTTCTTCGACCAAACTTTCCCCGGCGACTTTATCGCCGAAGGCCTCGATCAGACTCGAGGTTGGTTCTATACTCTGGTCATTCTAGGTATTCACTTGAAGAAGGTCCTTCCTTTCAAAAATTGCGTCGTCAACGGGATCGTGCTCGCCGAGGATGGCAAGAAGATGTCCAAACGTCTCAAGAACTATCCAGATCCCACCATGATGATTGACAAATACGGTGCGGATGCACTTCGTCTCTACCTGATCAATTCTCCGGTTGTCCGAGCCGAGCCGTTAAGATTCAAAGAGTCCGGAGTCAAAGAGATTGTGGCCAAAGTCCTTCTGCCTCTGTGGAACAGTTACAAATTCTTCGAAGGCCAAGTCGAGCTGTTGAAGAAGATCGAGGGTGTCGACTACATCTTTGAGCCCAAGGCCGAAACCACCAACACCAATGTCATGGATAAATGGATCTTGGCCAGCTGCCAGAGCCTTCTCAAATACATCAACGAAGAGATGGCGGCATATCGCCTCTACACCGTCGTCCCGGGTTTGCTCAACCTGATTGACGAAACCACCAATTGGTACATTCGATTTAATCGAAAACGACTAAAGGGCGAATTAGGGCTCGATGATACTCGGCACGCCCTGAATACGCTATTCGACGTCCTGTTTACTCTGGTCCGCGGACTGGCACCCTTCACCCCGTTCATTGCCGACCTCATCTACACTCGACTGCTCCCATACATTCCTGAATCTCTGTACGGCGAAGATATGCGAAGCGTACATTTCCTCTCGTTCCCCGAAGTCCGACAAGAGTTATTTGACCCGGTGGTCGAACGACGGGTAGGACGCATGCAGAAAGTCATCGAATTGGCCAGACAGTCGAGAGAGCGGAGAACCATGGGCTTGAAGACACCGCTCAAGACCCTCGTGGTCATCCACAAAGATCGACAATACCTTGACGATGTCAAGTCACTACAAGGATACATCACCGAAGAATTAAACGTTCGAGATTTGGTTCTATCATCGGATGAAGAGAAGTACAATGTCCAGTACAGTGTGACGGCTGACTGGCCCGTTCTCGGGAAGAAGTTGAAGAAAGACATGCAGAAAGTCAAGAAAGCACTCCCTGATGTCACCAGCAACGACTGTAAGACGTATCTTTCGGCCAAGAAGATCACCGTTGCTGGAATCGAGTTGGTCGAGGGTGATCTCGTAGTCAGACGGGCACTCAAGGAATCCGACGATTCCAGAGACCAAGAAACGAACAGCGACAACGATGTGCTGACCATTCTCGACGTGGCGCTATATCCCGAACTCGCGCAGGAAGGACTGGCACGCGAAATCATCAACCGTGTGCAACAATTGCGCAAGAAAGCGAATCTCAAGCCCACGGACGACGTCAAGATGGAGTACAAGATACAGGAAGATCCAGATGCTATCGGTTTGGCCAAAGTCTTCGAGGAGCAGAGCGGGTTCATCGAGAAGGCACTCAGACGACCCGTGGATAAACATGTGGTAACAGAGATCGAGGGACCCGTGGTGAATGGGGTCAAAGAAGAAGATATCATCGTGGAAGAGGTCCAGGAGGTGCAGAAGGCGACGTTCTTGTTGAGGTTGCTCAAGCTTTGAAGGAAAGAAAATGAGGACGAGGCGGGAAGAATCTGCTTCTATCTGATGATGATGAAATTAGAGATACACGCTGGATGAAGTATGAAGGAGATCCAACAGGCAGACAAGGACGTCTAACGAAGAAAAAGAAATGATAGGATGGAGGAGGCGTGTCAAGACTTCTTCGCGTGCTTCTGTAGGAGATGAAGGGGAAAACAATTAGCTAGATGTCTGAGTGATAAAGAAATGAATCTTAATAAGATCACACAATGACCGAGGGCTCTGTCATCAAGGATGGGCAACCTCTTTGCAGATAGAAACTCTCGAAGAGCGATAAATCTCCCGCGTCGCTCGTAAGGGAGGGAAGGAGATAAAATGACATTGGGCGTAACGTGACTTGCCAGGTAACAATCCTTCAGCCGCATAAACTCCTTCGCACACATATCTCGGTATGTCGATTGGTAGTCTGCTAATATACATTTGCCGTATGCTGTGGCCTGTTTTGTGGGATTAGCCTTCATGTTTGCTCTCTTATTCCGCAGACATTCGAGACGGTGAAAACGTACTTCGACGGAACATTTGGCTGCCGCTTCTGCGAATTTCTCAATTGGTCTGGCGCGGCCTGACATTGTCGGCATCCTCGACGCCTTGCCTCGCATTTATTTCTCTACGATTTTGCTCGACGTGGTTGAGAAACAGCAACGAAAAAATGTGTGGGTGCTATCGTTGTGGCTGGAATTGACGAGAGGAAATGGCCTTCGGAGCTTCGTTCACATGGCTGAAGCGAGAAAGAATATTGCCTCACAGATAGCAAGAGATGAATGGATAGCGTAGATTAGGCTGAGACAAGTTTTTGGACTTGCGGAGGAAATGAAGCTGTTCGACGATATCAGCGTTACGGAGGAGTATTATATCACACAAGTGATGCTGAGTCATCTAAACTTTACGTGCTGTAATTGGTCAGGAAAGGGCCCATATTACTGCGGAGTGGAGTTGCAAAATGTGGAGTTCACACTGTGACGTCATGCAGGATGAATACGCTTTGAGTGTCAGGCTGACTACACCAGATGCATTATATCCTCGCTGTGAATGGAGGGGAGGAGTTGACCGAGTACGGGATCGACCGAAGCTTCAGCTGTGCAATGTGGCTAGGAGAAAGTGAAAAGTGACATAATCCTGGAGTATTCATCCTACAAAAAAAGGACCTAGGCGTTGCAGCATGGGGCACGACAAGAGACTTTCCTCAGACATCCTCATTTCCAATCTCGAATCTGAACCAAACGGGAACATCAATCCAAATTCGTTAGCACCGTCGCCAATCCTCACACAGCTGCTCAGCATGTCTCCGCAAAAACATCACCACGGCCATTCACACAACCCTCGACACCAAAACCACGACTCAAACCTCCGCTCTTACCACCACAACCATCCTGTCCACCCGTCCAACGATGAAACTAACACTGCAGCCTTCATCTCGACCAATCCCACGACTAACCTACACGCGACATCCTGCACTAAACTCATGGGCGACCCCAAGGGCGCCATGCACGGCGTGGCAGGAAGTTTGCCAGCGGCCACGGGCACCGTGCTAAGAAATAAGGACATGCAGGAAAAGTGGTATGAGAAGATGAGCCAGGAAGATCAACAGCTTGCCGCGAAAGGTGGGAAGCCACCAGTTGGCACGAAGACGAGGGATCGGGTCATTACTGAGCCTTCATCCCAGTAAGGATAAGAGCAGAGTGAACTGAACTAGGCAGTAAGGAAGCATGTCACTGGTATGCCAGAGCTGAGCTTAGCTGAGTTGTTGCCGAGCAAGATGGGCGACACAAGGCTGCACGGGAGTGGAGTAAGCCTACCATTGTTTTGGGTGGATGCAGAGATCACAACGTGCTCGGGCAGAGAATAAGTGGGGATAGAGACAGAGAACTGAATGATACATGGACATCAGTAGAGATAGCACCTTATCTAACTTTATCCATTGATCATGATTCCGACTTTGACTATCAATAACCTGCAGTAAGCTCAACCTACTTAGGTACGTAATTCGAGACAACTATCTTGCCTTCTGCCCGCCTGCTCACATTGATATCAGTCACCCATACAAGTAGCGTAACTGTGGTTCCGACATGACTGATATGGTGAATAGCCATCCTCCCATCTTTGCTATAACGAAATGTCCAACACAAAAAAAGAAAAGAAAAAGAGAAGCGTCACTGGCATCCAACCATTGCCTTATCGAATTGAAAAAGGAGGCAAAACGCAGGAACGATATCTGTGTGGTGAAAACCTTCCATTGAAAATTGAAAACTTTGCTTTTGTGGATATTTGAAAAGGTCAAAAACTAACTGTCAGCTAGCCTTCCCGCCATGTCCTGTCCTGTCCTGTCCTGTTCTTACCCTGTCCTCTCGTCAGTTGATTTCAATGGTCGTGATCGCCCCGCCACAACGCATCCCCCTTCTCATATGGACATTGGGCATGATTAGGAAAAATAATAATAACGTATTGAGGCTCTTCTCCATTTGTAGGTGAGGCGGAGAAGGAGATGTGATATGATATGGTATGAATATGGGTATGGGTATGACAAAGTATAATAAGGTATTATCAACAGATCCAACACGCAGCTGTGCGTGAGATTTTTTTTTTGGCGGGGTTGGGATACGATAAAGTTCTCTGTTCGAATCCCAGAACAAAAGAACAAAAACAAATTCGTCTCGTTTCGTTTCAGTCATTCGGATTTATTTGCATTTTTGTTTCTGACCTTCTTTTTCTGGGCTCACTCCTCAAAGAAGAATCCATCGTCACCCGTGCGTTGTACACCACTCATCCGGTGTTCTTGGGTTCGTGATCGAGAGAGATGGCTTTCGTCGGCTCGATCGTCCTCGGCGTCTCGGGACCCGCCGAAACGTTCTTCCATTGTGCTTTCGTCGACGAAGGTGAAGCCTTGGAAGGCGTTCTGCATGGTAGGTGATAGGGGGGTTGAGGCGGGAGCCGCACCAGCAGCCAATGCGGCCGCTCGAGCGTTTAAGGAAGATGAGGTGTTGAGAGCATTGGTAAATTCCGGATCAAAATTAGACGTGTCGGCCACGGAGGACAGCTTGGGTTTGAATGGAGGAACGAGGTTTTTCTTGCCGAGAGCATCCCAGTCGATATCGGCGAAGAAGGGGTGATGAATCAACTCGTCCGCATCACCGTTGGCACCTAGTCGATGCTTGGGGTTGCGGTTCAGTAGTCCTTTGACAAAATTCCGACCCTCGGTGCTCAGCGCATCTCTCGGGAAGCGCACCTTGCCGAATGCAATATTTTTGTACATTTGTTGGGTGTCTTCCGCATAGAATGGACTCCAGCCACAGCACATCTCAAACACCAAGACACCCAGTGACCAGAAGTCGACCATCTTGGTGTAACCTTGCTCATCGAGGAGGACCTCAGGAGCTAGATATTCCGTGGTGCCACAGAAGGTGTTGGTTGTGTCATCTTGAGTCAAATTGGCTTTCGACAAACCAAAATCACACAACGCAATATGGCCATTGGCATCCAGCAGGATATTCTCGGGCTTGAGATCTCGGTAGACGATGTTGTGGTCATGAAGGTGTTTCAGTGCCAGGATGAGTTCGGCAATGTAGAATTTGGCCCGGTCTTCCTTAAATCTGCCTTCTTTTTGAAGATGCCAGAACAGTTCGCCTCCGGACATGAAATCTGTTACCAAGTAAAGATCCGTCGGGGTCTGGAATGAGAACTTGAGTCCCACTATAAAGGGCGACTCCGTCGTCGCCGTCCGGACCAGAATATTTCGCTCTCCAATGGTGTGCTGAATCTCCTTTTTCTGAATAATCACCTTCTTTGATAGAACTTTCATGGCGTAGATCCGCTGAGTGTCTTTCTTCCGGACTTGATAAACTTGACCGAAGGTTCCCTTGCCGATCAATTTGAGGATCTGGAAATCATTGGGCCCAAAGTGCTTCTTGTCTACTTTGGAGAAATGCAACCGGATATGAATTTCGCCGGAAATGTCATGGTCCTCCACGCTCCGCGGCTCGAGTTTGAAGAAGCCCTCCAAGGTCGGATGCTGTTCTGTGAGATTCAAGCACAGCCGGACATGGCCCAGGAATGATTCAGAATGACGATCATAGACGGTGACGTCGAGTTCGGACTGTTGGCTGATGACATCACTTCGATAGGGTCAGCAAAGACGACCACCGAGCGGGGACACAAAGGTCGACTCACAACATGGCTTCGTGATTCCATTGAGGATCGGTCACTTTCGTGAGTCCCCGATCCTCACTGGCGCCATTCGTACTGCTTTGGCGACTCCGCATGGGAATAGCCATCGGCTTGCCCATGTCACTGTCAGTTCTCCGAATGGGGATGGATTGTAATGCCGCCACTGGTCCTTTCCGGTCATCCTCATCCACGTCCATTTTGTCCTGTCTCGGTCCCTTGGAAACATACTCGTTCCATTCGAACTGACAGACAACATAAGGATCATATGAAGGCTTCAGGTTGCGTCCTTCGGCAATCTTGATGGAAAGCTTGCCTCGAGGTGTATTCGTGGGTATTTGATCCTTGGATAACTGTTGTTTTTCAGTTTCGGCGCTCACGTCGCCGACCGTGGTGCTGGTGCTGGACAGGGGTGACCGAGCATCGTTCCGTCGGTCTTCTTGGGATAGGGCTCGAGGGGTGTGAGGCGGGGTGCTCTTGTCACGCGGCCCAGCGGCCACGTCTGAAGTTAGCTCATTTGTTTCCTGTAAATTTTGAGACGACGGTGGCTTAGCAGAACTTGGAGATGGAGATTGAGGGCTCTGTGGTCGCGAAGAGTGTGTGGATGATGCGGGGTTGGAAATGTGCGCCGCAGAGACGGTGCTTTTGGTAACACTAGAAACAGGTAGGGACTGGTGACGGCGCTCTTTCATCCCGAAGGCAGTCTTGGGAAGGACAAAATTTCTCAAAGCCTGCGTGATGGAGGCTATGCCACCGTCTATCACGGAACCGCCATTCTCGGCGACCTCGCCATCCCGATGCACCACTGATGCGGCGGACGAGATTGGTGTGGGTGGCAATCGAGAGGTGTCAGTCTCTGTGGCCGACTGCGAAGACTCTGGATGAGGCCCTTCTGGCGGTGGTGTAGAAACGGAGTCTTGTTCCCGTTCCACCATCACCATCGACCCCAACGAGGCAGAAGACACCCGGCGGTTCTCCGTTTCTTTTCCATGTTGGAGAGAAAAAGGTGCAGATTGTTCATTTGCTTCAGCGCTCGTGGCAGCTTGAGATGACCGTGACGGTGTACTTTGAGAAGGATCTCTACCCACCTGGCCAAAATAGCTGTGCATTATACCTGGCAAACGTTTGTCGTGGAGGTCTGGTCGAGGGGTCTCGACCCCCGACGGCGTCGGCGAATTTGATCCGATTTGATCATGGAGGTCATCTCGGTTTTCATGTTTCGCACTGCTATTCAGTGGGTCAGTGAGGGTCATGGAATAATGTCCGCGACAAGCAAACAGAGGTATTCCCCAGCCCACGCCCAAGCCCAAGCCCAAGCCCAACCCAAGCGGCCGATACATCACAATGCCCTTTCAGCTTCTTCTCGCACCAAGATGGAAAGACTTCTATCCAGAGGCCTCATGATATTGGACGGGACTTGAGCTTGTACTGCTCGAGATGAAAGTCACCATGATGAGTCCTAGAACCCAGGCTGCACAAGACGTAAAGCCCCGCCATCCATGACTAAAACATTCGAAGCTCTTTTCAACACGAAATTCTTTTTCTTCTGCTAAAAGGAAAATATCGGACGTACTTCTGTGCCATGGCCTGTCTTAACAGGTCTGCAGCTGCATGCGGGTTGACTCCAGTCTGCGCCATGTTGGCGGTTCACTCTGCAAGTTCCTCCTCTTCAAAATCCAAAAAACTCTTTCTTTTTCGCGAATCCGGCCTAATATCGCCGCATCCACCCGTCTGCGGAGGGGAAGGGCTCCCTGAGATTTCCGGGCGCGGGCTCGAGGGGTTGGCGGAAGTGGTGCAGAATTTGGAGATTTTCGGGAGTCGGTCGGCAAGGATTGCACGAGTTGGGTCGTTTCGAGTTTTTAATGGAGGGCAGGGATCCCGATGAAAGGAGAGTGGCAACCTGCTCCAAAGTGATCGGTAACGACAGCGAGCTCGATGGGGCAAGAAGGCGATAGTGATATAATCGAGTAGCAGAACGAGGAAAGGCTTGGGGAAATTGGGCGGCCGGGCTAAGGTTGCCTGGGTACTCACGGGGGAAGGATGGGGGGGAAAGGCGAGGCAGAAAGACTCATCAGAGGGAAAAATGTTTTAAAAAAAAAAAAAAGCAGATAGTTTAGATAGGCGTGAACAGTCTGCCAGTGGTGGACAACTGGAAGAGGCCCTTCGGTAGGCCTTCGGTAGGCCTTCAGGTTTCAACAGCTTTTAACAGCTCGGCAGCCCGTCGCCAAAAAGCCTCCGTGAACCCCTCCCTCCACTCAACGACCCCAAGTTCCGAGTCTTACAGTTACGAGCCAGATTTTCCTCCATGCTGGGCACAACAAGAGAACCCTCGACAAATCTCAAGCCAGCAGGGGAACCTCTCAACCGTGCTCAGCCGGGACGAAGGACCAGGCTTACGGCGAAGTCGCAACTCCCCGTGTGCCAAAAGGAGCGCCTGCACCCCCGGTCAGGAAAAAGAGTATCAAACACCAAACAAGCCGAGCAGACAAACGTCATCCTCTCCCCCCACTGCTTGAAATTTTTCGCGGGTGCGCTGCATTTCCAATAACACCCCTGCAATCCCGGGCTCTGAATGGCTAGACGATTAGAAAAAAAGAAGGAAAACCCCGCCGGGTCACCTGAATATCCGTATACAGACTTGTTGAGCCCTGTGCGGACTATTGAGTACCAGCGGTGGCTCTGGCTCAGAGTCAGGCAAGGCTCATGGATCATGCGCGAGTCGCGGCCAACTACATGTACTTGTAGGCAATAGCCGTGAGATCGCATGTGGCATTCGACGGGAGTCAGCTTCTGATTCGGTCAGCGTAGAACTTCCGGCAGGGCACAGGGGCCCAAAATTCCCAGCACATGCAACATCTCGGAAGTCCCGCCATCCAGCTTAGGCCTACCCATGCCCTGTAACTTGTACCACCTTTGACTGGCCAGAACAGATCAGCTGGGTACAGCGTGGGCTTGTGTCGGCTATCTGTTAGCCTATCGCATCTCTCCAGAAGTTCCCATTAGAAAATTCCCCCTTTCATAGGATAAGTTTTTCTGGCTGTTTTGACGAGGCATTTTATCTCATCTTGATTCCATGGATAACCTCAAGCCCAAACTTTCTTCTTAGAGACACTGTTGTAAAGACGGGATAGTCGGGAGCAACGCTCCAATCCGTCTTCTGGCAATAACTTCTCTTTCTATTTAGACCATGGCTGAGGTTCAGATGACCACCTATCGTGGAACAGTCGTGAATAGAAAGACGGTGCATGTTGTATCACTCGAGAGTGATCGACAGCAGGCTCGATGGTAAGGCTGAACAATTGGCACGGTCTATCCAATTCGTGATCTTATATAATCCACATGGGGTGGTTAAGTTATGGTGTACCGATAGAATAACACTGCATGTCCGCGCTGAGAGGTCCCCTCTTTGCTAACAATCCCACAAGAGCTGTGGCTGTCAAAAAATTGACGGATCCAAGAAGAGGAATAGAGGTCGCTAAATGGTTCGCCGTAGTACCCTTAGATGTTTAAAACTTCTCCGTAGCAGACCACCGCCAAGCCTGCACCTCCTGCAGGGATACAACCTTTTTGCGCGCAAGCCGCGCGTGTTTTGCCAGCCTTGGTGCAAAACCTCAGACTCGGAGTTCGTTGTGCAGAAGTGACAGTGGTTTTTCTCTTATAAGTCCACGAACATGGCCCGGCGTCCACGACTGGCGGCACAAGCTGCTACTGCTTCCATGCGTAAGCTCCCCCACGTCAACTTTTCATCTTTCACCACTACTGACCCAAACAGGGACCCCAATTCCAAACATCTCCGATAATGAAGACGATGAAATGCCCGATGCCACTCCCGCAGAAGAAGCTACTCCGCAGGAAGACGAGGAGGACGGAACAAATGAGGAAGAAGAAGAAGAAGATATCAACGATGCAGATGAGCCCCCCACTCCTTCGAGAGGTTCCGAGCCACCATCTCGTTCTGCCACTCCCCGACGCCCCGGGCGACAGACATCCCTCCTTCCACGGCGGCGAAGACTGGGGCGACCTCCGAAACGCAGCATAGCTATAGCCTCGGAAGACGAAAACAACGATGCGGTTTCTGAGGTTACCACTCCAAAGCGACGGGGCGGATTCCGTGGTCACCGAGGGGGAAGATGGGCGAAATATAGAGGAGGGGCTTCAAGGGCTGCGCATGCTCCTGTCGACGTTGACGGAAATCCATTGGAGATTGTCAATGATGAAGTCGAACTACCCGAGGATCCCGAAGGAGAAAAGAAAGTCGACAAAAACGGCCACCTTTTGGGTGGACGCGAGTATCGAGTACGAACGTTCACTATCCTTGGGCGAGGTGAGCGACTCTACATGCTCTCGACCGAACCAGCCCGTTGCATTGGTTTCCGCGATTCGTACCTCTTCTTTCAGAAGCACCGAAATCTCTACAAGATCATCATTGATGATGACGAAAAGCGGGATCTCATTGAGCGAGATTTGATCCCTCATTCCTACAAAGGTCGGGCGATCGGCGTGGTGACTGCACGGTCCGTCTTTCGAGAATTCGGGGCGAGAATTGTCATCGGTGGGAAAAAGGTTGTCGACGACTACGAAACACGAAAGGTACGAGAGCGGGGAGACGTTGAGGGCGAGCTGGCTGTTCCGGAGGATCGTCTCCCTCCTCCTGGAGAGCCTTACAATCGCAACCAGTACGTCGCGTGGCACGGCGCCAGTGCAGTCTACCACACCAATGCACCCAGTATACCCCTTCCCAATGCCAAAGCACAAGAAGCGAAGAGACGGAAGATTGTCGTGACGAGTGACAATTGGATGTTGGAGCATGCAAGAGAAGCCAGGTATGAATGTTCTTTATGAGGCACGGTGGATGGACTAACATGTTTTCACAGTCGGTTTAACTCCATGTTGACAGCTGCCCGCCTGGAGAATCTCCACGGCGTCTACGATATTCATACAAATGTCATGCACTGGCCGGCCCACATGCAGCCGACGCATGCCCGGTGGGAAGTTGTCGACGATGAAGACGACGCCGACGGGCTAGAACAGAAGACCAGACTTCCTCACCTGGATCCAGTTTATGGCAGAAATTTCCGAATTCACGACCTTTGCCTCGAATCGGCCCCTGAGTCATGGCTAGGCAAGACGGGGCCCAATGAAGAAGACACTGGACTCTCATCCATTCCGTCGACGATTCTGGAAGAACTTCCCGTGGAGTGTCTTCGATCATTTGAAGAAGCCAAAGCACGAGAAGCCCTATGGCGTGGAAAATGGCATACCGAGCAGGTGGATGGGCTTCGAGCGCAGTTTCTGCCATCAGTTGAATGGTATCCGAAATGAGGCATCTGGCTTGCGAGAACAGAGTCATGCTCTCGTTGGATACAGGTTGATTGTTGACTAGATGGCTGTGATCCTTGGTGGGGGGTTCCCGATGTTCTTCACACGAGATATCATCCTACATTCATGACAACTGACGGTGGAGAAGACCAGACGATGATCCATGTCGAGGTTTGAATTCCTTTTCAATGGCTAAGACCTCAACCAGGTTACGGATGGAGGAATAATTCGGCATTGCGTGAGTGCGGAGCACAGAGATGCGGGATAGATTTGTCTCGTTGTCGGCACCGGTGACGCGAGCAAATGCCCCATTAGCAGGTTCCACTGGTGGTTGCTGGACGGAGACATTAAAATCGCCACGAAACTGAAGGGCATTATGCTCCGAAAAGGTGTACGGTTTCCGGACAGGCTGCATGAAGGAGGGTTTGACGTTGAGAAATTATCAACGGATTCGAGCCGGTGGAACCCGAGAAGTCGATGCAACACGAAGAAGTCTAGATTGTCATTGGATGGTTGGGATGAGTATAAACCGATCCTCGGCGGCGTTGTGGAGAGAGAAATCCATGGCGACCGTGATTGGGTCGGCTGAGGCAATGTTTCGATACCAGTGGTCAGGATAAAGCAGTCTCCCACATTCCTTTCCCCAAGTCCCCGTGGGCTTTGTGACCAGGTAGAAATTTTCGTGCGCCCCGGGGGTGGGGGGGGTCTTGCATAGTTTTCAGTGCCGCGGTTGAATGAAGGCGTGAGGGGGTACATCGGGTTTCTCTTTGGGCAGCACGATCTGAGCTCCGGAGAAGCAAGCAAGTCCAGGAGACGAAGCCATGTGGGATAAAAACGGCGGTAGGTGATCCGCGTCCTACGCGAAGACCGAAGGGCATGGCCATTACTCAGCTGGATCTCCCATTCTTTGCACGTGAGCGGTGCTACTGTATAATGTCGTCATATTTGCAGAAACGCTTGTGACCCTACGTCCGAGGGTTGGGTCATTATCCTTGATAGAAGGCTGTATGTGTGTCAGCACTTGTCTGTCGATGACGCAGGTAGTTTACCTCTAGGATAAGTTGAGCAGCATAAAACAAGAGATCTCAGGGTAGGCTACTAATAATTCTAAAAGCGAAGTTCAAAAAGGGGAAACAAGGACGCTATCTTAAACAACTAGCATACGCTAACTAGTGATCTTTAGATTTGCTGTTGTCCACTAAATCATAGGTAGAGCATTCCCCCCCAAAAAGACGAAGAAAGCATGGGGCGACTTAGTAGTTGGCGTGGTCGGATGGCATAGGTACAACCTTACCCTGCCACCGCTCCGTCGCCCCCTTCATCATCTGGCCCCCATACTTTCGGATCATCTTGTTAAGGTCCTGTGCATCGGCATTCGTTACGGCCTCGTCGCAAAATTGGTAGGGTACAGGAACTTGCAATCCCTTTTGAAAGGCTGGTCGTGCCACGCCTTGACGTGGGGATACTCATTGATGTCCATGCCGCACCACTTGGCAGAGTGCGCGAAGATGAAGATTGCGAGGTCGGCAACCGTCAATCGGTCCCCCGCGATGAAAGGGGAGGTGGACTGTAAAAGTTCGAAAGTTAGGCCGTATGCTTAATCGTTGAAACCAGGGCGCCGGAGGTAAGACCTAGCAGCTGCTTGTCCAACACGTGGTTGAGCCGTCGACACTCAGACGTATAGCGCCAGGCTCCGTACGGCACCGATTCGGTTGCATACCGATTGAAATAGCATGCTTGACCCATCATGGGGCCGTAGCCTGCGACTTGCCACGAGAGCTGTGCGAGAAGATGTCAAGTATTGATAAGGAGGCGAGTTCAAGCCATTACCCACCCAGGATAACTGCTTCCAATACTCGGGCGTCCCGACTGGGTACGAGAGCTTGTGCTCCTTATCAAATTCGCTGGCAATATAGAGCAGACAGGCGGCGCTGTCGAAGACGGTCATGGACGTCCCGTCCTCTTTGACATGGACGATGGCGGGCATACGGCCGTTCGGGTTGATGGACGCGTACCACTCGGCTTTGGGCTCGCCGGCGCCCATATCCAAGTTGATATAGTTGTACGGAATGCTGATGGAGTACTAGGCGTTCAACCGGTTTCTGAGGCCCGAGAAGGGAGAAAACTACCTCAGCTCCTCGGCCGCGATGGTCAGCTTAACCGGACTCACGGATGCACAGCCGTAAATATTGAAACCCGATTTTGGGGCTTTCTCGGGCGGGATATCGGTCATTATATCAAAAAACATGGAAGACGATGGTTGCGGTAAGCGGAAGACTAGCGAATCCTGTGCGCAGATCCTTTTCTAGTGGTGGGATTGGACGAGATAGAGGTGCTGGTAAGCGTATGTTGGTTGAGGTCGAGCAATTGATCACCTAGACTAGAAAAATGTCCAGCTTTAATATCCAACAAAGGCTGTTAGACAGTCTCATGTAGGAGGGGCTGCAGAGGTCACTCCCGTAACGAGAAGGTGATACAGGTATGGGCAAAGGGAATGGGTTCAGTGACATCGCTTCGAAGCAAGGGACAGTAAGTATTCCAATATAAGATACTGTAGGATCTCTTGGCAACCGGGCCGCAAACCTGGTATGCACACTAGGGAGATGGTGGGTGGTGAGACGGGAGAGAATTAGCAATACGAGTATCAACTAGAAAGCGATTCCCAGGCGGCAAAGATCGACTGGAGACAGGCTGCAGGTTTTGAATTTTGGCACTTTAGCCACCGTGATGAAAGCGGCCGTCGGGGGAGTCACGTTGGCAAAAGGCGCACACCACGGAAGCAACCCTATGAGAGAAAGGGGGGAACCTGTCAGGGTGAGTCGAATCAGGGAGGGGTGGCAAAGCGACAGAAAACGACTCAAAAGAGTCAAGACACGAGACGCAGGTCTCAGAGAGGACTATTGGGCACCAAGGTTTGTTGAGCCTGATCAAGTACTCCCTCCCAAGTAGTCGATGGAGACAGAAACAAAGTTCGAGATGGGGGAAATTGAGACCTGCGTGCGTTCCAGTAGGTTTGGCCTGTTTTAGGGGGCGAGACAGTGGCGCAGAAACACAACTGAAAACATGCAAAAAGAGTCTGGTGTGGCCAAGGCGGTATTCGGACGGACCGGAGGGAATCAATACGCACAGATTGGTTGGATATTGCACCGCTGGATCGAGGCCTGAAATGTAGGGCATTATCTGCAGAGGGCCGAGGGAGATCAAGCGAACAAGCCAACGAGTGAGTGAATAATGAAATGAGAAAGACTGATGAATGACGGACTGATGATTAGAGTAAAATAACACATTGTTGGTGTTCTCATTCAATTTTCTGCAAGTGTGCCAGCAAAAAATCCTACCAATTGTCCTGCCCTCCCCAATTCAGCCTGTTGGCGGCACCCACTCGTTCGCCAGTTGCCATTCGCTCACCACGGTGATTTAGGCCAATTAGCCGTTGAGCCGGTGAGGAGCTTTTCCTTTTGGCCTCTTTGGCTTGTTCTGCTCCCTGTTCTCCCTGTTCCCCGGTCCCCGTTGTCACCCTCGTCCTTCGCCTTTCGCGTCTCAAATGGACTTTGACTGAACTGACGGGCTGCGCTGACTGCTCTGCCTCTGCATCGCCTGGCCACTGCCTGAGTTTTTCATCCTTGCCCCGTCTCCTCGTCTCCTCCCTTTCCCGGTTTTTCAACTTCTATCATCTTTCCCTCATCTTTTTTTTCCCTCACATCCTTTCCTCCCTCCTCCTATCCTTTATCCCTCCCCCTCCCAACCTCCCTCTCCCTCCAACCTCAACGATATACACAATTCATCCTCCTCTCCTCGCCGTCGAGCGTTGTTGTCCGTTGGTCCGGCCACCGTTGCTATTCTCGGCCACAAACCGAAGGATCTCTCAGGTGGTAATTTCGGATCCGGGCCCACGTCTGCCTCTTGGGGTGACGACTCCTTACGGCCAGCTTGATTGCCACAATTTCCCACCGCACCATTGTCGCCAGGCTACCGATTTTGGCCCTGCTTCGCCCACAGTGCCATAACCACCGATCTCTTCGTCGACCAGGCACCCTCCGTGGCCAAATTTGAGGTTCCCTCTTCTGACCAACGGACGAAACGCCCTGCGCCTGCTCGTCACGAGTCCGGTCAGAGCCTTCTCGCTACCGGCTAGCGGCTGTGTTCTTCAGTTGCGCCGAACCCTGCCTCTTTCTTGCGCGTTGCCAGCCTTTTTGGCCTCCAAATCTTCCATCACAACACCCTTCGCCTGCTCACATCCAAAACAACAAACGCGCAACCGTCCCTTTTTAACAAGTGCTGCGCACGTTGATTGCTTTTGAGAGCCCAGTGCGCGTTGGGGTGATACCACCTGGTATGTCATGGTCCGCTCGATTTCTGCATCTCCCACCTCTCCCGAGCATTCCTGGTATCTCGATTTGGAGCACATCATCCTAACTCTGTCGCGTATGCAGGCTGCCATCGGACCAAGATTCTGCTTTACACCGCCGCACTCTTACCTCAACCACGACCTCATCTTCCTATTTCGACGAGCTTTTCACTAAGTCTTGTCCATTATACTCTCATCAGTCCTCTCAACCTTTCGATTACCCGCGACGCATATTTTACAGCCTGTCATTTGTCGGCTCCTCATTCTGGGACAAAGATTCTGTTTACATCGATAACTGAATCCTCTCTTCCTCTCCCCGCCAGTGTGTTCGATCTTTCACGTTTGACTCCACTGACCTCACTGTCATCCATGCTCTACTTGTGAGTAAGGAGTTCGCAAACGCCCTAAAGCTTCGGCTTCAACGCCTCCGGCGTTGCCGCAGTGAGCGGGAAAAGCAGACGGTGAGAGCATTCGTTCCAAATCACACGATTACTTGACATCTAACAAATCCTTAAGGCTTCGGCAGTCTGCTCTGCTCCGCTCCCAAATTCTTTCCGTCGAGCATGCCTTCGTATCACGGTTGGGGGCCAAATGGCCAACATTCCCGACTTCCACCTACTCCTCCAGAGTACCAGACCGCCTATCTCACACCCATGAGTGCGGTTTCCGAGCAAGGGTTTTATCCTTCGCAAGGCGTTCACTCCCGTCGGTCCCATTCGTCACGAGACTATAACGACCGATACCAACCTCCACCCGCCTACACTGCTCAACAGTCTCTGTCAGGACAAGTAGCGCGGCTCGGACATGCTCAACCCTCTCAAGAATATCCGTATCCTCCACCATATGCTCAAGCAGGTCCCCAATATGGATATCCGACCGTCGGTGCACCGCTTCTGCCTCCCATTCGCGTCAGTGAAGCGATCGATTTCCCGGCACACTACGCTCAGCAACATCCCGAACCCAAACCCAAGGAAGACAAGCCCACAGGAGGCGTGGCGCAACATTTGGACTATGACATGGATCTGATGTCCAGCTTTGTTGCTGAGATGTCCCAAAAACTGTAAGTGATTTCCTCCCGCAGATTGATGTGGGATGACCCTAAACTGGGTGACAGTGTAACTCCAGAATCAGCCCCAACATCTCAGTTTCGCAAATATGTCTCTCAAATCCTCTCGTCCACTCGTCTGCCCAGCTCCACCATCATGTTGGGACTATTCTATTTGGCATCGCGGATGAAGCAAATCATTGAGCGCGGCCAGTCGACTTCGTCCTCCGGCACCGTCTACCGTATGCTCACCACCTGTCTACTACTTGGGAGCAAATTCCTGGACGACAACACTTTCCAAAATCGATCGTGGGCAGAAGTCAGCAGCATTCCTGTGCATGAGTTGAACATGATGGAACTTCAGTGGCTCACAGACTTCAACTGGGAAATTCACGGAATGATGTACCAGGAAGACGAAGGCTTCTTTATGTGGGTGGAGCATTGGCATGCCTACGAAGAAAAAGCTCAGCTGGCCAAGGTCAAGGAGATGCACAAGCTAACTCCTATCGAGACCAACGTTCACCGCACTCACAACGTTCAGCATCAGCCTCTCATGTCTCCAGAGGGGCCTATTCCGCCTCAGTATCAACAAGGTTCACAGTACGATACTCGTTGGGTACGACCCTATATTTCGGAATACTCGCCGCCGTCTGCGCCGCACAGTGACCCTTCAACACCTGACTACTATACTCCTACTTGGCTTTACACAGCAACGGGACCAGCATATGGTCGCCAGCCATATCATTCTGGTAACGCCTCGGCGTATGCAGCGCAACGCAACCAGCTTCCGGCATACGGTCACACATATACCTATCCTCCGTGTCTTGCACCGACCAACTGGATTACACATGGGCCCAACTGCAATTGCCCTCTTCATGCGAAGCATCCGGACTATTACTTCAGTCATGCTGGCTATCCTTTGCAAACCGTGGTAGGTTGAGTTGTTTCTGCAACCTTCCAGCTTTCCGCGATTTCGGGCGTCCGGCCACCCCAAAAGTTATTGTATCGCACCGTTCTTTCGATACTATTTTACCATGTCGATCTTCGTCTTTCAGGCCCCGGGTCAATAACGAATTTAGGGGTCCAGACCCCCATCAAGGTCGATACCCGATTCCGGATGTTTCTTGACGAGTTGAAATTTCGATAATTGAGCTCACATCTAACGACTTTTTACGAATTGAACTTTCCCGTCTTTCGTTCTTCGGCATTTAAACAGCGAGCAACTTTTTAAATGATAGAACCAGTTTTCTTTCAACATACATTCACGATGGGGAGGGCGGTGTCAGGAGCTTTCTACCAAGGGAAAAGTCACCCCAAAAGTTCCGGCTCCCAAGGAAAGTTTATTATTGATTGGCGTCAGGATTGATGGTTACCGGATAGTTATGCATGGGTTTCTTTTTGTTTCATTGGTTTTCTTATCAACATTTTCTTCTGCTACACACATTTTCGCTGCTTGCCTATCGAGCTTTCATTCGGTTGCAACACCATATCGGAAGGCATAACTTGCATGAGCGCATGCATGGCGAGGCAGCGTGAGGATGTTTGACTGCTGATGAGCTTGGTGCTTCCTCCTTGTAATTAGCAATGTGAAATGAGACGGTCGGTCCAGTGAACGAGGTTGAGTTGTGCTCAAGAAATCCAAATGGCCCGAGAAGGCCCTTTGGATGTTGAAAACTGCACCACAAAAAAAACAAGAAACACAAAACACCTAGAACGGCGGTGTTGGCAAAGGAGTAACAGGACAATTACCGGTCACCTCTATGGACCTGCTGTCTGTTTTTTTTTTTTTTTTTCACGGCCGAGTTTTGTTCTCGGATGGGATATACCCTGATAGACTATTACAGCGGATTTGACTGCATTTAAGATTCCTGGACAGGGTGTAAAATGATAGGCTGAAAACGCAAATAATGAAAAAGGGTGAACAAGTTGAAAGTAATCAGCGCTGTTAGTATGCAAAGACAGGCTGCGATAAGTGACGCGGTGAGGCGATGCCAAGCCTGGACGTGGTTTCGCCGCATCGAACTTCGGGCCCAGCTGCTTCTTTGTAATCACTTTCCAACATCGTACCATCTAATTCTATTCAGATTGGCCTTGTCCATTCTTTTCTCGGGAACTGCATTGCTCACTCTTTCGATCGTTCAACCCACAAAAATTTCCCACCCATCCCCTTCGCCATTCAATAACCCCTAGCGAAGATGTCGACCTTAGAAGATCTCGATGATATGGAGCGCGATGAGAAGGAGCAAAAGAAGGACAATGACGACAAGGACAAGAAGCCTCCGTCAAATGGCGAATCAAAAGACACCGAGATGAAAGATGCTGGGGCCGAGAAGAAGGATGAGGAAGAAGAATACATCGATGAGGAAATCCTCCACTCCAGTACCAGAGATATCATCAATCGGCGGCGGTTGCTCGAGAACGAAATGAAGATTCTTAAGAGCGAATACCAACGGTTGACGCATGAAGAGACTACGATGAAGGATAAAATCAAGGACAATTTGGACAAGATTGAGAACAACCGGTACGTCGGGCTGTGATCGGCGCCGACTCTTTGTGGCTAACGTGGATGGTGGTAGACAATTGCCTTACCTCGTTGGCAATGTCGTCGAACTCCTCGACCTCGATGTCGAAGCGGAGGCGGCAGAGGAGGGTGCAAATATCGATCTTGACGCCACGAGAGTGGGCAAGTCAGCCGTCATCAAGACTAGCACTCGACAGACCATTTTCCTACCGCTCATCGGCCTTGTGGACCACAACAAACTGAAGCCTAGTGATCTGATCGGTGTAAATAAAGATTCCTATCTCGTGCTGGATACGTTACCGGCCGAGTATGATTCAAGAGTCAAGGCTATGGAGGTTGACGAAAAACCAACGGAGAAATACTCAGATGTTGGTGGTCTCGACAAGCAGATCGGAGAACTTGTCGAGGCTGTCGTTTGGCCCATGATGGAGGCTGAGAGATTCAAGAAGATTGGCATCAAGGCTCCCAAGGGTGCGCCAGATATCCCTCATCAACCGGTTCATTCTGCTGACTTGCTTGGTAGGCGCTTTGATGTATGGTCCTCCAGGCACGGGCAAAACTCTCCTCGCCCGTGCATGTGCCGCCCAAACGAATGCCACTTTCCTCAAACTCGCTGGTCCCCAGCTTGTCCAGATGTTCATCGGTGACGGTGCCAAACTGGTCCGAGATTGCTTCGCGTTGGCCAAGGAGAAGGCTCCTTCAATCATCTTCATTGATGAACTGGACGCTGTCGGCACCAAGCGTTTCGATTCCGAGAAAAGCGGTGACCGAGAAGTTCAACGAACCATGTTGGAGCTTCTCAATCAGCTGGACGGATTCGCCTCGGACGAAAGAATCAAGGTTCTAGCCGCTACGAACCGAATCGACGTCTTGGACCCTGCCCTGCTTCGGTCAGGTCGACTGGATCGAAAGATTGAATTCCCGTTGCCCAATGAAGAGGCTCGCGCCCAGATCCTCCGCATCCATTCACGAAAGATGACAATTGATGAGGGCAACATCAATTGGAGTGAACTGGCCAGATCGAGTGAAGATTTTGGAGGTGCAATGCTCAAGGCCGTGTGCGTCGAAGCTGGTAGGAACAACAGCCATATCTCATAATGACACTGAAGTTTGCTAACAATCCTTCTTAGGCATGATCGCCCTTCGTAAAGGACAGAACAAGGTCACACATGAGGACTATGTTTCTGCTCTGGTGGAAGTTTCGGCTAAGAAAAAGGAAACGTGAGCATGATTTCCTCTCTTTTTTAACTCACCCAAGAAACTGACGTGTTTCAGGGCCAATTTCTACGCATGATACCAACAAATTGTTCCTCGGAAAAAGGGTCAAAAACTCAGCGCCATGTACAAAATCGCAAATCGAGCAAGTACTCTAAGATAGATCATCGGCACATCGACAGCTAATCATATATTGCATTGGCCATGAGGCTTTTGTGATTTTCACACAGTCTTGTCCCTCGTTCCTTCCCAGGTTGTTCATTCAGTGCACTACAGAGACCCT
Organism: Rhinocladiella mackenziei CBS 650.93; assembly: GCF_000835555.1. Classification (NCBI taxonomy): domain Eukaryota; kingdom Fungi; phylum Ascomycota; class Eurotiomycetes; order Chaetothyriales; family Herpotrichiellaceae; genus Rhinocladiella; species Rhinocladiella mackenziei. The sequence goes on from NW_013550600.1 coordinate 606,628, forward strand.
TGGTCGTCCCAGTACCGACTCTAAGGCACAACCTGTTCCCAAAGACACCTGTTAATACTAAAATCCGACTACAACAAGGCACGCTCTAGCAGTACAAAATAGCAAGCTGGACGGGAGGGTTGGTTGAGAACATCTCGAGCCTGACTTGTGGGGAATTGACGCCATACCAGTTCCAACTTTCTTGTCTCTCCACATTTCTTTCTTGCCCATTGAATCGTTGCCTCTGCGCGTCTGGACATGTCTAGAACGACTGCTGACCTCTCGTGTCAATCCAAAAATTCTTTTCCTCTCAGCGGCCTGGTTTTCTTGTGATGTGGTACCAGAATTGTCCACTATGTCGACATATGGTGCCCTCTAAAATAATTCTCATCACTCAGCGCATCCCACTGTACTTTTCTTTCTATACCTCGTCTGAGACAATCTGAATACTTGCATTGGACTTCAAAGCCTCAAAGCTCCCTCCCGTGGGGGCCACCAAACCAAGCAATATGCTATTCACGAGAGCAGTGGAAGTTTACTCAATGTATTTCCAGCCTCAGCATTACCAGTCATTCTCGCCAACAACCATGTCGCAACCTGATTTACCGTCAATCGCATGTCCTGATAAATATTGAGACCGATACACCAACCACGGGAATGAAATCACTCCCTTCTTCGATGCCTTCCAGGACGACCAGACGTACCACGGGGCCTTCGAGGTCGACACCCAAGACCAGAATTAACTGGAAGAAATCGCCAGCCCCAATCCTAGAACTCGTTCTGGAACCACTCAGGAATCTTCATTTCAACCCAATGTCCTCCGCTGGTACAACCTGGTATATGAAACTTTCTACTAGCGCATCCAAAAACTCTCACATACAGATCGTCGGCTACGATGATCCTATCAAGCTTCAGAAATTGAAACTGTCTCGTACAACACGTCTCAACCGACTTCGATCAACACGTTGTTCAAAATCTCTCCTCGCAGCTCTAGTCAAGACAATACATATTACCGATCTTAATACCTCCTTATACCTTCCTGATGACGACCCAAGCTCCGAATACGACGCCTATCTCCGGCACGTTGGCCTCCCCAGTCACAGCACGTCCAATCTTGAGGGTTTGATGGGTTTCATCCTATTTTACAACCATGCATTTAATCGTTTGATGTATGCCATATCACCAAGGACTAAACAGGTTTGGATTGCGGCAGAAAATGACGACGCGAAAGGAAGAAGTCAGAGACAACTTCCTCCAGGTCTTTGGATGAGCATCGGGCCTTTCCGTTCAAGCTCTACCATGAGCGCTGGCAACTTCTTGAAACACTCATACTTTGCTCACCCGGCCGCCGCGGCGTGATCGAGCACGAACTATTCGTCCAAGTTCCTCATTCCTTACCCTGGCTCAAGAACCTTTGCATCTCTTCGTTCAAAAATCATCTGAGAAGGACAATGGCGACAACTGGAGGCGCCTCGCGAGGTCGAGAGGAGATAGGGGCCGCTGTGTTGAAGTTGAAGGTTTCCCCTGATCCGAACCGGGTATTCTTTTGTATCTTTCACTCCTGAAATTTATCCAGTTTCCAGTCCACCTCCACTCCACTCCTGGAGAATGTCGGGCTTTACAGTTTCCTCGGATGCCGTCTGTGGACGAAACCTGCTCAGGTTGAATTTGAGGAATAGAAAGGCTCCATGTTGACCTTCTATGTCCTACCAATAAGGTCTTGGGCTCTTCCTCGACCACTAAAGTCAGCGCAATTCATGCGCAGGAGACGGAACAAACACCAGAATACGAGATACAACGCGCAGCTTTACCATTATTCCCCAACCTGTTCTTCATTCTATCGACGACGTGCTTGTCTTAGGCGACGCTACAAGTGTTGCTGGGCCGATTTTCCTTGCTGGGCGGGGCTTGAGCAGAATTTCGAAGATCTGCTGGCGTCGTCAAATGGATCAAATTGTGAGTGCTCTGAGAGTCGCTGTGACCAGCATCTCATGGTGTATTTTTATATAGAATATTTACGACACCCCCTTGCTTTGCCGCCCACTTTCTAGGCTTTCAGGGGCCGAGACATTGTCTCACCCCGAGCACGTTGAATCCTAGTCTGGACCAATCTATAGAGACCATTGCCGATGCTAGAGGTTCCGAAATACGGTGTTGTCATCGTAGACACAACGCATCTAGAACTACATAAAATTTCCAGCCAATCAGAGCAAGCCATTTCGGAGTCACGTGGTTTGTATTATAGTACGAAGACATGCTAGCCAAAACGAACCGATTTCTCTTTTTCCATCACTCTTTGGCGCCTCTCTCTTCATTCATTGAGTATTCATGGTCTCAATCCTCTCAAACTCCCCCATCGTATATTCCCACACCTTCCTCGCGGCGCCCATCTCCCTAAGCCTCTTCAGCTCCTTATTCCCTCCGCCCGTCACCACACTCGAATCCGCTTGAACCGCATACACACCACTGCCCTGCACTCCATCCGTGCCTTCCTGGATCAAAGTCCCCTTCATTCTCTCCCTTTGCGCTGGTTCGACGCGTCGGAACCGTCCATTTGTTGCAGCAAAAAGGACCCTCTCCCCGGCCTCCGATGCTGAAGAGCCAATTACTCTCATCACAGGCTTTAACACCCAGTCGTACAGCAAGCGGATAATAAAGCTTCCATCGCGGATATGCAGACCCGTATCAGCCACAGGACCAGGGAAAATGTGTATAAAGACCATCCGGTCATTTCCCGGGAGTGTTGCCAGATGCTCGAGAAATAGCGTCGTCATCGCACTCGCTGCACCGACGGCGTAGAATACGCTGTACGGTTTCCCTGGAGTTGTCTTCGTCATAGACAAATCGTCGAGATCCAGATTGCCTTCTCTCCCCGACGCTAACACGGAGATTACACGCGGAGAAGGGGATTTGCGTAATAATGGCAAGAGGGTTACGACCATGCGCATGCGTGCGTGGTAGCGGATCGAAGTGATGCGATCGAGCCCTTCGGGGGAGAAATCTGGCTGGGAGGACAGGGAGAGATAGCCTTGCGAGACGATCAGGAGGTCGAGACGCGGCGGTTTGTGGGAGAGGATTTCTTCTGCAGCGCGCTGTGCGGAGGAAACCAACGTCAAGTCGTCGGCGACAATGGGTATGAGAGCAGCAGAGGCGTTGAGTTTGGACGCTTCGGAGACTATGGACGACAAGCGCGACGAGTCTCGGCCTATAAGGTAGAGGACCGGTTTAGTCGTGTGTTTGAGTAGGGCGTGCAGCGTGGCGAGTCCGATGCCGTTGGTACAGCCTGCTAAAGCTGCAATTGGGCCAGAGCCAGCGCTGGAGAGAGACTCGTTGTTGAGTATTATGTCTTCGAAGGACACCATTTTGGAAATCTGGGTTGATAGGGAGAGATGGGGAGGGAAAGCCTTTTTGGTTTTGGTTCTGCTGGTGTCAGTGGATGAGGTTATGGGAGGATGGGCTTAGGCTTGTTCGGTTCGTTTGTGCTTATTTGCGAGTAACCTAACCTTTGAGATGCGACTCCGTTGGTGTCACTTTAAGGGTTGCTCCGCCTGAAGATGGAATAGTCTTGCAATCTCGAATTCGTAATTGTAGCGGTGTTCGTTTGAGATGATATAAGTCTCGAGAAATATTCAGGGCTGCGTTGCGTTTACGGTAGAGTCCAGGACGCAGATGACACTGTAATATCTGGTAGTGAGCCTTGAATTTCGTTGCATAATATCCTGCACATGAAGATCCATCAAAGCACATGACCGTTCAAAGATGATGTTATGATCGTGGATGGACGTTGATCGTAAATCCAATGGCACTCGAGAGTTATTACCTTGCTGGCCCAATGATAGTCAATACCGGTGCGTTGGGAGTGTCTTGCGTCGGAAGCAAAACATCAATTCGCCCGAGTTTGGTCGATACGGGATCAATCCAGCAATAAGGAGTGACGATAGCCTGCTGTGAAAGAGAGACAAGGCAGAGAGACAAAGTGAGGTGAGATTATGTAACCCGCCCATTTTCTCCACTTGAGAAACGGAAAGGGATTTAGATATCAAACTACCAACGATGCTGGAATGAAGTGGTAGGCTTACCTGAGGATCATACGAGAAAGGATTGATAGATTGTTCAATTCGTCATCTAAATCCTAGGTGACCCAATCTTTTACTCTCGCCAGATGGGTGCCAGCTCTAACAGTAGCCCTACCACATCCTCTCCCAAGTCCTCCGGATGAAATTCATCTGTGCCAGTCGTCGTCTCTCATTCTCCTCCAACCCGCCTTCCTCCCAGTGCTTGCACTCCTGATCGATCTCGGCCTTGCCACTGTAAATATCGCAGGTCTTTGGGTCAGTCCAGCGCGTTTTCTTGACGACTTTCCAGAACACAAACATGACGACGCCAAAGGCTAGACCAAAGTACGAGGTCACGAAACCCTCGGTGCTCCACGGCACAAAGACGTCGAAACCAATAAAAAGCATGACCAAACACCCAACTCCAATGGCGAACCAGGCGCTGTACGGCGCAAAAGGGGCTTGATAGGGTAGAGTATTGCGATCGAGTCCCTGAGCCCTCACGGCGCGGTACCAGCCAATGAACGTCCACAACATGCCCGTATATGTGAGGATGAGGGCAATGGTCGTCAGGGAGACGAACCAGAAGAACACCGTGACAGCTGAGTCGGAGGCGACTAGGTAGGTGATGCAAGAGATCAAACTGACGGCAATGACTGAGTAGATCGGAATACCGGATTTGGTGCATTTCATGAAGATCTTGGGTGCCTGGCCATCACGGGCGAGGGAGTACAATGTTCGGCTGGAAGAGTAGAGATAGGCGTTTCCACACGACCAACCAGAGAGGAGAATCAAAAAATTGATGAATCCAGGAAGACCGGTGATGCCGAGATTTTCAATTCCAATGACCCAGGGAGAAGCTGCGGCACCTGCGTCGCCATTCTCGATTGCGCCGAGCAGTCGAGCGTCGCGTGAAGAGCAGATGATTCCGACACAAAGAACGCCGACCACATTAAAGCCCACCAGGCGGTAGAAAACCAGCTTGGCCACCCGAGGAATGGTTCGGCGAGGGTTTTGGATCTCTCCAGCGGCCAGAGAGATGAGATCGGGTCCGGCAACGGTGAAGGCCGCGTACCGGACGACGCTCCACCAACCGAGAAATCGACCAGTGGCGCCGTCACTGTAGTAGGGATGCATGGCAAGACCATTCTTCCAGTAGCGGAAACCATAGGCGTCATGTTGGGGATTGCCTCCGACCATGGTGATGAACGTGAGCAGGATCAAGCCGATCAGAAGCAAGATTTTGGTCGAGGCCATGAGGAATTCCGATTCACCGTACCATCTGTTATGTACTCCATTAGTATTGTCGGGAAGGAGGCCGCATTGGAGAGAGAAAACTCACCTAACAGCAACGAGGTTCAAGACCAAACAAACCACGAGGCACATCGTGATCCAGACGGCGGGATTCACATCGGTCGTCCAGTATTGCATGACGGTGGCCACGGCAGAATATTCGGTGCAGACCAACATGGCGCCGGCGAAGAAATAAGTCCAACCCATGGCAAAGCCCAACGCAGGATCGATATAACGACCGGCGAGTTCGAAAATGGTCCCGCGCACGGGCAACCAGGCGCACATTTCGGCGACGCACAAGTTACATGGCCAAACAAACAAGATGCCCCAGAACAGGTAACCCAGGAGAAGTGACAGGGGACCAGCGCGGGAAAGACTGCCGCCGATTCCAACGAAGAGGCCCGTCCCGATGGATCCTCCGATGGCCATCAATTGTACGTGGCGGGGCGTGAGACCTCGTTTGGTTTGGCCATATTGAGCCCATTCGGCTTGGGAGAGACGCCGTTCGTAGAGATCACCGTTGTGCGATGGTGTTTCGGAGATGGGTTCTCCGTCTTGAGCCTGTTTGATCTCAAGGTCGTTGCCCATGATGACACGGGGTTTGGAAATAAAAAGTCTGTATTTATGGGTGAGAGGAAGGGAGTTGGGGAGTCTGCTTGGATAAACGAGGAGAGGAAGTCAAAGAGAATATATATATACAACCACGACGCCGGTCGGGACAAGAGAAGAAATGGAAGTCATCCATATCAACGATAGAATGAACACCAAGTCAAGCACGCCTACCTCGGACATCTCCATAACCAAACCAGGGAGGGGGATCGCTGTTACCTATTCTCACGCCTGTACCCAGTAGATAACCCAGGAACAAAGTCTGCGCTTGGTCGTGCCCCGGGAAAAGTCTTCGATCAATAACCAGCCATTGCCGACAAGGGACGAGGGCAGAGTGACAGCGATCATTCTTAGCAAAAAGAAGGTAAGACGCTTTGGGAGAAAGATGAATACAGGTTTTCCCTCATTTTGAGTTGTCGTTGCAGCTCGAGGTTGCCTCCGGGGAACGCTAAGGGCTTGGCAAACCACTAATTCATCGGGCGGAGTGGAAAATTTTAACGGCTCTTATCTCGAACCCCCCATTTGCCGCATCGTGGCGCAGAAGTTGTCAGCGAGCTCCGGTGTCTCGCTGACTGCTGCTCAGGTTCTTCGCTCCGCGCACGTTGACGTTAACTGGCCATGATTTTAACCACGCAATTTTCATTTCATTTTGCCTGAGATTTCACGCATGGTCAAGTGGCTAGGACAGGTTCGATGAAACCTTTGTAGGAGTTGCAGGAGAATGTTTGCTTTAAGGCACTTACTTTTTCAAAACAGCCAGCCTTACACTGACCTCGCCATCTAGGGAGTATATCATTCATTATCTGACACCTTTCCTTCCTCTTCCTTTGACTATCTGATTCAACATTGTCTCTTCTGTCCTATGCCCATCAAATATGGCGGCATCCTCCTCGGCACAAATCGACCTCTTCAAAGGATGGCCATCTGACCGCCTCTATCCCACTTCCCTCCTACAGACTGCATCTCACACACTCCTCTCCGAGTCCAGCCTTTCCATCCCGGCCCTTATTTACGGTGCGGACCCAGGCCCTTCGTCCCTTCTTGAAACTCTCTCCGAATTTCTGTCCGATTTCTACTCGTCATCGTGGACCAATCCTTCTCGCCTGACCATTACCGGTGGTGCCAGTCAGAGCCTCGCATGTATCCTTCAAGTCTTCTCCGACCCCTCATACACAAAGAACGTATACATGGTCGCGCCCACATATTTTCTGGCCTGTCGCATATTCGAGGATAATGGCTTTGCTGGTCGGTTGAGGGCCGTCCCTGAGGATGAGGAGGGCATTAATCTTGAACGGCTCGAACACATGCTTTCGTGTGACGAGCTGGAGAATGGATGGCTGGATCGCTGCGTAAGTACTGACCTGGAGTCCTCTAGCCGTATCGGACAATGATCGCTGATACCGGGACTCCCAGCCAATAAAACGACCCTTCCCCAACCAAAAGCTCTACCAAAATATTCTGTACTGTGTGCCCACCTTTTCGAACCCGTCGGGAAAAACCATGACGCTTCGCCGCCGAGAACAACTCGTCCGTCTGGCTCGACGATACCATTGTCTGATCATCACCGACGACGTCTATGACCTGTTACATTGGGATCCCAAAAAACTTGGAAAGGCCGTTTTACCACGCCTCGTGGATGTTGACCACACTCTCGACGGCGGCGTGTCGTCGCCATTTGGCAATGTTGTGAGCAACGGTTCATTTTCCAAGATCTTGGGTCCTGGTTTGCGCACCGGCTGGACCGAATCAACCGCTTGGTTCGCCGAGGGATTATCCCAATGCGGCTCCACACGAAGTGGTGGATCTCCGAGCCAGTTCACCGCATCTGTGATTGCTGAGACACTCCGAACTGGTGCACTAGTGATGTATCTCAACGACCGTCTCATTCCGACCTATCGCCGTCGATCCGAGATCGCTCTTGAGGCGGTCAAAGAATATCTTCTCCCGCATGGAGGTGTCCTGGACGCAATGAAACATCTTTCCGGTAAAAATCAGAGCGGGGAAATGATTCTATCGGCCGTTCAGGGAGGGTATTACATTTATGTCCATCTTCCCGATGACATCAATGCCACATCCTTCGCCCAGCAAGCAGAACAAGAAGAAAATATTGTCGTTGGCAGCGGCGAAAACTTTGAGGTCTGGGGAGATGCAGAGAGTGTGCCCATCAAGCATGCTTTGCGCATTTGCTTTGCCTATGAGGACGAGGATTTGCTCGTGGAAGGAATTCGGAGGTTAGGCAAGGTCCTCAAACGACTATCAGCAAAAGTGACCCCTGGAGAGACTCTCGATACCCGTTGAATTTCTCTTGGTGAGTCCATCGGCCCATCTGCCGAATCCACGCCCCAGATCGACAAGTCGCGGTGTTGGGCATGCAGCCCGAGGGGCCTTCTGAGATGGTTAATGCCAGGGCCTGAATTCAGGACGGGTGTCGTGGCTGGTTGACTGAAGGAACAAAAATTCAACTTTCGGGATTCTCAACCTGCGGTGTGTCCTGTCTCAAACAGCAAGAATTCGCTTGCCACTGCGTCGGAGCACAGGCATCCAAGCAGGGACTTCAGTCACACCCTCCTCATCTCTCAAGGCCCAAGCCTCCTGGACAACATTCCACAGCTGGGCAATATTGCCAATGCGATATTTCAACATTCCGTTCCACCACCGATACCACACATCTCGTTGAGGACCGCGTTTCGCTTCACAGGAAGCAATGAAACCAGGCCATGTGATGGTCGCGGCAATGTTAGAATCATAACCCGCCCTCGTTTTGATTTCTTCAATGTCGATGAGATAATTGGCGACACGATCGAGGTAAAGTGCCATGTCGGAGGGCGTGCACGACAGAATGCGTGTGTGATAGTACACTCTCAGACCGTGAGCGAAAGCCAAAATGTGGTTTTTGGCCAATAAAGCGGTGACATCGGTGTCGGTATCGGAAAAGAGGTGTGAGAGTGGTTCGGCATCGATCGACCAGCGTGAAAGGTTGTCTGAAAGATGGAGACAAGCTGAGACCAACGACGGAGGAAACGCCGTGGAGTTGGAAACATAGTAAGAGATGTGTTGGGAAAGAGCCACGATCCGTTGCATGAGATTTGCGAGAGTCGGAGTGATGCCATAAGTAAATTCCAGGCCATGTCCGACGCCGGATTTTGGATAACGCAGGCCCGGAGTAGCGACATTGTTGTCCGGCCATGGTATTGAAGGCAGATCCATCGAGGTCGTATTCGCCACTGTCGAGAGAAAGGACGAGATTGTGATCAGGCGCTCTATGATGGGTGATTCCTGTGCTTCAGTTCGTAATTGTCTTGCGACCCGATCGACCCCGTCAAGATGAATCCAATACTCACTCATCGACCCTTCCATGACCTTGTTAAGTTGTGTTAGCGGGGACCATCACGATCCATTTGGAGCTCATCCCACTTACATCCATGGTGATCAACGTGAGCATCGCAGAGATAACGGCTTCACAATGCGAGGTGGACGGCGTCGATGGACTGTACAAGGCTTGACGCTCATCCATCTCGTACGGTTCTTGTAATGCTTTTTGTAAAGAGGCGAATGCTTTTGCTCGAAACCGTCGGGCAACGACGTCAAAGCCGGAAACCCTCTTCATACCGGACCCGCGCAAATGGAATGCGGAGGTGGCCAGAAGAGCATAAAAAATGGCCACATTGCTCGACGGCATTTCAGAGGCGGCGCAGTTGAGGCCCAATATGAGATTGGAAGCGCCTGCCATGGCTCTCGGAACATATATCGACGAATACGGATTCTCCGGGTGTGGGAGTGGTGGAAGGACATTGGCGACGTTGCGGACGTAGTTCTCCATAAGTTGATCGATGATGGGATCATGGAATATACCCGAGTGAAGCTCATACACGCATGGAGAAGCTTCCCTTGTTGACGAAATCTGTTGGAGCAGCCAATTTGATTTGGCTGGAGAACTGATTGTTGTCGGCGTATCTGGATCTAATACATCGTCCTTAGAATAGTTGTCACTCTCCGAAGGGTGGTATTCTTGGACGATTGTCTCTGTGGAAGGAGTCGACTCGTCATTGTCCAGTGTTGCAGCGTCATGGGCTCTCAAGACTGGCTCTCGAGCATAGAACACACCAAACGGCCCGGTTGAGATGGGTAATTCTCCCGAACGACCTTCGCCGCAAGCATCGATATCTGCAAGTTGTTGATCAATGTCGCCGAGTGGGAAGGACCATGCCCTGGATCCTAAGGATGAGTAATTAGTACAAGTCTCGATGAGAGCAGGGAAAGAAGGTCTAGGAGTGGATGTTGGTCCTTGGAGTCCGCCTACCTTCCAAAGATACTGCGTGCCGTTTGATGGCCGAGGGTGCTACGGTATCTTCATCGGTGATCCAGTACAATTTCACATCGTAGCCTTCGCATGGCAAACCGGCCTTTTGGCAGCGACTGCACCCTGGTCGAGTGGTGTCGCATTTGACCTTTCGCGCTCGGCAAGTCCAACATCTGCGAAGCAATACCCAAGGGGTCAGCTTCAGATCGTTTATCCGGAGGAAATCGACGTTCCCACCCTGTAAAAGTTTTGGTCTTAGGTTTTTGCTCGCGAGTCCTCTTTTTCCCCACTGGCATGGTTCACTCAGGATGTATCGTAATGGTGGTCAGGACCTCGGGCCAAAGCCCGCCTTCATACTTCCTCCGGGCACGCGACACGGAGTTTGGAGGGGCATGAGCATCTAGGCCGATCTAGGCAGGCTGATAAAGGTCAAGACCAGATGAAGGGCGGCGGCGCTGAAGTTTGTTATCTACCGAACAAATCTCGATGATAGAGGTTTGCGAATTACGGCGAAGTATTCAACGTCGAGCTGAACCTGCGTCAAGCTGCGATTTCTCCACCGTAGAATGCAGCTTAGGTCATCATCATGGCGGGTCCACAAAGTTCGATAGATCTCTCGCTTTTGGCCACCTCTAATTTGAACACGAGAAGCGAGCAACGGGGGCATCCTGGCTCATCCATCAAGAAAAAGCAACTCCAGGGTTTCCACGTGGCTACGCAATTAGTTCCATCCCCGGCTTTCGCTGGGTTGTTTTTTTTTTTTCTCTTATCAATTAAGCGAAACAAACCCCGTCTAGTTACCATTTACTCCAATCATGAGTGGACGATCCTTTCCGGACGGTCGCACACCCCACTAAACTAGTTCCTGTTAGTAACCCCTTTCGTGTCTGCAATACCCTATGCTTTTCGTTGCATTAAGCCTTGCCGAGGGGGCCCCGCCACCATGTTATCGTCATTCAGGGGGCAAATGACCTTCTCAAAGTGGACATTCAATTCGAAATGCCGCCATCTCCCACTGTGTGCGATCTGCCAGACGACCGGCTTTTTGGTTGAGGTAGTTTCTAGGGTGCAAGGAAATTGTGATTTGATGGCTTGCTCCATGGTCAAGTATGAGATTCTACTATCAATTGATAGTAGGATGGTAAGCAAGATATAATACAAGTTATGAGGTATGATTGGGTAGCTGACTTGTGTCGTCCTGAAATTCATATTCCCTTGATCGTAACGTTTTGAAGTGATTCCCTCCAAAAGAAATGTGCCGGTTGTTCATCCTCTCGTAAAATCAGAAACATAAAGAAAAGGGCACACATAGCGCCCTTCGCTAACCGCGGGGGCTTATCTTAACTATATGTCTGTCACCGTAATTAGAAGGCCTGGCCCTTGGTTGGACTGATTTTGCTTCTTGTGGGCTATTCCTCAAAGCCATGGCTTATGCCGCTGGCCGAAGCACAAACGGACGGTCATGACCTTGCCTTGATCGACTTCGAGAAGCAGCTTTGGCTGTATGTGGACGCCTCGTGTGTCGGATGATATCGTGATAATCGTCACGGTCATGGTCCAATGTCTTGGGAAGACTGTCCACTCGAATGGGATGTCCTCCTGTGGCAGCGCTGGACAATTGACTGAGCATGGCAAGGTCATTGCGCTGTGTCTTGACCGGCGGGACCTGATGTTTGGGTTTTACCGATCGGGTGTTGGCTGGGATGGGTGGTATCGGAGGCAATTCTCGTGTCGGCGCCTGGGACGGAGGGTCAGAAGGGGGCCGAGGGAAATACTTGACTCCCTCTTCGGAGGATGCGCTGGTGCTGTAATTTAGATAGGTAAAGGCTCCCGTATCGACCGACTCCCCGAAGGACAGTCGGGGGTCCACCTGACTGTCATTGTTATGCCGCAGATTCCAAGCTGCTTTCTTCGGAATGTCTTCCTCATCTGACCAAGGCACCTCGTGGTGGGGAATTTGAGGTTCCTTTCGGCGACTGGGCCGACGACGAGACGGTTCACGAGATCGTGGACTTTCCGCAACCACGGTATCGGAGAGCCCATCGAAGTTGAAGGACGTGAGAGAACTGGCAGAGGTGGTGCCGGGGGTCGTGTTGATGCTGGGAGGGGTGTGGCTGAGGGGTGACTGGAATATTTGAGCTTCCGGAAGAATGGGATGTTCCTGCCGTTGTCGCCGCTCCGTCGCTAAGGTATGTGGATTCGGAGAAGGTTGACGTAGTCGATCTGAAAATTTGTTGTCTCTCATCACGCGCGCGGAGGAATTATTGGGGCGAACGGGAATACTGGCACTCCCCTCCTTGTTTCCGGTGCTTTTTTCTGGTGCACAATGCAGATGGGGGATGTTGGCGAAGCGGCAAATGTACCCGCCCAGTCTCTTTTCCAGTTGCTCACTGGTCAAACGAGCTGCAGGGTCTCTCGAGAGACACTGTAATGCCAGCTGAACCACCGGGCCAACAGCATGATAGACCTGACTCTCGTCCTTCTTCATCTTCTTTTCGGCCTCTTGGTGTAGAGAATGAGCCCAGGCAAACACCTGGCCCAGATTGGCATGAAAACTCGCATCTGCTAGACCACCTCCTCGACCGGCCATTCGATTTTTGGCGGCTCGGTGCCGCGAAAATGAGCCGTAGCTGCGTTTACAGAGGATATTCAGAATGTCCAAGATCACGGCGCCAAGGGAGAACATGTCGGACGCAAACATATCCTGTTCAACCGATTGCCAGGTTTGAACCACCGCACTTCGTCCTTCTGGCGACGAGACAAAGATTTGACTGCCGAATGTTGAACCACTCTTCTTGCCGTTGAAAGACATGATCGAAGGAGCTCTTCCAGGCACCATGGGTTCATAGATATTCCGGGCAGTATCCTGAGTCGCAATCGACTTATTGTCTGCCGGCGGTGTCCACATATTGTGTCCTGGGACAGTAGGCGTAGAGGGAGCATCCGGGCCCATCGCGGCACTTAATCGCAATCTGGCGTAATTACCTCTAGATGTTGGTTGGAATGTGTAAGTGGTCGCCGGTGAATCTGATCGGCTCCGCACGCTGTTTTGGCCGTCTGAAGCATTCCATCTTTCGGATCCGGCGAGTCTCCGCGTAGACCGGCCGCCAGACGGAAGGGCCACAGTAGCGGATCCCGTACTTTGGACTGTAACGGCCCTCTTCCATCTCTCGGGAGGACCGTACTGATAGGCCTCGATATCATCCGGCTTAGCGGTATCATGAAACAGACCATCTCCATCCAACAATCCTAGGGAAATGTGAAAACAATCATCGACATGAATATTGGATGGTCGAATGGCTCCGTGGAACTCGCCATTGGAGTGAAGCCATGAGAGGGCATTGGCCAAGCAATGAGGCCAATTGATAAGAATTTGACGACGTTCGGTCTTGGGTAGATTGTTAAAAGATTTGGGCGTGTCAGTGAGGAACGTCTTGAGACTCCATTCGGCGGCGGGTAGAGAGAGCACGTGGAACGTGCCTTGATGTAGATAAGACCCGAAGACAGACGCCACGTGCTGATGACATAGTCTTCTGCTGGCCGCGATTTCGGACAGGATCTCTTCTTCAGTCAAGGGCGGGGCAATGACAATGCGGCGGCGAAGAAACACCTTGAGAGGGTCCACCGGAAGGCGGACTCTATCGGTCCCTTCCTGACCCAGAGATAGGACCACCGATTTCAGACTGAGAGGAGTGATGGGGATTGTTTCTTCATCCGCATAGCGGATGTGCTCGCCTTCGCCAACAACACGAGTGAGGAACCGGAACTGGTTCTTATAGAACCGTTTGTCGAGAGCGCGGTCGGGTTCATAGGACAGACGAAGATCGGGGACGGCATGCTCGACGATGGGCAAGTCTTCGTCGTCATAAGAGTCATCGACAATGCCGAATATCTGGTCGGGGACTCCCGTCGCAACAAGGATGAGGAAGAATCGTTTGGCTCGGGTCAATATCCAGTCCAGATAGGTGTCATCGGTCAGGTCGCCACCGAAATATAAAGGGCGCTGCAGTAGTTCTTGTTCATTGGGCCGGAGATGGGAATGCACATAGGCGGAGGTGACGGTCTCATCAACGCGCTCATCCGTCCACCAGGGAGGAGAGGTCGGCGACATGACTGACCGGTCGATCAACCGCTCAGATGTCGCCCAGTGGGATCCTGAAGAGCAGAGCAGATGTTATTGGATTTTGGTTGGGAGGAGTCACTGAGATATTGCCCATGGCTGCCGGATCATCGAAGAGCAGCCGGTGGAGGAAGGAAGGCTACAAAACAAACACGTGGAAAGTGGGCAGGAAGTCATATTTAGCAGGAACTCGGGGAAAGCATGACTGCTCCAGATCAATTTTAGTGGTGAACTGCTTCGCGTCTGGGAACATAGAACAGAGCCTAGTGATACTTTCGGGACCGAAACGAAGGATGGAGGAAAGCCCTCCCCCCTGTGTCTTCTTATTTCGCTCAATCCTAACCGGCAGGCCGCCTGATTAAGAAGCGCAAGGCGAAGAGTCGGTACAGACCAAGGAGAAACAGAGATCGACCAAGAACGAGGCGAGAGTGTGCATTGTGCGTGTGATAGTGGTAGACTCGGAGTGGGGGTGCGAGGCGGGTCACCGGGCAGAGGCGAGATAATGGGGGAAAAAAAACAGTAAGACGGACAGACCTCTTATCTCGACCAAACAGGGGCAAGCAACGTCAAGACTGAGCTTGTAAATCGCATTACCCTTAGAACTGGGGAGGGGCTCTAGGCTACTCGTAGTCGGTCTTCACAGCACTGGGATTCGCGTGCTCTGAGAGAGCGGCAGGCATCGTAAATTTGACCTCTGCTGTCAAGTCTGGCATCTGTGGCCAAGCCAAGGTCCTTGATCGGTGTTGATAATATCGGAAGACCGGGGGGGATGGCAAAGATGGGAGGCGGATCGGAAGCATATGAACACGAAAGTTTTTCTCGATACACAGAATCCCCTCCCCCCAGATCAGCGACACGGCCATCCAAAAAAAAAAAAAAAAAAAAGAAGGGCCCCTGAGCTCTCGGGGTGATCTCAGATGTGGAGTGAGCACCGTTAGACGGATGATACTTTAGTTCCTGATAACAACGTTGATGATGACGGTGGTGGATGGTGGGTTGGGGTACGGAGTCGTCTGGATGGTGAATGAGGGTCATGCTGCAAGACCTCAAGTCGGGTTGGCGACCTTGGCGGGATGATGGTGACGAATAGTGGTGGCGGCGGCGACAGGGGGGGCTAGTGAGGCAGTGAAAGATGTGTCTTACGGAGTACTCCAGTCTGATGTTGTTTGCTTCAAAGGTCAGGGACAGTGCCTCCTGTCGAGGTCGCCAATCATCGAACGGGAGGGGAAGAGAAAAAGAAAAGAAGACAATGTACAGAATTTAATGACGGGCAGAGGCCACACCACGTGCCCTTATCCTTCCTTTTGGTGCTTTTTCTCTGACTGGCTAGTGGACAGCCTTATCAGAGCAAGCGAACATATCGAACCGTGCAGACTCTCAGAAGGAAATAAGGCCCTGTTTCTCCTGTCGACTTGAAAGTACTCACAGGTCTGTGGCGGGAGTTCTTGTTGCTAGCCTCCGAGATCAGACAGGGGCTTTTGTATCACGTGATCGCGAGGTTTTGAACTGCAAAAGGTCGACATGATTGCAAAGGTGGAGCAAAGAAAATGTTGTCCTAAATTTCTAAAAAGTCGCCACTTTACGCCTGTCAAAAGCCCCCCGAGGAATCCACTCCGCTGCGACTCAAAAACCTGCGGTGTAACTTCAATTTGTTATTGGGTGTAGGTGTGCTAGTCGCAGGAGAACAGGACCTAAGACGAAAGAAGAAATGAACATTCACTAATTCTTGTGGGCTGATGGTGGGGCGTACCGCCTAACGCCTCGTGCATGCTTCAACGGACTGAGTGAGTTGTATGAGGCATAAAGGATAAGTTAAAGGCGTACTTCCGCGAGGGAGCGAGGCCAATGTTCATCCCGTATCTCGGAAGCTTGCCTTGCGGCGCCTGTCACGGTTTGCTTGGGGGATAAAGTCTCAGGAGTCCGATGGATTCGGTTAAACACCCAGTCAGAGCTAAGCATGGAGAAAACTGCCAACAAGCGGGTGGTGGCAGTGGGAACCGTACAAACTGATGGGTAGATACTAGAAATTGCTCTCACGCGTGCAATACTTTCTACACTATACGGGCCTACAATTAGTCGATCCATGATAACTGAGAAGAATTCACCTCCCAACCGAACACAGTAGACCGAACCTGCCCGGACGTCTCGACTGAACCGTACTCGTACCTGATGAGCGTAAGCCGCCAAATGTAGGGATCATGGCTGCAGGACATGAAACAGAAACTTCCTCCGTGCATCTGGGGGCATCCATCGGATGGATCCGATCCTTTTTGCTCGTTCTCCCTCGACATTCTCATCGGGAGTTCTACCTGAGGACCGGTGTGGTCACGTGATATCCACAGGTCTTGTGCTCCAGCACGGCCATCGAAATTATTCTTGATATGATGGTCTGAGACTTACAGAGTCGAGGAGAATGCACTGATATTCTTTGAACCGGAGTATGGTCCTGCCAGCCTCCCGCCCGACGTAGCCCAGAGGCAGCGAGATGGCGATATTGACTCTTGTTGAACTTTGGTGGCACGAGGTCTTCTTGGTCTGTGTCACAATCACGATCCTAGTCTCTCTTGCATTCCTCCCCATTAAGAGCAAATGTCCGGTTGTGCTCTGGAGATGGTCTCTCGCTCGGTGCAAATCCTGATCTTTGCCCATAATGACACTGACTGCGACTCTCAAGATGGAGACACTTCAGCTCCTGGTCAATCTTTTCTTATACATCGCTCCGCATAATATCAATGCATTACCCCAGCCCCATCCTGTTCCCGATCAAGCCGAGGGCCTTTCACCATCCACCGAGTCAGTGGCGGATCGCTCTGTGTATATCTGCCAGAATTTGTACAAAGTTCCCTTCCACCCCATTTGCGCATCTTGACAAGACTGACGGATTGAAAGTGACTGGCACGAACCATGCGTACTGTACCCTATACAAATGGATAATATGAACTCCAAGATCTTCTGGATGGCACCCGCACCCCTCGGCCCAGGGCCTTTCAGGACTTTTAATTACACCATCGGCAGTTGGGCCCCAGGTCGCGGAGTATGGACTTTCTGGGAGGACAATAAGGGAAGTCAATCGGATATTCTGCTTTTTCCTGGCACCGGGCATGTCGATTCGTCTTGGGCTTCGAACATATGGACGTGGACGGCCATGGTCCCCGACGAAGCAAACGAGTGATTGAAGCTCTTCGCGTCCGCGACGGCCACATACCGAGTACGGGGTGGAAAGGCGGTCGCATCACATTCAATGGTGGATGAGATTGTCACTAGGTCTTTGCAAATTAGCGGTAGTCTCTACTGTTGCTGAGAGCAATAATCAACCAGAATCGTTACGTGGAAGCACACAAAGGTGCAGTATTGTTCTGTTTGAACTTCGACAGAGATCGAGCCCCTTCGCTCTGCAGCCTCAGAGCTCAACTGAACATAGTGTTCTCGGTAGAGACCTAGCAGTAATAAACCAAGTCCGCCGATGCGACCACCTGTTCTGGAACAAATGCACCCTCGAGGTGTGCTTGGCTGAGGATAGGCGGCGGCAGAACGGTATTTGCGTAAGAGCCGAGGTGCTCCAAAGAATTGTCGTCGCATGATATAAGCAAACATTGACCCTTTCTCCAAATTTACACCGCCATGACAGGATCGAGCGCGTCAAAAGGTCAAACCAGTGTAGGGGCCCGTGCGACAGAATGAACGACTGGTGAGCAATGGCCCATTGAGCTGGAATACAGGCCTGTTACAAAGGCCATGCTGCTTGTGTACAGCAATCGGCACGATGCCTCGCCACACGTGCCATTGCCAACTTTGTGCAGATAGCTTCCTTTTTTGAGCAGCCGGGGTATGTTTGAGAGGCTGACGAAATCAACGATTCAGACGATGAAGTTAGCACTGCCCTGATATCTTTCAGGGATCCTCCTCCTTATGTAACTCTCCAACTTGGGCGATAGGTTCCGAAGATCAGTGCTGTTGCCATGGCGATATGTTCCGCATTGAATGGTGTATGGCCCGCCATGATTGTTGGCATCCAGGCCTATGGGCTAATGCTCAGCTGCCAGTGATCGCAGTCTACGATTCTCCCGTTTTCAACAATTGATGTGTCGAGATGCGGCAACATTGGAAGATGTAGAGGCGCAAAAAAGTCCTGCACAACGACAAACGTGGGAGGGTTGGCAAGACCAAGACTGGGGAATGGATAAAGTGATCGACAGGGTGAGAAGAATATTTGATGGGAAAACCTTTTCTGATGCGGAGTTTTAACTAGCCCCCAACTTTGGTCTGGTAAGCCCGGTGCGCCCAAAGCAATGAAGCAATCTGGGCGTCGCTCGGACCTTCTTTGACGAAGCCCTCGCCAGCGAAACCACCAATAAGCAGGCCAATCTGAGCCGCCGCTGCGTCTGGATCTCCAATGAACCCAAAACGAGGGGCAACGCAACTGTCCATTTTCGGGTGCCCAGGCTCGTCCCAACTCAATATCAGACACACTAGCTGACATAGTGGGGGGATTTTATGGGGACGGATGGCGAACAGCCGGGCTTGCGAACGCGACCTTTTTCTTTTTTTCTTTCCCCTTCAGAAAAACTCATCAAGTCTGCACGGGGATGGTTAACGTGCAGTACGAGGATGACCAGTATCCTCGACGCTATGCCGACTCTGAGAACACAGTGGCGTCAGTTATCATCAATCAGGTGCGATCGATCCCATATTATTTAACAGGCAACAGTCTTTTTTGGGAGCATGACCTTGGGATCTACTAACCGTTTCGTATCGAAGCGACGCGCTGATGTGAGAAGGGTGGCGCCCGGCCTCAGCCTAGAGACATACAAAGTCTAACAGCAGGACTGAGCCACAGGGTGTCCGGTGCCGACCTGAGAAAGCCCGTGCTCGAGGGAGGAGTGGCTCCATGGCTGGGTGCATGGATGGCCGATGCGTGAATTGTTGCTTTCTGCAGGCGAGCCTGGAATGGGCTTCGAAGCTCTCGCACACGCAGCTTGTGTGCTCCCAGCATTCGAACCGGTAAGGATCCTCATCGCAGTTCAACTCCTTGTCTGCGGCTTGTTGTAGAAATATAGTCACGGTCTTTCGAATGTTCCTAGTCCCTGGTCCCCTGGTCCATTGCTAGACAAGATAGGACTAACAGAGGGATTCCCGACGGCCGATACGGCAATGCGAATTAATGCCACATCCCCCTGGTGAGTCTTTCGATCCATGGGAGTCTAGAACGGGGCGGCCTCCACCCGCGGCCCTCCATTCGCCCAATTTGCTGCCCTGTGTCGCTACCATGCTCAGCAATTCCTAGCAATTCCTCAACGCCAACCTGTCCACGGTGAGGGATTGTCGCTCCACCACAAAATGTTCTGCATGTCGAACGTCTGTGTCTGTGCCTAAATCCTATCCTCGTCCCTCTCCCACTCCGACCTGAACTTTCTGCTGGCTTCTGTCCACAGTTCACAGACCAACTGTCCTCTGTCCATCGAGCTGTCCACGTAACCGGAGCTCAAATGCGTGGATACTACTCACTTACAAACGCTCCAACCAGTGTCCCTCACTCAGATCCTGTCAGACATCGTCCCGGGTGGTCTTTCTGCCTGACAAACCCCGTCGGATCACCTTTTTGCCCTGTCCGTGCTTTGTTTTTGGTCCTCCACAGCTTTTCGTTTGCCTAAAAGCTGCTTGACAGTTGGCCCTTGATCTCTGTGACCACTTCAAACCGTCGTTGTCTTTCGCTATCCATTTAATCGGCTCGGTTCATTTTTCTTTTGCGAGCAGCCTCGCCAAAACGGAAACAAGGTTGTTGATTGCCAGTGGGTTCAGAGACCTCGTATCTTTTGAAGCGCATCTTCAGCGGCAGCATACCGTTTCGGTCTTTGCCAATGACCTCTCAGCCTCTGTCGCAGGACGACGAAGTGCTCGCAGTTCCCCAAAATCTTCCGGTTGCTCTCCACGTCCAGGAG
Organism: Rhinocladiella mackenziei CBS 650.93; assembly: GCF_000835555.1. Lineage (NCBI taxonomy): Eukaryota > Fungi > Ascomycota > Eurotiomycetes > Chaetothyriales > Herpotrichiellaceae > Rhinocladiella > Rhinocladiella mackenziei. Next base: position 626,923 of record NW_013550600.1, read on the forward strand.
GCCTCTTTGACCTCCCCCACAGAGGGACGGTCTCGTGAAGATACGCGCGGAGTCATTGAAGTGGTGGAAAAGATCGAACATGGTTTGATGGATAGTTCAAGATCTGTGTTTGCAGGATTGGGCTTGAAAAGATCACGAAGTGGTGACGGGCAGGGCGCGGGCGCGCAAAGACTTGCCCGACCCATCATCCGGAGAAGGTCTTCATCGTTGGGATCCGTTGAAGGGAAAACCATGAAGCGTGAAGATTGTCTGGTCCAGCGACGGCCGCCCCTGAAACTTCCTCACTTTAGAAGTTTCAACGTCCCCGCTTGGTTTGTGCGAGAGCAACGGATTCGACGCCTCGAAGCCTCAAATCGATCGCCCTCTGGAAACCTCCCACCGATCCCGATTCCTCCTGCCTCTCGATTATACTCTCTCGGACCGTGGGCATCACATTCCTGGCCGTGTCCGTCTCGGTTGATTGCACAGTCTCTAAACGGGCCTTGTGGAATTGTCCCTCCGCTCACACCGCCGGAAGATCTGGATCCATTCAAGTGGGATCTTCCGTTGCAGACCGAGCCAGATCAAGGTGTGCACACCGAATCCGACGTCGAACGAGACCGCGCACAAAGTCCTCCGCATAGCCAGCCTCGCCCGAGTTCGACCTCGCGTCCATCAGAGATTCGAATGCCGGAACGATCCGACATTGGGCAAGACGAGCCCAGCCACTCGAATTGGCTGGGACGGGCCTGCCTGCACCTATGTAAGAGTCGGCCCGTCCTAATTAAGGAGCACACTGACATGATCAAGTAGGTTCGGTCGTTCAGGATGGAGGGAGCCAGCAACAGCTTCAGATGGTGGTCCAAACCTTGCCTTCCCAGGCCAAATCGTCAGAATTCCAGCCTGTTTTCGAGATTGTGGTCGAAGCAGTCCAAGGGCGTTTCACATTTCCCCCATACATCACCATCACACACGCTGTCTCTCAAGTAATCAGCATGGACGAAGTTCCGGCTTCTCCTCCGGCGACTCCTAATGCAAGCTACTCGAGCGATGACTATTTTCAGGATCAAACCATCTTCACTCATGCGGCGGTCGTGCCGGCATATCACTCCCAATCACCATCATCCGCCAACATTGGCCCGAGACCCACCAACATCATCGCGGCACCCAGCAGCATCCAAATCTCTATCCTTGAGCGGTACATTCCACCGACGACGGGTCAGGAAGTGACCGACTTTTTCACACTGAGCAGGCGATCGTATCTCGCCGACCGACTGCTCGAACTGTCCTCCAACAACGGGTCCTTATTACTTATCTATCCCACCAAAGTGGGAGGCGTGGCTTTTGCGAACAAATACATTGGCCCTGTCATCGAGCCGTTTCTGCGCCAATTCATCCTTTTGAACGGGCTCTACACCGACGTGGCCATGCAACTCGGTCGGATGGCCGCGGTGGCGAATATGAAGACTTTTGAGGAAACGCGGGAACTGATCGCAGCCATGTGCGAGGCCCTGGCTCAAAGAGCGCCGTCACGCGGCATTCCCAATCGATATGAGATTGTTCATGCCGAAACGGCAGAAGTCAGCCTTGACCGTGCTCTGTGGAGAGATTGGTATATCGAACAGGAACAACCCCGACTACGACAACATTTAGTGGACTATCACAAGGCTGGTGGCCGTATGCCATCGAGAACTGGCCATGTCGAGGTCACTCCAGGCATGTTGGCACGCGAAGTGGTGGAAGGAATTCGACAAAGTCGAGAAAGCGCAGGGAATGTGGGCATAGAAGTGGGAGTGTTTGTCATTCGACGCACCATTGTGTAATCTGGAAAGGCATTTTTGCATGGAGCTGGGAGTATCAAAAAAGAGAGCAATGCTATGCATGTCATGTCAGGTCAAGTCAGTCAGCAAGGCGTTTGGGTATGAGACAGGAAATGCACTGGAATGAATTTCGCTGGAGCTACAGGACTGTTGACGAGAAATGAGATACCCAGTGGGCTGAGCAATTGCTTTTTGGATTGTGCTATATTCATAACGCTCGTGATGGACGGGGCTTTGCGACTGCATGAGGTGGTTCACGTTTCACGACTGGAAAGCTGTCGAGCAAAGTAGAATAAGAGTGACTCATCACCAAACCCTTCCAGTTTCTCTCTACAGGATGTCGTTGGTCATCATCACAAGGCCAAGTGTCCGTGCCAAAAGGGAAATGGTATGTGTTTCAAGGTGGTTGTTGTGTGATGAAGCCTGAGGAATGAAATGCCGACCGTGGTACGTGGTATCCAGGGTGTTTAGCGATTTCCAAAACAGGGAAGGTGTGAGCTTCGGGCTGAAGAACGGAGATTGACGATAAAGGACCGAGGCTTCATTGTGGGGCGCGATAGAAACCTCATTGTGACTGGCTGCTTCCCTATCAAGCTCACCGTTGGGGGAGGCTGGTCGGGCTTCTCTTAGGCTTCTCTTAGGCTTCTCTAATTAGACAATCTGCTAGCGCTCGGGGCTTTTCTGCCAATCAGGTACATCTTCATAACGGACCACCGCTCTCGATAAACTTCCCTATCTCGTTGGCCTGGGTTTTCCTGCCCTCATGGGGAGAAATCCTGTTCTCATGCTATCTCCCGCCATCACCCAAGCGTCCGTCTCATACTTGATTACGATTGATTACTCGGAGCGCACTTCAGGGTGCTGTTGGTTGTCCGCCATGAACCTTGAATGGACTTTGCTAGAGACCTTTGAGACTGCGCTTCTCTTCTCAAGAGTTGAGTTGAGACCTCCCTCTTCGTTTCCTCCCTTCTGTCAATACCGTCTTTCGCTGTTGTTAGACTTATATCGTTCCTTTCTTCTTTCTTTTGCTGTTGTCGCGCCTTTCTTCCGGGAGGAAAGGTCCCGACTACCCATCGTTTGAAACTGCACTTCGCTGATTGTCCTTGATCCGCTTCACTCGATAATACCTCACCCCAGCCAAATAATTGCCTCGGACGAGATTTTCTCAGCCTCTAGTACATATCCTTTCTTCACTGGTGATATTTTGCTAGATCTCTTCGTTGATTCCGATCTCACCAAAAATACTTTCGTGTTGAGAAGGGGGAAAGAAAAAAAAGTATTAGCCATTCTTGCTTTCACATTGATATTGCTTAGCACTTCTTTGAGAGGGTGCAAAAACCAAAAAAAACCACCCAACTGCAGACCTTGAAGCTTGAGAACCATGGGTCTTCTGCCTGCAGTTGTACTGGTAGCTTTCGCTGCCCTCTGCGCCACGGTCGACGCCATTCCTACCATTTCTGCAGTCGGTTCCAAGTTCTTCACTAGCGATGGCAATCAATTCTTTATTAAAGGCAAGTCTCATGTCACCATGGAGGCCTTTGTCTGATCGCTAACCCATTCCCCTCTGCAGGTATTGCCTACCAATTGACTGAAGACGACCCTCTTGTGAATACCACACAATGTCAACTGGATGCTGCTCTCATGCAGCAGTTGGGTGCCAATGCAATCCGAGTCTATCATGTGGATGCCTCGGCGGATCATCGGGGCTGCATGAATGCATTCGCTGCTGCCGGGATCTATGTCTTCGTGGACATGGACAGTTTCAAGACATACATTCGATACGTATAGATGAACGGCCATAGTGATAAGAGACGGGGTTAGCTGACATGGCACAGGGAACCGAATCCTCGTGGACCGCCCACAAATCTGCGTCGTATCGCGCCGTCATGGACAATTTCCAACAGTACGACAACACCGCTGGGTTGTTTGTGGGCAACGAGGTTCTCAATGTTTGTACGTTCAAGGGGCTTTGGAAATTGACGGGGAATAACACTGACAATTCTTGTCCCAGTGGCCGATGCCCAAGCTGCCCCTTTCCTTCTCTCCGCTGCGGTCGATCTGAAGACATATCGAGATACCAAAGGATACCGCAAGATTCCCGTTGGCTATTCGGCGACGGACACGGCTGTCCTGCGACCGATGCTGCAGAATTACCTGGTGTGCCGTCCTAACGTGACTGAGCGCCTCGATTTCTACGCCTTGAACAGCTACGAGTGGTGCGGGTCCACCCCCACTTACCGGTCCTCAGGATATGTCGGTCTTCAAGCAGATGCGGAAAATTACCCGGTGCCGATTTTCTTCTCGGAAGATGGCTGCAATACAGTTCCGCCACGAACATTCAATGACCAAGCGGCGATCTTTGGTCCTGACATGGTCGACACGTGGTCGGGGGCAATGATTTATGAATGGATCCAGGAAATGAACCAATATGGACTCGTCTCTTATGGGCCGCCGCTGGGGAGTGATGTGAACCAAGGATCAAGTATCATTCAGGGGTAACGATGGCTGACCAACGTGATTGGTGTGTACGCTCGAGCTGACCAACGTAGGTTCACCCGTCAAGGGACTCCGACACCTGTGCAACCAGATTTTAGCAACCTTTCAGAGCAGTGGAAGACCCTGAATCCCACCGGAGTCCAGTCGGCCGAATACGCGGCGACATATACGACTTCTCCGCCGGCTTGCCCGACTTCCACCCCGGGAGGATGGACGGTGAATCCCGGCGCCCCTCTGCCCACGATGGGAACAGGGGACGTCTCAGCAGGTATGCCCAGTGGTGTTTCGAAAGACAGCATCACGATTATTCAGCTCCGCATCGCCGAACAGTAGTACTTACAGCTCAACAGTCACCCCATCCTCGGGTAGTGAAAGTACTACCTCAGGCGCCGCCAGTTCTTCCACTGCCCAAGGTGCAGCAGGCAGAATTGCTTCCGGATCTCCCTTGTTGGATGACGCTGGAATCGTGGCCACGGTGGTTGCATTGATCTCCGTTGGCGCCGGAGTGACTTTTTGGTTGTGAGGGGGATATAATGGATGAGTTTTTCTTCACGAGTAACGAAAGTGGATTGCAGGTTCTGTTGCTGTGTTCAAAGATGTGACCCGACATTGGATCCACAAAGATGGTCTGTTAGACGGTACATATGGGACAAACTGGATCGCCCAAAGCAAATTTGAAACGACGCTAGTAGTAGAGCAGCAACAACAACGGGATGCTTGATGGGGAAACGAGATAACAAAAAGGGTCACTCGCCTTCTTGTGCTCTTCGGGGACAATAAAGGGCTTCCCTGAAGATATGAATATCGATCCTAATATCGCCGGTGCTTACCTCCAAGTCACGTGATCATCATGGTCTCGGATTAATCTCGGCTGGCCGGTCGGATGGTCAAAACCGCCCATGTTGTCGAAACATGGCGCAATTTACTTCAAACGGGCCGAAGACGGGAATCTTCCAGATTCCCCAAGTCGGGCTTTCAGGGCGAGTCCATGCGGCCACTGCATAACTCGAGCCCTCTATTCCATCGCTTCCATGGCTTGGTATATTATTATATTTTATTTTTTCCCCTCCGTCATTCTTTCCTCCCGTCCCCTCTTCTCCCAAGCTTAATGACTTCCGTCGTTACATCCAGTACTGCAGTTTGTTGAGCTTGATTCACATCATCTTCATGTCACGTCGCCTGTTTTAACCCCATTCCCAGCGTGTCATACTCTGTCGCCACCATTGGCTCCTGGACGTCTTGACACTTGGACACAACCTATCTCAAAGCAATGCTTGCGCTTTCCTGCCTGAACCCAGGGCTCGGTGCGCACGCATCTCGGTGCCTTTTTCCACCTGTCGAGGCGCGGCATTGGCATGCACGCCCCTTTTGGCTTGGAAATCCAAACAGACCAAAACATACCTCTCCCACAGTTCTATTGAGTCTCGATAGGCGTTCCGGTCAGTGTCGAAGAACTCCGCTATGTTCAATATCCCAATATATCATGTCAAGTCATCCATTAGTACCGTTCCACCTCACCGGATTTCCTCAATCTTTGCTTTTGCTCGCTTCGTCGTCTTCCTCGCATATTCTTCCTCTATAGGTCCTTATCGATCTGAACTTTTCCTTCGTTGCCCTATCTTGTCCTCCAGCGACAAAACTCCAAATCCTGACAATCTCCCCCCTTTCCCTTTTCTATTTTTTTCTTTTTTTTGGGAAGCTCTCAAAGCTTGGGGTTTAAATAGTCGATTCCTTCCCCATCGCAATCACTCCGGCAACTCAGACCGCGAGAGGAAAGCTGTCAAGAGCTCAGCCAACGCGGCCGGGGGATGTATCGGTGCCTTTATTGCCAGGAGGGTGAGTTTGAGACCCAAGATGATTCCATTTCACATGGTCACTGACCCCGCGAAGCACCGCTCTCTGATCTTCACCACGTTGCTCCCCTCAGCAACAATCCCAAGCAACAAGCGTAGCTCAATTACCCACTGACTCCTTTCGGTTATCAAGAAGCGAGATCTGGGAGCGGGAAGGAACCTGGGGTGAAGGCGATGTCGACGGACACGCCAGTCGCAACGAGGCCATGCTGACTACCAGAAGATGAGGGGAGACCTCACCAGGCGTAGTTTACAGCGCCCTGCTACAGGAGATTCAAACCTCAAGAAGCCCGGGAACGTCCTCACTTGCGACACGTCCTCTGATAATCTGGAGTCTGGCCCGGAGCCCACTGGTGAGGACCAATGGGATCTCGGTGCTTTCTTGAAGGACGGTCCTTTCGAAACGCAGACGGAAGTGAGAGAATCGGCCAAAGAGGTCGGCGTTCTGTACAAGAATCTAGCCGTCAAGGGAGTGGGGGCTCAAGCGACATTTCTCAAAACCTTGCCAGAGGCCATTATCGGCCCGTTTGGCCCCGATCTTTATCGTTCCGTCTCCAGATTGGTATCGGCTTGGAGATTTGGAAAGCAACCCCCAACACGCGATCTCCTTTCCGATTTCTCGGGTGCTGTGCGGGACGGCGAAATGATGCTCGTCTTGGGTCGACCCGGATCCGGATGTTCCACATTCCTCAAAGTAATCGCGAATCAACGGGAGAGTTTTGCTAGGGTAGAAGGCCAAGTCAGCTATGGAGGTATCTCGGCCGATGAACAAAGAAAGTGCTACAGAGATGAAGTCATCTACAATCCTGAAAATGATCAGCATTTACCCACGTTGACCGTGTGGCAGACCTTGCGCTTTGCATTGATGAACAAGACACGGAAGCATAAAGCAGAATCCATCCCTATCATCATCGACACTCTGTTGAAGATGTTTGGAATCTCTCATACGAAGGGCACCTTGGGAGGAAACGAGTATGTCCGAGGGGTCTCCGGAGGCGAACGAAAACGAGTCGGTATTGCTGAGGCCTCGGCCATCAAGTCGTCAGTGGTGTGTTGGGACAATGCGACTCGTGGACTCGATGCCTCGACGGCTCTGGATTATGCCGGGGAGGGTATTTATGAACTCATGGACAAGGTCTTGGTGATCGAGGAGGGCCGGATGATCAATCAAGGTCCCGCGAAGCTTGCGCGCCAATATTTCATTGACCTCGGGTTTCATGGCCCGGACCGTCAAACCACAGCCGACTTTTTGACATCGGTGGGAGATCCCAATGAGTGCCAGTTCCAGCCGGGCAAAGACGCATCGACCCTCAAGACAGCCGAAGAACTTGAGGCCGCATTCCGCCAGTCTGACCTTTACAAGCCAGTGCTTGCGGAGGCCGAACAGTACGAAAACGAAATTCGACATTCAGAATGTCCACATACCTGACAATTCCAAGAGGCTGTTGCGGGACAGAAGAGCAATAGTAGACTCATCTCATCTCGATCCAGCTATACAGTGTCTTTCTGGCGTCAGGTCCTGGCTTGCACTCTCCGCGAATTTTGGCTGTCCGGGGTGACAAAACCACACTGTACACCAAGGTCTTCATCATGGCCAGAGTGCTCCTGGATCGCTCCGTCCTTGCAGTTCAGACCGCGGTGTTCACGATCATCGTCTACTTTATGGCCAATCCGGACCTCGATGGTTCCACGCTGGGCAGCAACACCGTCAGCGGCCGTGCGTACTACGAAACCTCATTCGGCTGCTCGAGATCCCATCTCTGGCGAAATTTCGGGGTGGTCACCGCTTTTACCGTCTTGTTCATTCTTATCACGGCGTTGGCCTCCGAACTCTTCTCCTTTGCCGGAGGTGGTGGGGGGAGCACTGGTGTTCAAGAAGACTCGGAAGGCCAGGAAGATGGTCGAGGAAGAAACCCAGCCCGCAGATGAAGAGAAGGCAGCCAAACTCGCGGGGCCTACCTGGAGCGGATCGACCGAGACACTCCTGAATGAGACAAGCGAAACCGCGGACACCATTACGAGGAGCCCGAGCGTCTTCACCTGGGAGGATGTCCAATACGAGGTCCCATGTCAGAGCGGAACCAAGAAGTTGCTCAACGGCATCAACGGGTATGTCCAACCACAAACGGTGGGGAAGCTGTCTGGCAGTATGCTCGTGGACGGCCAGCCTCCGGGAGTTGAATTTCAGAGAGGCACGGGCTTTTGCAAACAGATGAATCTACATGACAAGACAGCCACCATCCGTGAGGCTCTCGAATTCTCGGCTGTGTTGAGACAGGGTCGCCATATCAGCAAACGAGAAAAACTGGATTGTGTTGACCGGATCATCGATTTGCTGGAACTCTACGACATCCAAGATGCTGTTATTAGTTCGCTCGGTGTCGAACAAAGTCGAATTGGCCGTCAAACCGGAACTACTCCTCTTCCTGGATAAGCCTACCAGTGGGCTGGATTTACAATCGGCGTTTTCAATTGTGCGCTTCTTGAAGAAACTGTCACGGCCCGGCCCGGCCATCATCTGTACTATCCACCGACCTTCGTCGATGTTGATCCAGCAGTTCGATATGATCCTGGCGCTGAACCCGGGCGGAAACCCGTTCTATTTCGGTCCCGTTGGAGAGAATGGATCGGCCGTGACTGAATATTTCGCCGAGCGAGGAACACACTGTCCACCAAACAAGAACGTGGCCGAGTTCACCCTCGAAACCGCGGCGAAAGGTGGGACAGAGGAGCGGACGGCAGACGAGTCGATTGGAGCAAAGAATGGCATGAGTCGACGGAAAACGCTCAAATGCTCCAGGAAATCGAGCGTCACAAGAAAGAACGATCCCCAAAGTCAGCCCCACCCACCAACCATTGTCAATGGGGTGGTGCCGAAATTCTACATGGATCGAGCACTCTGGGAAGCGCGTGAATATCCGTCCCGAATTTACGGCTGGATCGCCTTCTGCACGGCGCAGGTGGTCGCCGAGATCCCCATGGCCATCGTGGCTTCGACGGTGTATTGGTTGTTCTGGTATTACCCGACCAACCTTCCTCGCGACAGCAGTAACGCAGGGGACATGTTCCTGATGACCATGCTGTTCTATCTGTTCATATCGGGCTGGGGTCAATGGATCTGCGCGTTTGCCCCGAGTTTCACCGTCATCAGCAATATGCTGCCCTTCCTCTTTGTCCTGGTTTTCAACTTCAACGGCATTATCAGACCATAGGAGCAAATGCCCGCCATTTGGTGATGCTGGATATACTACACGATCCCTAGTACATACTGGTTCGGTGGCACGCTTGCGGCCACTTTGCGCGACCTGACCGTGCAATGCGCTCCCGGGGAGAGCACGCTCTTCAATGCTCCACCCGGTGAGACCTGCCAGTCATACGCCAGAGACTTTGTTCAGGCAACGGGCATGGGATATGTCTCAACCACGTCGAACGGAACCTGTGCACACTGCCCGTATGCCACGGGGGCGGAATATCTGTCGACCTTGAATATCGAGCCGGATGAGAAATGGGGGGACTGTGGCGTTTTCTGGGTGTATGTGTTCACTAATTGGCTGCTGGCGTATTTCTTCATCTACACCGTGAGGGTCAGAAAATGGTCGTTTGGGATGGGATATTTCTTTGGTGGCCTGGGCACCGTGGTGGATTTCCTTGCGAGGCTTCTGGGGATAGGAAAGAGCTGAGGGGGGAGCCAGATAGAGCAAGAAGAGCAATCATTCACACCCAACACCACATAGGAATGAGGTGGAATTTAATGGGATGGCAAGTCGTTGAACTGGACCCTTGGATTCGCGCTGCCAATGCATCGCGCCGGGCCGGATCATTGGGACGACGACAAGCAGGCACACGTAGACGGACACCCCGAAGCAACCACGCCCGAGACCTAACTTGTCGGTGTTTATCGCGCGACATGAAAATTCCCGTTGGTTGTGGGAAGCCAAGACCCCAGTCTGCAAAGGGATCCCAACAATAGAACTGGTGAGGTGTGCCCGTAAGCGAACGAGAGCCGGGATGATTACCTCGTTGTCAGCCGACAGAATCCTTTTTGCGGAGAAAGGAACCGGGGTACAGTCGTCCTGAGGGAGATGTAATGATCGACCCGGCGCTTCAAGATGGGAGGAAAAGGGTCAATAATTTTTCTCGCGCAGGACAGAAAGGAGGAGAGAAAAGCGTTATGTCATCGACGAGGAGAAATATGACGAATTGACCACAAATGGAATAGATTACGGTTGGACCGGAGACGCCGTATTTGATGTGGCGAGTGAAGTTGATGAAACAAGTGGGTTTTTTATGCACAAGCACGTGAAATTGGTGGGACAAAAGGGGAAATAAACAACATAAAAAACACTGCCAAATTGGGAATAACTCGGCATTCATACAGGTATTTCGCAGGGGGAAGAGTATGAAGTTGGCAATGACGGTAACACCTACTCCACGACTGTCTCGAGTGAAATATCAATGTTGTCCCTTCGCCTTACAACCACGCGAGGTGGCGCGGAAGACAGAGCTGATTACCAAGAATACGAGAACGCAATCCTTGGTGGAACCCGCTTGTGGACCAATGGAATTGGAAGGAATTTACGGAACTAGCACAGCGCTTTGGCTCCCGGTTGGCGGTGACGGATTTCCCATTTTCCGAATACAGGTCGGTTTGCATGGAATTGTGCAAGCCCGCCAAGCATCCGATCCCGTGCACATCTCGGAAGGATTCCCGGAGGCAATTCGATGCACTGATCTACTCGCGTGCTTGTACTCTACTTTGCTGCTGTCGACATCCATATTCGTATCGTTTTCTGGCGTCGAAGCTTCTGTCTCTTCCAGTCCTTTCCTTCTGCTCTCCTTAGCATTCGTAACCTTTTTCTATCTGCATTCGCCTTGAGAAACCTGTAATTAAGACTCCGGCCAGCTCGACCATCCCACGAATCTGATCGACGCTGCACCGCTTCATTCATGACTGTCTCCTGCCTGTCCACTTGGTCACAACTATAATCTAGCGTCTAATCTGGTACCTCTTCGACATCCTCCCACGGCCGAGGACCATTCCAATATGTCCCTGGTGGGGAATTTCACGTCCAACTACGACCACAGCGTCGAAACTCAGGGTCCTGGGGCTCCAGGTCACCATCGGAGGGCAAGCCAGGGGGAACCCCTTCACCTCCCATTTCGCACAACATCACGGGAAACCCGTCCATCCACCGACCGACCCCATCAATCCCCTCCTGCCTCCCATGCCGCGACGGAACCGACGGGGAAGCCCCAATCTTCCAGCAGCTCCGACAATGAAGGCGAGGACGAACGCGTCAAGCACCTGGCTCGTCAATTCTCTCGCTCCTCCAACTTCTCCCTCAATGTCAACCCTTTCGACGCGGAGCCTGACTCGATCCTCGACCCCAGTTCAGACAACTTCCGCGCGCGAGCGTGGGTCAAGGCCATGTTCAAACTCCAGCAAGCTGACGACCGATTCCTCGCCCGGACGGCCGGGGTCGCGTTCCGCAATCTGAGTGCCCACGGCTTCGGTGCCGCCACCGACTACCAAAAATCGGTCGGCAATGTCATTTTTGAAGTCCTGGGGATTGCCCGCAAACTTATGGGGGTGGGCCAACGCCGGATCGACATTCTCCGTGGCTTCGATGGTGTCCTCTACCCTGGAGAGATGTTGGTCGTTCTCGGCCCCCCGGGTTCTGGCTGTTCCACGTTTCTCAAGACCCTCGCGGGCGAGACTCACGGATTCAACGTGGACAAGGACTCGTACATCAACTACCAAGGTATCAGCTTTGAGCAGATGCACCAACATTTCCGCGGCGAGGCCATCTACACTGCGGAACAGGATGTCCATTTCCCTCAGTTGACGGTGGGTGAAACGCTCTACTTTGCCGCTCGCGCCCGAGCTCCCCGACATCGTCCTGGGAATGTCTCGAGAGACGCGTACGCTGCTCACATGAGGGACGTCATCATGGCGACCTTTGGCATTCGCCACACCTTTGATACGCGCGTGGGCAACGACTTCGTCCGCGGCGTCAGTGGTGGCGAACGAAAACGAGTCAGTATCGCGGAGGCGGCCTTGAATATGTCTCCTCTCCAATGCTGGGATAACAGCACGCGTGGTTTGGACAGTGCCAACGCCATCGAGTTTTGCAAGACTCTGCGGGCATCCACCGACATTCTCAGCGCGACGGCCGCCGTGGCCATCTACCAGGCTCCTCAGAGTGCGTATGACATCTTCGACAAGGCCATCGTGCTGTACGAAGGACGTCAGATTTATTTTGGAAAGAAGGGCGATGCCAAAGATTACTTCATTCGCATGGGCTTCCATTGTCCCGATCGTCAGACCACCGCGGATTTCTTGACCTCCATGACCAGTCCGGATGAACGAATCGTTCGGGAAGGTTTCGAGAACAAAGTGCCCCGCACTCCGGACGAGTTTGCTCAGGCTTGGAAGGACAGCCCCGAGCGGGCTCAGCTTCTCCAGGACATCGAAGCGTTCGACCAGAATCATCCCCTCGGCGGACCGGATTTGGAGAGATTCAAGGAATCGAGGAGACTGCAACAAGCCAAACGACAACGGGTGTCGTCCCCCTATACCCTCTCTTACGGGCAACAGGTGGGCCTCTGTCTCTGGCGTGGTTTCCGACGACTCATGGCCGACCCGAGCTTGACGTTTACTCAGCTCTTTGGCAACAGCATCATGGCTTTGATCATCGGTTCCATCTTTTACAATCTCGACACCACCACCAATTCTTTCTACTCCCGCGGCGCCTTGCTTTTCTTCGCCATTCTGATGAACGCTTTCGGCTCGGCCTTGGAAATCCTGACGCTGTATGCACAACGTCCGATTGTCGAGAAGCACGCTCGATACGCTCTGTACCATCCGTCCGCCGAGGCATTTGCATCGATGTTGACGGATATGCCTTATAAGATTCTCAACACGATCGTCTTTAACATTACACTGTACTTTATGACCAATTTGAGAAGAGAGCCCGGCGCGTTCTTCTTTTTCCTCTTGATCTCGTTCTTCTTAACCTTGGTCATGAGCATGCTTTTCCGGACCATCGCTTCCGTCTCGCGAACCCTCAGTCAGGCGTTGGCCCCGGCCGCCATTCTGATTCTGGCCATTGTGATCTATACGGGATTTGCTATTCCAGTCAATTACATGCTGGGGTGGGCACGTTGGATCAACTATCTTGATCCCGTCGCCTACGGATTTGAAGCCCTGATGGTGAACGAGTTCTCCGGTCAAAACTATGATTGTGCCGATTACGTTCCATCCGGACCGGGCTACGGCAGTTCCAACCGAGTGTGCGCCGCGGTGGGCTCTCGACCTGGTCAAACATATGTTGCCGGAGACGACTATATCAATAGCAGTTTCGAGTACTACGCCTCGCACCGATGGAGGAACTTTGGGATTCTCATCGCATTCATGATCGGTCTCATGGGCACCTACTTGGTGTCGGCGGAATTTGTGGCGGCCAAGAAATCGAAGGGCGAAGTTCTGGTTTTCCGACGCGGCCACAAGCCCGCCGCTTTCAAATCCAATCCTCCGCCCGATGCAGAGGCGGGTAACGCGACGGTCACGGCACAGAACGATCATCGGCTCGAACATGTGTCCAGCATCATCCAGAAGCAAACCGCGATCTTCCAATGGCGGGACGTCTGTTACGACATCAAGGTGAAAGGAGGAGAACGACGACTCCTGGATCATGTTGACGGCTGGGTCAAGCCCGGTACTTTGACCGCTCTCATGGGGGTATCTGGTGCCGGAAAGACCACACTGCTCGATGTCCTCGCGACTCGCGTGACCATGGGCGTCATTACGGGCGAAATGTTGGTCGATGGCCGACAGCGAGACGAATCCTTCCAAAGAAAGACGGGCTACGTTCAACAACAGGACCTTCATTTGGAAACCTCGACGGTTCGAGAAGCCCTGAACTTCAGTGCCCTCCTTCGTCAACCAGCTCACATCCCCCGCAAAGAGAAATTGGCCTACGTCGACGAAATCATCAAGCTCCTGGAAATGTCCGACTTCGCCGACGCCGTTGTTGGTGTACCCGGCGAAGGTCTCAACGTCGAACAACGTAAACGTCTGACCATTGGTGTGGAATTGGCGGCGAAACCCCAACTCTTACTCTTCTTGGACGAACCGACTTCCGGTCTCGACTCGCAAACCTCATGGTCGATCCTTGATCTCCTCGAGAAATTGAAAAATAATGGACAAGCCATTCTCTGCACCATCCACCAGCCCTCGGCCATGCTTTTCCAACGCTTCGACCGTCTTTTGTTCCTCGCCACGGGTGGACGTACCGTGTACTTCGGCCCGGTCGGTGAATCCTCCAAGATCCTCACCAGTTACTTCGAACGAAACGGCGCTCATCACTGTCCTCCAGACGCCAATCCGGCCGAGTGGATGTTAGAAGTCATTGGCGCTGCCCCGGGTTCGCACACCGATATCGACTGGGTCGATACCTGGCGAAATTCGCCGGAAATCAGAGAAGTACATGCCGAGCTGGAACAAATGAAGCGAGACCGATGCAAACTTGCTCCCGCCACCTCTAATGCCGCGGACAAGTCTAGTTATCGCGAGTTCGCCGCACCGTTTTGGGAGCAGCTGTTCGAAGTGCAGAAACGTGTCTTTGAACAATACTGGCGTACACCTTCTTATATCTACAGCAAACTGTCTCTCTGCGTTGCATCTGTAAGTTACTCCTTTTTCTCGTTGATAAACGGCATATTTTTCCCTTGACAACCAGGATACACCTTCTCTTCACGAACCAGATCTGCTAATCTCTCTCGCCTCTCCAGGGTCTTTTTATTGGTTTCTCCTTCTTCAAGGCTCGCAATACCCAGCAAGGTCTCCAGAACCAAATGTTCGGCATCTTCATGCTGATGACCATCTTCGGCCAACTGGTGCAACAAATCATGCCTCTGTTCGTAACGCAGCGATCCTTGTACGAAGTGCGTGAACGCCCCTCCAAGGCTTACTCGTGGAAAGCATTCATGATGAGCAACATCATTGTCGAACTACCTTGGTCCATGCTCTGCGCTATCCTCATCTTCGTCACCTGGTACTATCCGATCGGGCTGTATGAGAACGCGGAACCAACAGACTCGGTCCACGAACGCGGTGCCTTGATGTTCCTCCTCATCCTCTCCTTCTTACTGTTCACTTCCACTTTCGCGCACATGGTCATTGCAGGAATTGAAGATGCTGAGACAGGAGGCAACATGGCCAATTTGGCCTTCTCACTCACCCTTGTGTTTTGCGGTGTCCTCGTCGGCCCTACAGCTCTCCCCGGCTTCTGGATTTTTATGTATCGCGTCTCACCATTTACCTATCTCATCGATGGGATGCTTTCCACGGCTGTAGCACATACGGACGTCACTTGCGCTTCGAACGAGTATCTGCACTTCTCGCCTCCTGCCGGCGAGACCTGTGGATCCTACATGCGTGATTATATCGATGCGTTCGGTGGCTACCTCCAAGACACCGCTGCGACTAGCAACTGCAGCTTCTGCCGGATTTCCAGCACCGACACGTTTTTGTCGAGCGTCTCCGCACACCCACAGTACATGTGGCGCAACTTCGGCATCATGTGGGCGTACATTGTTTTCAACATCGCGGGCGCTGTTGCGTTGTACTGGCTCGTCCGTGTCCCGAAGAAAAATGGCAAGGGCAAGAAAGAAATCGCCAGCCCCGAGGGCAGCAAAGAGGGAAGTGTCCTCGAGCCTCCCGTCGACGCCACGGAGAAAGACATGGAGAGAGCAACGGGGGGTGATTTGGAAACTGCCCATGGCCCTGGCCCAGAACCAGAAGTGACGGGGCTGGCGCCAGAGTCCATCAACCTTGAGAAAAAAGCAGAGAAGGAGAAGGATGACGGCGTTATTCGCTGATTTCCATTTTTCCCTTTTCCCTGTTCTCGTTCCTCTCCTCCAGGATCATTGCATCAGCATCCACAGGCACTGCATTCGATTTGGGGACTCATTTTCTTATGTCCTTGGCATCGTCTTGGACATTGTCTATGATATTTCGAGACTAATTTCTCGATCGATTTACATAATACACTGCGCGCATACTTATCGGCTATATTTTTTGGTCTATGTCACCATCAAACAGAATAGGGTGGGTGGAAAGTCCCGAAGGGGACAGAAAGAAGAATAGACGGGAAGATAAAAAGTTTCTTGGTGTTTTCCTTGGAGCTCAGAGGTGTTCAGTTGATCTGATCCGGTTCGACTTATAAACATATATATATAGAAGGTAAGGGGGTAGAGGGAGATAGCATGTATACACATAACTGTTGGATCAATTGAATACGGCTGTAATCATTCAAAGCTTCTTTCGTCTATAGGTTGAATCCGTGCCCCAACGCCGCGGAAGGGAGTCACGGATCGAAGAGTCTACAATGATGTTCTGGGAGGCAATGATGAAGAATCCGTCTTTCGATATTTCCATAGTACATTGCCATCACAACCATCGAGTGGTGAGTGTGGATTTTCTCAAACGGCCGACACGCACTCGCTAATCTAATACTACACGTATTTCTCATCTCCACATCAGTGTGTCATGACAAGAACAACTTTGCTTCTATCATCAAAACAATCTTTTCCCTTCGCTTGAAAAGACACCATGGCCAAAGCTCCACCACCCTCGCCATGGTACAAACTTCGAATGGGGAAGAACTGCCACCTCGCATGCTTGGATGCCGTGGGTAGATCTTCAAGATCAATTGCGCCCCGAGAAAGTCCAGCAAAAATTTGAAAGTGGAGTGTGTGAGGTGAGATGAGGGAAACTTCCAGCCCAACTTCCACGGCCAGAGACTTGGGTTTAAAATCCCGTAAACAACGTATCAAGTTCATCCACGTCGATTTGTTCTGGACTCATCAGAGTCCATGACGCATCTCCCATCTCGACATCATCCAGCTGAAGGGTCACGTTCATCTTAATCATGGCATTCTGATGATCTTGTCTTGCTGGAATCATCGGACTGCCGGAAACGTGTTTCTCTCCGGGTGCGTGCAGACCGGGATGAGATTGACCAAAGAGAGCTAGTCCGAGTTCTCGATCGCGTTTCTGACGTTGCTCGGGAGTTTCTTCTGACACTTCGACGGGTTGGACCCTTTCGTCCACTTCAACAGACGGTTGAACAATATGATTGTGTAGACTCATGCCACGCGCCCGTACAGCCGTGGCGGTCTCGGTAAAGCCTCGCTCGTCCGCCTCCAATGGTGGACTTGGTGCACGATTGGATCTTCGGCGAACATCGGATGTACCGTCTGGATTCAAGCTGCTTCTAGCACTGAAATACTCACCGGGCGTTGGGGGCTCCATCGGATCATCATGATCTAGCTCCGGGGAATACAGTTCCACTTCGGGGCTTGGAGACAAACGCACCCGCTCTCTGTGATCCAACTCCAACTCATCGTCAACCTGGCTGTGATCGGACACACTAGGGGTGAGGTTCTTGATTGAGATCAAAGGAGGTGGGAGGATGTCATCCGAGGATTCAGGCAAAGGCATCCGCGGTTGAGTAGTCAGGAAAAAGAAGACCTTCCTCGGATGAATCGGTATGAGTTCCTTGGCTAGCGGGCAAGGTGACAAGGCCGTCCACGGTCGCTTCAGGTAGAGACTGAGACGGGAGGAAAGCAAGGCCGCGGGATTGGCAGAACTGTTGAGAATGTTAGCAACAAGGGGGCCATAACTGATGCTTGGGAACATACTGCGCGATACTGACATTCGTCGAGGCCAGTATGGTGGCGAGGTCCTTGATGAGGTGTGGTCGATTGCCCGTCTTTTCCAATTGCTCAATCACCGCAATCACAATATCGTCGTGGATACCATCTGTGTCGACTTTTCGGATCGGCGGAGCAAATTTGGGAGAAGGGGGAGGAGTCTGTTCGGCTGCATCTCGTCGCACCGGGTGCGTGGATGTAGGGAGGTCAATTGCTGGCGATCCAGTCTTGGAACGTGGCGAGGAAACGGGTGAGAGAGGTTCGTCGGCCTCGTGAGAACGTTTCAACTTCTTCGCGGGAGGAGATTGAGCAGCATCTGGGGTTGGTGTAGCCTTGGGACCTGGGCGGTGAGCGCGAGAGGCGTTAGGCAGATGAATGCCGAGCGAGGGCAAGGAGAGGGATTTCCGACGAGTATTGTAAGGCATGGTGAAGAAGTGTCATGTGTCGCGGGCGGGAGAAAGGAGGTTCTCGTCGAATGGTCGTATAATGAAGGGGAAGGAGAAGAGTCGCAAATCGCCAAGGGGAGAGAGGAAAATGTCGTGTTCCACAGGCGCCGGAGTTGGAAGTATTGTGGTGTGTGTGTTGGATGGATGAATGATGATTCAGGCTGCTGCCAGGGAGGGCAAAGTGTGACTGATGGGCAAATGATCGGTGAGGGCGTGATTGGATAGGCGACAGTAGCCGGGAATGCGTGGGCTGTAATGCAAGGTGCCAGTGCCGCAGCGTGGAGCAATCACTATGCATCAAATTTCTGCAGCCAGGGTGCAGGGGGATCAACTTGACTGGTTGAGCTTTCGCCTCCTTGCGTCCAAGATCTCGGGCCTACCACTTGACTGGCGAGCTTGATCAAACGGCGGTAAGCAGACTGCTCACCAGCAGGGAATGGAGAGGTTGACGGTTGCTGTTTGACGACGCAGGCGCAGGCGCAGGCAGAAAAAGATTGAGAGAGAGCAAATGCGCAGCGATGAGAGCTTAAGGGGAACCAAGTTCAGGGTCGAATTATTTCCTCACTGGTCGTGTGAGGTATTTTTGGAGACTCAGGAAGCGGCCAAAGGGGGGGTCTGGGACAGGTATTCTTTCTGAGTTGATGAAAGATACAAACTTATCGAGGAGGCACAAGTATCCGACGAGTGAAAAGGAAAAATGAATCCTAGCGGGTTGCAGTTGGGAATGATGGAGGGAGAAGGGAGAAGGTTCCCTGTTGCTGGAAGGCTAGCGCATCGAGCTGTTGTGGCGGATGGCGTTAAGAGACTCTTAGGAAGAGATCCGGAGAATCAGTCGCAAAGCCACGCACTAGGGAGCCAGTTAGCAGCTTCAGCGGTAAGGTCTTACGTTTGGGCATCTCTTGCTAGGCCACTGTTGGAAAGGCTCAACGCCTAAACCCTCTTGATTGAGCCTAACGTGCGCACGGAGACCCTCGCCAACATTTTTTTTTTTTTTTTTTTTTTTTTTTTCCCGGTAACACCAACCCGGCTCCATTCTTTGTCCAGTCTCAGTTCGTCTCTATCAAACATCTGCTCGTTATATCCGATTTAGCTTGGGAGATTCATTAGGTCAGGGATCACCGGCCCAACAACAACAGTGCCTTCGATCTCATTTTCCCTCCCTGAACAGTTCCTCCGACGGCGAAACAGAAGGAGAAGGAATAATTACAAGTCACAGCAGCGTGCCGCCATGCGTGGTGTGACGGGTAGTATCTATTTGCGCAAGAGGATGTGACACAATCCCTGGGATCCATGCTGTCCAACCGAACGGGGCCAGGAACTCCTGTTATAAAAGCCAGTCGATGTCCAGTCTTCACAAGGCGAGATATCGGGATCGGAAATGTGCACAAGGTTTCCTTTCTCAACCATTGCTGTTCTTGGAGATAAATGATGCCTAGGAAGTTTCGTAACCCTGGGATCATGATTGGCTGGGAGCTGATCGAGTCAGTCTATCATACGTAATCGACGGCGACCATCCACCAGTGGAAAAAGAGCCAAGTATCATTAATCCCGCCGAGTAAGCGCTTGTTGGAGAAAGTTCCTGTCGACACACTGGCCACCAGAGTTGGAAGGACCATCTGGAACAACAATGGCCGCAGTGCGAGAGAATTTTAGAGTGGATCAATGTGGATGCAGACTCCAGGGGGTGGCTCGTAGCTGTACCACCGCTTCCAGCCAAAACTGCCGCCAGCGGCACCTTTATCCCAATCACGACCCTTGTCTTTCTTCCCCACCACCAAAGGAACCCAAAAAGTTTTTTCATAGCTACGTCCCAGATCTGGTTGGAACCGCGTTTCCTCGTCCCGTTCTAGCGGGTGAGCGTCGCCGCGTCAGAGGTGGCCAGAGGTGAGCCAGCGGCTGGACCTGATTGGCCTATGTAATGGGGGATCAACTTTTGCCCAACTGCGGTTTGCATCACATGCACATCGAGAATCGAGAACCCCCCTTTGAAAGGATCATCATTATTGAGATTCCTCGCCCTTCCTGTTATGACTTTCGGGATCCTCGTGACTGGGATGTGCGACGTGCGTACAGCACCACGAATTCTCTTCTTGACATACACTTCTCTCAAGGAACCTTCCCTCATCCCGTGGTCATACGCATAATACCATCCTACCATCCCATAATACGGTTTTACACATTTCAAAATAGCTTAAGTTCCGTAGAACAGGTTGAGTGTGGACAAGGGGTAACGGTCAGTCGGATGCTGAAGAGAGGATCATTTATACCACCGCTGGCGAGCAGATATCTCATCGAAAACGGCCAAAGAGGCCTGCCTCGCTCCGACAATCGAAGTCGTGATGGTTGGTGGTGAGCTCGCGTTGCTTCTGACGGCTACAATGGTCACTCACGCGCAAGTCAATACCATCTCCGTTGCCATTTCGTGGATCTCGAATCTGGGAAAGTTGAGAAGACACCCTCTAGCTGCTCCGAGGACTTGGTTGCCTCCTGTGTTGGGATTGGCCTGACTCGACAAGGTCAAGCGAAGAGCAGAGCCTATCGAGAAAGCCTAGGAGTGTGGTGAAGAGAGCAGGAATCTGATGAGTGGACGATGTGACTAATTTCCCTCGTCGAAGCCGGCCGCTTTGCGTGGAGGCAGTGCAGCATAGGCACTTCGGTGGTGGTGTCTGCCTCGTGGACCGATGAATTGCATCTAGTGGAAGAGGAGGGAGAATTGGGGAGGAGAAGCAGTAGCAGCGGCAGGAGGATACCCTGATGGTATGTTCGAATGATTTCGGGTTGCGCTCCAAGAACCTCGTCCCCGAATGCGGAAACTCAAAGTCAATTCCTCGTCGAGGATCAGATACAGCATTGCCACGGAGGCGGCCGGGTTGGGTCGTACCACACGCCTCCGAGCTGCGGCGCCTACAAGAAAATCAGAAACAGGGCTCTTGCTTCACAGGTCCTGATGATGACAGACGAGGACCCACAACCCTTTTATTCGCTCACTATCACTGACGTGGACAACATCCTAGACCGCGTGACGGTGACGTGCTCATTCTCTTCTTCCACATTTAGAACATCTATGGGACTTGTCCATGGAGACGCCATCGACAGGCTTATGGGGCCTTTTCGACGACTACAAAGCGTGGTAATCCGTCTTCCCTTCAAGGATTTCCATCAGCAGAGGTTATCGACCGCGTTCATTCTTCGACAATTTCATGTCTTGATGCTCCATCTCCTCAAAGTTCGTATGTCACACACAGATGCCATCGAGCTCCTCAACTGCGATACAATTCGTGAGATACCTCATTCTCCTGTGCCAGATGCGGGGACACAGGTCAAAGGGGCGATCACGACCTTGATCCTGCCTCGAGGAGGCACGATGATCGGTCTCTAGCCTTTTCCAAAAAGTTCGCAGCCTCCAGCACTGCTGTCATCCGGTGGGCATCAAAGAGGTCCGTGTCGAACGAAAGTACGAGGCGGGAAGGGTTGGTGGTGAAAGAATGCGGCGAGCCATACCTATCACGTCAAAGCTGAAGAAGGACCGTATTCCCGGCCTAGGCGACTCGGCGGATTTAATGGTGGCAGGTGGCCGTTACGACGCGAAAGGAGTATGAATGCAGGGAGACGAGACCATTTTGTGGATGACTTTCTACCTGGCCAACAAAGACGCCGTATGGTGTTCTGAGGTCACAACCGGTCTTTCGGGTTGTGGACAGCGTCACATGACCGTGCTTGTCTGCCTGCGACCTGCGTATTTTGAACAAAGATGACTAACTTCAGACAGGCACCGACATCCCTTCCCCAACTGATTTGTTTACCAACCCCTGCTCGTCGAAGCGGTCGGGCCGGGATTTGGTTGACCGTCCAACAAGAGAATCTTGACACGGTGCTTCCCTCGAATCGTCACGATCCATGGAGATCAGGACGTTGAGGGATGCTCTCGAGTTTACCGAGTATCGGCGACTGGCTCACCCTAGGATCCTATCCCAAGCCGTCCAAAGTGTATGAAGCTCTCAAGCGTCTAGGTTCTCACATCGGCCTATTGTGCGACATTGTTTCAACCTAACCACTCTATGGAAGAGATGAAATTGGGATTATTGGATACGAGAAAGAAAATGGCAGGAAAGCAGCGACGTGGAGAGGAGATACATGTTTGAGCGGACGAAAGCCAAGGGCAGAGGCTTCACAATGAGATGGCGACAAATACTGCCGAACTCATGCCATCTGAAGGAGGAGCCTTCCGACAAGTGGGCGCACTATTGTGAACACGAAGACTGGAAAGGCCGAGATGAAGATTGGCAGTTTCATCATCTCTTTAATAGAGATTAGTCAAACGGAGGTAAACAAATCCGGATTGTGTGCGAATTCCGATGCCTTGAGTGGTCAAATCGGTCACACCCACTGAGTTTACTCAGACCACCCCCGCTGCAGCCGTCATACATCCTCCCTTTCCGATCCTCCGAAAAGTCGTTCCCGATTGGCTGGCGGACAATCTTACCTCGCTCTGGAGAAGCCAGGACTAATGTATTAACTCGTACAGTCGATAGGATATTGGCCTTTGCAGCAGTTACGGCTAGGAGAGGTCTACCACTGCTTGACAAATGATGCATGATTCATTTTTCGGCCCCACCCCGAACACTCTTGCCGGGCCATCGAATCCGTGACGGATTCGTGGTCTGAGCAAACGCCTTCTCGAACGAGAATATAAATTCGATCACAGCGGAAAACAAAATGATATTGCCTTTCTGTCATTCTCAAGCCGAGCAAGACTAGACCAAAGTCAACACCCCTTTTTTGCTACAATCATGACCAAAGGTCACTTCCGAGACCACCTACCCGACTTGAGCCTCCCAAGGTTCACCACCATGGCGAAGCAGAATGCTCATGAGTATGCCCAAAATTTCAAAGAATCCGGTCAACCGCCATGGTTATTTGCACTTTACCAATTCTGGCTCGAGCTTGCCAAAGAGCCGTTGAAAGGAGTCACAGAAAACGGTTCGTCCGAACCCATGATGGAATGCTTTGTGACATTAATTTGACCCTCAGGATCCATTCGACCTGATCTCTATCGGTTAGAGGAGGAAGGGGTACCCATCGATGATATCGTAGGGGCTGCTACAACCTTACTCGATCATCTCTCGGACCAAAATCGAAGGGTAGTCTCCTATCACATTGATGCGCCAGAATGGCGCACGTGGTCAAACCCGGAATTTTTGCTGAGCCACAAGGGCCTACGGCTGGATGAGGTCACTCCACAAATCAGGGATGACATCCTGCTCATCTTACGGCAAACTTTGTCGCCTGAAGGTCAATCCCCTGCAACCTGCCGCCCTACCACAGCTTTCATAGACTGACAAAAGGCCCGGTGATAGGATATGCCAAAGCACTGGGTGCGATGAGGATCAATCACTTTCTGGGTGAACTTGTCGGTGCACCAGGAGTGATGAACGAATATTCATACAACTTTGCCTTCTTCGGCACTCCCTCCTCCGTGTTGCCTTGGGGGTATACCTTCTACGGTCACCACCTTTGCCTCAACATTTTCTTGTATCGGAGTCAAATCGTTATCGCCCCGTGGTTTACCGGAGCCGAACCCAATTATATCGACCAAGGTCCGTATCAGGGCACGCGAATCCTGCAGGATGAGGAGCGTCTGGGTTTGCAACTTATGCAAAGTCTGCCGAAGCCCTTACAAGCAAAAGCCCAGACATATAAACAATTGAGGGACCCCCGGATGCCACATGGCCGGTGGAATCATGATGATCAACGCCACCTCTGTGGAGCCTATCGTGACAATCGCGTGGTGCCCTACGAGGGTATCCTCGTCTCCGAGATGGACCCTGGTCAAGTCTC
Organism: Rhinocladiella mackenziei CBS 650.93; assembly: GCF_000835555.1. Classification (NCBI taxonomy): domain Eukaryota; kingdom Fungi; phylum Ascomycota; class Eurotiomycetes; order Chaetothyriales; family Herpotrichiellaceae; genus Rhinocladiella; species Rhinocladiella mackenziei. The sequence continues at coordinate 651,073 of NW_013550600.1, forward strand.
TCTCGTGCTCGCCATCTTGGAACAATATCTCTTGTACTTGCCCGAGAAGTCACGGCAAATACGGCTCAATGATGTCAAGAATTTCCTCTCTGAGACGTACTTTTCGTGGATAGGCGGCTTTACTGACACGGATCCCTTTTATTATCGCATCCAAAGTCCCGTCATCCTCGTCGAGTTTGATCACCATTCAGGCGTGTTCCTGGACAACAGGGAACCCGCCAAGTTCCACATTCATACGTTGCTTCGAATGCCGAATGCAGGGGACTATGGACACGCTCTTCGAAAACTAATCCCAGGCATGCGGCAGGAGTGGGTCTGGTCAGATGATTTGACGACCTCTTCATGATAATGGAGCCAGAAGAGCACGGTGACCATATCGAATCTATATATGTGTGTATTTACAATGCATGTGGTCAAACTCAAGAGTTGCTCAGTGCCGTGTTGTTCTTCGCAACATCCCGCCCGCGATACCCGTACGGGAGTGACGACGGTAGCCCAAACAGCATTAAGCGTTCTCAAAATATGGGAATTCAACTCATGAAGTACGCCAGGAGTGAACGTTCTCCGGCAAGGGAAGGTAAGTCATTCCAGATTCTAATTTGAGAGAGATACCACAAGGGTCTGCTGGAACCTATCCCTCTACTTGGATTATACACGAACGGTATGTATTGTAGCTAGGATAGAACGGCCACCTTTATCATCGGCCATTATCATCATCGGCGTTCAGTAGAACGTATGGAAATTCACATAGGATATACGAATAAAGATATTGCACGGCACTGATAAGTGGATATCCTCATTCGTCAAAGGAACCAAGGTCTCAAATGGACCGAATACCTACTTTATTCAGTCATATCTGTTGACCCTGGCATCATGTCCGTCTTCTCTAGTGCCCTCATCCGTCTTCTGCATCTGACAATCAACGAGCTCTCTAGATCACTGATCCCCACACTCACAAGAGACGGCACATCGTTCCTCTGACTTGGCAGAGCTCCTCGTTGTGGACATTGTCGTTGAATGGCGTTGGTTTTGGCCGCCTTCTCCACGTCTTCAGGTAGACGACCGGCATCGCCTCCCTCATCGTCATCGTGGACAAGCTCAAACTCAAAATCACTCAGCAACGAACTCGTCAGCTTGTAAATATTGGTCGTGGCGATGGTCTTGCCGAGGCACTGGCGACCGCCGAGGCCAAAGTGCATCAGGAGTCGGGAGCGAGCATTAGTGGCCGGTTCGTCCCAACGTGCAGGGCGGAAGATGTTGTGGTCTGGACCCCAGACTGCCGGGTTGTGGTGAAAGGCGTGGTTGCAGATGGCGATTGAGGTCTGTGAGGGGATTCCAGAGTTAGAGAGAGAAAGAGGGAGGGACATTGAGGGACATACCCCTGGCGTTATGTGTTCGCCGTCGATGACGACGCCTTCATCTGCTGTAACACGACGAGCAAGAGGCATGGTGAAAACCGGGTTGATGCGAAAGTTCTCCTTGATGCAATTGCGGAGATATGGAAGAGAAGCTTCGAGAAGTGAAATCGAATGTGACGTCTGATCGGGAGCTAAGGGAGGAAGGTTGTGATCTAGTTCCGAGACGAGTTTCGCGAGCACCTCGGGGTTATGAAGGAGGTGGTAGAAAAGCAGGGTTGTAGTCGCCGAGGTGGTGTGTGTACCTGCGATTCTGCACCACAGATTCGTGTCAGTGGAGAGGACAAAGAATAAAAATTAAAAAAAAAAAAGCTCCAAAGAAGAAGAAAAGAAGAAAAGAAAGAAACCAGGAATATACGGTTGAGGTGAATGCCATATAGTGAGAAAGCCCGGTTGAGACTTGAGTACTTACATGAAGCCAAAGGCCTCAGTTTCGAGATCCGTCTTGGTCAGCCGTTCACCTGTTTCTGGATGTTTGGCTAGGATCAGGCTTGTGAGAATGTCTTTTCTTTGGACTCGGACGCTCGATTCGTCGTCCTTGAGGTCGGCGAGGTCATCCAGTCTTCTCCTGACACATTGTGACGCTAGATCCGCACAGGCCTTTCGACCCCTGAATAGATCCTTCAGAGGCTTGTATGGAACAAGGGGCAGCCATTTCTTCAACCTTGGAAGCATCGCCGGCCACGCTCCAGTCACTGCCGCCAGCAGACTATGCTCCTTCACCGGAGGAACAAGCGACTCGTCATCGGTGACCTGGATGCCGAAACTCTGGCTGAAGGCGAGCTCTCCCAGAGTGTCGATGACATAGTAATGAAATGCCTTCTTCAAGTCGAACGCTTGACCGGTAGAGGCGTAGTGGTCCAGCTTTTGTTTCAGAATGCCAATGTTGATGTTCAAATACTCTTCCATCTCTTTTACGTAGGTAATCGAGAAAGAGTGAGACATGTGTCGACGTCGTAATGAGTGTTCCTTGAGAGGCCCATATCTGTCAGCATACGCCGTGCTCGTCTGCCGAAATAAAACAGGAAATCAACGACCGCGGAAGGAAGGACACTGACGGCTTCATCTCGCATGCCAAAGACGTTTGGATGCGTGGCCCCATAGGCGTCGTAGAACTCCGTTTTGGGCATATGCCTCCCACCCTTCTGATAGATCAGCGGCACGGCGCTTTCGCATGTCGTGCTCAGTTTGTCGGGTCCGTATCGAACAAATGGCCCATATTTTTCATGGAGGACTGTCAGGTGGTATGGCTGCTTCAAGGTGATGAATTGATATGCCTGCCATAAATCGGTCACGGATGCCAGGAAAGGTCCAGGGTACTTGGCCAGGGGATGGAAATATCGTTGATAGATCACATAGAATAGGAAGAGTATGAGAGATGTGGAAAATGATACCAATATAGGGTGATCCAGAAGAATAGTAACTACCACCATCGTTTCGTCGTGTATCGTCTCCTGAGCAACTCAGCGCACCAGGAATGGAGGTGCCCCCTCGACACTCATATAAATGCGCATTTGAGAATGGTAGATATTCCCCATTTGAAGGGCCCTTCTCCAATTAACGAGTTGAGCATTTCGTCAAAAGAGGATTGTCAGGGACTGGACGAGGTCGTATTCCAGCGAATCGGATGGTACGTACCCGGCCATTCCGCCGGGTAATATTTCGGATAGAAAATGAAAAGAGCTGCCCACGAACATCCATGATCTCGGTCATTCGGCCTCTCGGTGATATTTTCGATTGCACTGGTAGCGGTGGCATCCAGATCTGTGGCCGATCTTGAATCAATGTGTTCGGCAGGAGAAAGATCCACCCCCAGAATCTCTCCACAGCATCCCCGTCTCTACGGTATGGAGGGCTGGGCAGTCCATGTCGAGTGCCTCACTAGCGACTCCGGACCTTCCTCGGGAGGGTTGTTGGGCAGCTAACAGGCTTGGAGCATTTCTCTCCGGGACCTTATAAACCCTCTTATCCGCCATTCCTGCCGCCGAGGGCCGTCCTTCAGTCTGAACGTCTCAACGTGCGTTGTATCGACACTCTATCCGGTCAGTCCACCATATGGCCAATACCATCGAAACATTGAACGCATTGGATACAGTGGACCCGGCATTAAGTTACTCAAATGTTCCGGTCCCGTCCTACCCGGTCCCTGTTCCTTCCACGGCTGCGCGGTCCAAAGTGGTCAAGCGCAGCCGAATTTCACTTGCCTGCACGTCCTGCAGAAATCGGAAGTCAAAGGTACGCTTCACCAGTAGCCTTCCTGGTTCGTCCGGTGCAACAATCAAGGGAATCTAAATAGGGTGATCGTGTGAATTCAGTGTGACGGCCAGCGGCCGAGATGTCTCTCCTGTATCCAACTTCACCTGCCCTGTGAATACCAGCAACCGCCTCAGCCAAGTAACAGAAACCCACGCTGTCAGAGGTAAGCCCACAATGGCCCGCCGCCCGACGAAGTGACTCGACTTACTTTCTGTACAGCAAGGTTCAGCTGCTTGCAAAGGTCAAGGAACTCGAGTCCAGATTGAACTCGACGCCGGCAGACTCACCTTCGAGATCCTCTCCTGGGAATGTGTCGGCTTCGGCGCCGGATGGTGATGACCATCCCACCACATCACCGCTAATTTCAGATCTTCCCGCCCCGGATTCCACGCGGCCGAGGACATCTGCGACGATCGACCTCCATGAAGAAACCACGGTTGATGTCCTTGCCACAGTGGCATTCAATCAGGAATCAGAATCCAATATTGGACACTTTGGTGAGGCGTGCACCGGTATTCTCCAATCATCCGTCACTGACGAGATGCCCCCCATGATCAGGCCCTTCCTCCAACCACGTGCTCTTCCGTTCGACATCTGATGCTTTTGCTCGCATCGTCAGCCTTGCTTCGTCCAATCGACCAACCTTGAAGGCCACCAGATCTTCCGAGAGGCAGCGACAGGAGGGGTCGTCGCAACAGTCTGGACGGCAAACCCATCCGAGGGATATCGATGTCACAGCCTTGCCACGCGACCCCGAAGCATCGGCCTTCATCGACCACTTCTTCGCCTCAGTCGGAGCATTTTTACCCTTTGTCAGCAAATCGGCCCTGGTCGCCGACTACCATCGCTTGCGAGATGAAAAGGCCCCGCCACGGTTGGGGGCCCGACGCGCTCTGTTGAATAGTGTCTTTGCCCTGGCATCAGCATCACTGGGTGAAGAAGATTCCAGTGTCTTCAATGGTCGTGCTCTTGCTTCCTTGAATGAGCGACAACTTCGAGGGACCAGTGTCGAATTAGGTTCGTCCAGCGCCACCTCCCCCATTGCCGGTGCATTGGACCGGGTTTAATATGAGATTTTAGTCCAGGCCTTGCTGTTGATCGCCACGTATCAGCAGAATCATCAGTTATCGATCACCAGTTGGACATATCACGCCCTCGCGGTGAAGGCGGCCTTTCAACTGGGATTGCATTCCCCACTGGGATACAAAGAGTACGGGCTGCAGGAAAGCGAGATGAGAAAGAGGTTGTGGTACAGTTTGATCCATCAGGACCGGTACGCCGCTGAGCTCCAGCTGAAGCCCAGATTTCTACTGACCGAGCAGGGTGCTTGGGATGTGTTTGGGGCGCCCTTGTCTGATCTCCCCGCAATATATTCGCACCCAGAAGCCTCTGGATCCCCAATCCGTCTACCGAAGCATGCCGGTGGTGGCCCCAAACTATGTCGATAGTATCATCTATCATAACCGCCAAACGTACGGAATGCGACAACACCCATCAAGAAGAACGATGTTGTGCTGATGGCGTCGGCAGTTCATTATATGAGATCGTGGGCTCCATCCTCCATCACCTGTACAATGACAACGTTGAGTCCGACGAGCCCACACGAATCCAAGATATCATCGCCCAAAGACTTTCACTCCAATGGGAGTTGGATGGATGGCGCCAACATGCCGATCCCTCGTGTCAAGTCATCTCCGGCTCCGAGTTGGACTGGGGGTCGCCTTCATTTCCCAGCGATAATTTTCGATTTCGGCTCGTTCTTTCTGCTCATTACTATCGTGCTGTGATGCTCATCAACGCTCCAGTCATCATTCACGTCCTGAGCGAGACGGTCCACACTCAAAGACCGAAGCAGGACTCTGATCTCGTCTCAGAGCATGTTGTGGTCATCGTCAGACATGACTTCAAGGTGGTTCGAGAGCTTCATCAGATCATCCAAACCATGAGCACGTATGATGAAAGGTTTCTCGACCAGAGTAATGCTTGGTGGTTGTGCAACTACACCAGTCAGTATCCCAAGGACCTCGAGACTCAAACTCTAGCTTTTTTGAGTGCTGATATGTATATGTATCTCGTAGTACTGACCGTCAACATGCATTTCTTTGGTATCCTCCTCCTCTGTCACCTCGACAACACCCTCTGGTCGTCGGCCGGGATCTCCAGGGCCGAGGTCCGCCAGTGTCTCAACCAAGGAATCACCACCATGAAGTCGATCCAACGGACCAGCTTGATGGCTCGCAAAGCCCGACATTGTCTTGTGGGATTTCTGGAGGTATTCGATTCTCTCGGTAAGTGGAGACCATGACTGATGGACCACGGAAGGACTGACAAGTGAACCCCCTCGATCTAGTCCCGGAACAGGAAACTACTCCGGCCAGCCTCGCCAATCAATCCGCCACTGAGGACATATTATCCTCGGCAGGGCCGACAGTGGGGCTTGAGACCAACAATTTCTCTCAGTGCGTCACTCAAGCGGCCAACAACTTCCTTTGGCAATACAGTCAAAGCAACTTTCTCGGCGACCATCTCGCTTTGTTTGGCGAGGATATAACATAATCATGGTGAGAACGTTAGTTTGGGGGAATGCATCACGGGACAGTTCACAAGCACCAAACCTGAGCTTTTTTAGGTCTACGAAGGACGGGCGTGTGGGAAACCATCACCGGCGCGGCCACGTCTAAAGTTCTATGTCACCGATAATACCCTGCCTCGGTCCACCGTATCATGCAAACTCGACATGGTTTCTCAGCGTGCCAATCTTGGAAATTTCCACTTCCATCACCGTGCCAGGCACGAGGTACTTTGGTGGGTTGAAGCTGGCTCCGACTCCTATTCCCGTGTTCCAGATGGTCAGCCCATGTCACCCATACAAATTAAGGATTCTGGGGTTCTCACTCACCTCCTGGGGTACCGGTCATGATCACGCTTCCCTTCTGTAGAGTCGTGCCGGAGCTCAAATACGAGATCAAATACGCGCAGTTGAACAACATGTCGTCGACCAGTGTATCTTGCCTCAGTTCTCCATCGACGATGGTTCTCAAGTGCAGATCCTTTGGGTCCCCGATCAAAGGCGTGGATACCAGGCAGGGACCAAGGGGGGCGTAACCATCGAAACCCTTGGAAAAACCCCACTGGGGGATCTTGCCGGCGAACTGGGGATCCCGTTGATGCTTTCTGGAGGAAATGTCATTGCCACAGGTGAAGGCGGCGACGTATTCGAGTGCGGACTCGACGGGGACGTCCTTGGCATCTTTTCCCATGACCACACACTAGATCGCGCACACCATGTTAATAGATTGACCCGGGGGGCGGCCACGAGGGGTGCGGATGAGGTGGGCCTACCAATTCTCCCTCATAGTCGGCTTGATCATCTTGACAGATGGGGGGAACAATGACCGCCGCATCGTGGTCATTCACCGTCGTATTAGGCTTGAAGAAGATCGATGGGAAAGGTGGCGGCTCACGTCCAGGGACCTCCCGGACTATATTCGTTCTCGCGTTAAGTCATGATTGAAAGACGGAGAACTCATCCAAGAGTGTTAATAACATACTGTGCTTGAGGTAGTTCAATCCGATACATCTCAGGATAGGTACGTCGCCGGGAGTAAGCGGCCCCAGCAACTTCTTAACCGTCACCACTTGGTCGCTCACGTAAGTGGACCCAGACTCATCGTAGAGATCATCTCCCTCGATCACCTTTGCTTTGAGGGCATCCCGTTCGGTCGTTTTGCCGAGATCGAAGTCCGGGCTGGGAAGAATGGGCTCCCCGCGTAGGACGCGACCGTCGGGGGCGATGAAGCGGATGACGCGAGTCCATGCGACCTTCATGGTGACTGATAATGATTGAATGTCGCGTGATGTCTTTTCTTGTAAGCTTCTTTTCGCGCAGTATTGCCGAGTTTTTCTACCTATACGACTAGCTAGAAAGATGCCGTGATGTTGAGGAATTTTCAAACAAAAATTCCTCCTGCCCCTCGTGGGGCATGCGGCGTTGCTTCATCCAATAGGATGCATGCTTCCCGCAATGGCCCCCTTTCGAGGTCTAGGATATACAGGAGATATTTTATGAAATGGTTGTTGTGATTTCTTCCCTTCCTCCGGAAATAAAAACTCCAGCTGATCATCGAGGAGCTCCTTCCCCCGTTATCAGCATCGATGGGGCTCCATATTTCAGACACCATGGGGAATGAAGGAGTGAAGAAGCTGAAAATATGCATCATTGGAGCAGGTAAGCGATGGCTGTCGCATTCTCGTCCGTGAGCATATTGCACGGGGCGTCGTAAAGCCATGAATGTCCATCTAACATTTTGAACCATCCTCCTGCAGGAATTGGAGGCCTCACAACTGCCTTGGCTCTCGCACAGTCTGGTTTTCAAGACATCCACATCTTCGAGATGGCATCTGATCTCGGTTTTGTGGGAGCAGGCATTCAACTCGCTCCCAACATGGCCCGTGTCCTTGACCGACTCGGTGTGTGGAAAGACATCGCAGAGGAAGCGGTTGCCTGCCGCGACACGTCCATACGAGGTAACCTGAGAATTTGCCCCTACGGCACGGGTCAAGACCTGACCAGGAGAGTCGACGACTCGGCAATTCCCGACCACTGACATCGATTTAGATGGCGCAACCGATCAAGAACTAGCCCATGTGCCACTCGAATATATCCAGAAGACCTATGGCTACGAACATATGGTCGGCCACCGGGCCTCCCTCGTTGGCGCTCTCTTCAAGGGCTGCCAACGTGAATCTGCCATCCGATTCCACTTCTCCACTCGCGTGCAGGAATTGACCTCGTTCTCGCCGAAGCCGAGCTTTACCGCCACACCACGCTCGGGCTCTCCCTATCGTGTCTCGGCAGATATTCTCCTCGCCGCAGACGGCGTCAAATCCCCGACCCGCGAAATCCTCCTCTCTACGCTGGGCGTGGAAGACAACGTTCAAGACACCGGACAGGCCGCGTACCGGATCATGTTGACACGGGAGCAAATGCAGCACGATCCCGAATTGCTGTCCTTGATCAACACGGATCGGGTCACCCGCTGGATTGGCGCTCAGCGCCATATCATCGCGTACCCGATTGCCAACAAGTCCATCTACAATTTGTCGACGACGCAACCGGACGTGAACTTTGCTGATGCGACGTCCGCTACGTATACTACCAAGGGTTCCAAGAAGTCGATGCTACAAGTCTTCGGCGACTTCTGCCCCATGATTCGCCGCATGCTTGACCTCGTCCCCGAGGGAGAGGTTTGTGAGTGGAAATTGCGGGTCCACGCGCCATTACCCACATGGGTCAAGGGGAGTGTAGCATTATTGGGAGATGCCTGCCATCCCACATTGCCTCATCTCGCTCAGGGGGCGGCTCAAGCAATCGAGGACGGCGCCGTGCTGGGTGTTTGTCTCTCCGCGTTGAAGAACACACAATCAGAAACCGTCAATGCGGCATTGAAATGCTACGAGGGAGTCAGAAAGCAGAGGGCGGAAACATTGGTCGAAATGGCAGCGGCATCTGGACGGGAGCTACACTTGGGAGAAGGAGCAGCCAAAGAGGAACGAGACCGTCAGTTTGCAAAACTCAAAGCTGCCGGTGGCATCGGCACCGTGCCCGACAAGTGGGCGGATCAAGATGTGCAGAGGCTGATATATGGATTTGATTGTATGACGGTGGCAGAGAGGACGTTAATAGAGCAACCAAACCCGATCTGTTAGAACCCTAAAACTGTAGAACTCCTGGCCGATCAAAATTTGGGCAATTCTGCAGGGCTATTGGGATTGTTGGCTATGTCCAGAACCGGCCTTTTTTCACGTCTACCACACCACATACAGCTTTACATTACTTGATCGAACCTGTTTCATTTCGTTCATGCCACCCTGACCTTTGGACACTGCATAGCGAATCATGAATTTCTCAGTATCAGCCTTGACCAAGTTTTCAGAAAACCTGTCGTTGGGAAGAACTTGGCACCTTTGCCGCCTCCCCCTTTCTATTTCGCTGCCTCACTGACATAACTCATGCATTGGCACAATGCTTGTATGACAATCTTACATCAGATACTCTCTCCAGGGTCATGAATAACCGGTCATTGATTAATTGCCGGTCAATATGATCTCGACCGGTTTGCTGTGATCATGTCGCGGGAAGTCCTTTATCCGTCGGAAAGACAGACTAACTGCTACCCGACCAATCTGAATGGTCCAGGTCTCCAGACGGGGTACCCCAGGATATCACCCCATATTAAATTGTTGGTGTCTGTATACAGGCATGCTCTTTTGCCCCGGCCCCTTTCCTGCAGATTTATTCAAATTGGTCGAAGAGCTCTTTGCGATCTTTCCCTAGTACCTTAAGACGCCGCCAAATCAAAGATCTGTGCAAATTTGTCTAAGAAATTTGAAGACATGTCGCTCATAAACGGCCAATCCGATGCGCCGCTGACGAAGTCCAATGGTAGCACGGCTACCTACATGGAAAACATTGAGAAAGGAAACAGTCTAGAAGGTCCAACTAACCGGTACGTGTCGAACCCTTTCCCATCTCCAAAGAGATCTCACATCCTGAAGCGGTGAGCCTTCTTAGGAATGACCGGCCCACCCCACAATTCGACAAGGCAGCAGAATCTCGGCTGCGTCGAAAGATTGACTGGCACATTGTTCCGACTGTCTCTATTCTCTATCTCTTCTGTGAGTGGTGGCCTCTCTCAACCCATGCATTGGGCGGCATTGGGACCAGAAAGCTAACATGGGGAAAAGGCTTCATTGATCGAACCAATATAGGTGAGATACCGTAGAATGTCCCCAAAGTCATCCAAGTCATCCAAACGCCCTATAACTTCCTCTCTCTCCCAGGAAATGCTCGTCTGGCGGGATTGGAGTCGGACCTTGGTCTCACAGGTTATGACTACAACACCGTCCTATCAATTTTCTATGTCTCCTACATCATCTTTGAAATCCCATCCAACATGGCTTGCAAGTGGATTGGCCCCGGCTGGTATCTTCCGGCGATCTCGCTTGGATTTGGTATCACCACGGTGGGCTTCGCATTCGTTCGGAACATTCGCGCCGCATGTGGGGTGCGCTTTCTTCTCGGCGCACTCGAGGCTGGAGTGCTTCCTGGCGTGGCTTACTATATGTCACGATGGTAGTAAGTAGATTTTCCTGGAGAACAGGCCCCCCCCCAAAACCCAAAATCTTTTTTTTTTTTTCTCTTTTCGTATGATACCTCTTTGCCAACCTTACTTTATCTTAAAGTCGAAGAAGTGAACTCGTCTTTCGACTGTCTCTCTACATTGTCATGGGCCCAGTGGCTGGCGCTTTTGGTGGTCTCTTAGCTTCAGCAATTCTCAGCCTCGATCATTTTGGCAGTGTCAAGAGCTGGCAGATGATCTTTGCGATTGAAGGTACGTCCAATTCTACGATCACGCGATCATTCCGAACTGGGGTACATGAAAATTGACATGCAAATGTATCATATTCTTCTAGGAATCATTACTATCGGCCTGGCTCTCATTGCTTTCGTGACCTTGACCGATCGCCCTGAAACTGCGAGATGGCTTCGTGCGCATGAGAAGGAGCTGGCCATTCAGCGGGTGATGTCCGAGCGTGTTGCGACAACGGAACTTCTTGACCAGCTCGACCTCCCCAAGACTCTTCGTGGAATCTTCAACCCCGTCACACTCGCGACGTCCATGATTCTCCTCCTGATCAACATCACTGTCCAAGGTCTCGCATTTTTTCTCCCCACTATCGTTCGCACCATCTACCCCAGCAGAACGGTGGTGGCCCAACAACTGCTCACAGTCCCTCCTTACACATTCGGCGCGGTGACTATCCTCATGATTTGTCGTCTCAGTTGGAAGTATGACCGACGAAACTGCTTCATGACCCTCGGCTCGGTCATTGTGGTGCCGGGGTATATCATTTTCTTAGCCTCCACCAATAGCACGGCTCGATACATCGCCACGTTCTTCGTCGCTGCCGGCTCCTTTTCATTCGGAGCACTTACTCAAGCGCAGAGTTCGGCGAATGTCGTTTCCGACACTGCCAGGTCCGCCGCCATCGGGACGACGGTCATGTTTGGAAACGTGGGCGGGCTCATTTCGACCTGGTCATTCTTGCCGTCCGATGGACCCAACTACCCAATTGGCAACGGCCTCAATTTGGCGGCGAACTCAACCATCTTGATTGGAACACTAGTGCTCGGCTGGTGGATGAGAACCGATAACAAGAAACGTGAGCAAAGGAGCGTGGCGGCTCACGAGGCTCTCAGAGAAGCCAGTGAGAAGCACATCCACGACCTCGATTGGAAACATCCAGATTTCAGATGGAAGGCCTAAGAGCTGCTGCACATTCGTGTTATTGTAGATCTTCCACTGCTGCATTCGCACCGCCATACCAGAAGCTTGAGTGATGATCTCCCGATGCAGGCTATACTTCCCGGATGCACATAGACAGCGCTCCTGTCCCCTGTCAGTTCTCGCATGTCAGATCGAAATATCATTGAGAAGTCAAGCGGCCAGAGCAGGGCCTAGATGCGACTTCGCGATGCCAAAGCATTGGAGATCAGTCTTGAAAACATTGTCAGAATAGTGAATTCTTGTACACGGTTCGCGAATGCCGCCAATGTCTCACGCGATGCTGTCTTTCAGTCTACAGGTTTCTTGCTATGGCCCAAGCCATCGCCAGCATTCCTCAAATTCCACGTAGAACATAGGTTTCGTATAAAACGCTGGTAGTGCCCTAAAAGATAATGAGGCAGACGGAGAAATTCCCATGAGAATTCTCTGTGATATAATCTTCTCATGGAGATTGCATCCACCATTAGTGGTTCTAGATATGGAGCTCTCGGTAGTCCACAATTCTCCGACATCGTCGTGCTCTGTATGCTCTCTAATCAGAAGTCCAGTGCCGTGCCACGACCTTGGCACTTTGATGGGCAAGTTCTGTAGCTGGGGTCAGTTTCGATGAACTCGACAATGGACCTTGAGAAGACCGGCCGGGTCGCCCCTTGCGTATGCTAGGTTGGAATAGAAGCTTTGTATAGTGTTGTGCTGTCATCCCTTCAGTGCCATCGCTGTATTTCAAAGCGTCGCAATGGGAACGGCGAACCCCTGCCCCTTTTCACTCGGCCTTGTGGGCCCCCTTTCGCTCCCAGCGTTGTCTTTTAGACCAGGGCTTCGCGTTTCTCAAATATACTCTTTTCTGATGTGACAGAGTAGTCGGATTTATTTGACCTCTTTCCTCCTCGGCCTCAAAATATATTCATACGTCGTCCCAAAATGATACCGTCTTTTTGATTCGATGATGAGACCACTATCACGTACCACCTGCTCAATATCCTTGTTCCACCAACATCCATAACGGTGAGCGTGCATTTTGGCGCCATTGTCCAAATATTGGTTGATGAAGTCATGGTACGACCTGCCGTGTTCGAGCAGAAGGATCTTGCCACCTTGGTCCTCTTGGCCTTCGTCTTCGGATGCGCCGACATCTGTGTGGCGTGTCTTTGAATCTTCCGTTACAGCCGGCCGGAGATTGACTCCGGTGCTCTTCTCTCCCGGCTGTCTGCAAAGGTCACCTAGCCTCCTTAAAAATCCCACGGGGTTCGCCATACTGCACACCCCCATTGTTTGGATGATGGTGTCAAACCCACCCTCCGGCCGGCTGATGACGCGCCTATCCCCGGCATCTCCGACGATGAACTTGACGGGCCCACGAAACTTCTCATCGGGCGCGGAATTTTCCTGCAATTGGTCAAACTTCTTCTGCGCCTGATATACCATGATCTCGCTTTGATCATTGAATACAATGCTCTTGATCCTCTTGTCCCTGGGTGTTCTGATCGGATCCCAATTATAAAGATCCATGTTCCTTCCAGTGCCAACACTGACCTCCAAGACGTTCCCGTTCGCCTCTTGACAAAGCCTCCGACGTTTCGATCTTATTCGCCCTAATTTTTCGGATAGGTCGACTTCGTCGTCGAAATTCCGTGACATATCCATCCATCGGCTCGACACATCGGCGTTCTGTGGCAAGTCAAGCATGGCCGACTCTTTAACGGCCCGGGTGTAGGACATGTAGAGGTAGGAAAAATACAGGGCTGAGACGAAGCCGGTTATCATGACCACTCTGAAGTAGGCTTGAAAGGACAGGCGAGGTACGAGGGAGCGTCGTCGGTCTGGTGGAGAAGACGAGTCATCGTCGGGTGCTTCTTTCAGTTCTTCCAAGATAGCTGATAATGGTTGCTGCTGGCGCACAGGGGGAAATTTGCGTTGTCGTGGTAGACCTTGTCTTGGAGAGGCCCATCTTTGGGCCGAACTTGATATATGGCGAGGAGCGTCCTCCTGTTCAAGGCGCGGTCTCAAAGGTGGAGTTGCGCGTTTCACAAGGAGAGAAAGAGCGAGATGCGGGATTCTCGACCTGTGTAGGGAGCGCTTTGTGAATTCTGCCATTGTACAAGAGATGTCCTCCGACAATTGAATGAGAAGAACTTGCGAGCTCGAGGTTTGGGCGAGCTTTAACCGAGATTCATCCGGCAGCCTTGTCACATGACTGAAATCATATGAGTTTATTCTCGTTCCAAGAGGAGAGCCGACCGGAGCGTGATTTCGAATTTCGACTTGCTTGCTACATGTATTCCGTTTTGGATACAAAAGGATGATCGCAGTTGTAAGATCTATTGACGTCTATAGTGGCTCTGAAACCTTCTAGTCCCTCTAACTTTATCATATCTCCAGAACTGAGACTGAATCTCTGTCTATTCGTGCCGATTTGCTCGCCTCTTCCAAGTCTACCACGGAGTCCTTCTGTTCTCATTCCTCTGCTTTCTTGCTATGTTTGGTCCTTAGCTTCATCAATAAATACACCAGAACGTATGAGCTGATGGCGAAAACGACCACAATCCCAGCGTCTCGCCATCCGTCGGATTCGTTCTTGAGATTAATCGTGTATAAATAATCTGCTCCGGTTTTGTATTGGCAGACTTGACAGTTGGCCCGATCATTTGGATTAAGTAAGTGGGCGAGTCTGCCTTGGTTGCTGTGGAGGTAGTCGGAAAGATATTCCTGGCACGTGACATTGCCGGGGGTGTCGAATGTTGATAATTCATTCTCCTTACAGGTGACATCTGTATCCCAGATAGTAAAAACAAGCATAGAACCCATAAGATAATTAAAAGGATTGAGATAGTAACACCACTTACATGCGAGGAGAATCCATACAGGTATCAGTTGAGTAAGAAGGGGAGCGGGCAGACGGGATGGACTGGAAAAGAATGTGGGATGTATGAGATTACATTTGTAATGCGGCAATGGAACGAGTGGATTATGATTCACTACAATCAAGGAGTATGCTAGCATAGATATATGTAAGATGCAAGGCAAGGTTTCCCTCAAACTGTCCGCCAATAATCAGCAGGGTCCAATGTTTGTAGATGTTGAACTGTGAGACAATATGTGGCAACGTTTTCAGCGTGGCAATGAATGTTCTGTTCAGCTAGATAAGGGTTTCGTCTACGAGCTGAACACGGAGACACCGAAAGATGGCGACAATCTTTGTCTATATAAACATGCGAGGCAGGACCTCAACTTGATAGAGAACAGAGCACTCCTTCAACTCAAGTTGTACCACAAGTTTGACAGTAGAATACCATTATCATCGATACGTAGAAGTAGGATCACAACTCAGTAGGATCTCTGTTTACTTTTCGCCTTTTTAGAAAGGGGGACCTGTTAACTTCTTTTACAACTTAAATTGAAGGAATGCTCTGTTTTCTATCAAATTGAGGTCCTGCCTCGCATGTTTTTACAGATAAAGATTGTCCCCCATCTTTCGATGTGTCGAACAAGGTCTCATTGAACGGCCGAATAGTAGCAAGTGCCCCTTTGTTGGAAAAGGGGGTTATCACCCCTATGCAGGATTTAGGGGTAGGAATAGGAGAAGAAAAGGGGTCAACTCAACGTGTAAATATACCAGCAACCTGGTAGGACCGGTTGTGAGGTGGACAGAGCATTCAATACATCTCAAGTTGTTCCCCAGTTTGACACGATGTCTCCGTGCTCAGCTCACAGATGAAATTCTTGTCTAGCCGAATACTTATTGCCACGCTGAAAATGTTGCCATATATTGTCTCACAGTTCAATAGGAACATAATCCTCGTCGGGTGGGCGAGCAATTCGTCGTCTTGGTTTACGTGCTAGTTCACATCATCACCGCGCTGCTCCTCATCCTGCACCACGTCGTCTGCGTCGTCCCCGTCTTCGTCCTCACCTTTCTGGATCGTATCTATATTCCAGTCCCATCCGTAAGTCGCTCGGTAGTGTGCAAACTTATCTGGGGTCGACTGTTTAGCGGCAACTTCTTCCTCATTCAAGTGGAGCGAATTCAAATTTAAGTCCAGGCCTTCCATGGTGCTGGTTTCACGATGTTGTCCGAGGGTTTGTCCGGTAGATATACCCCGCTACTCCCGTTGTGCCACCAATTCTGCTTCGGCAGTGGCCACTTCTTCCGGGCTAGGGATATTGGAATAGACATGATACAGGAATGCTCTTCGGTCTGACCGAGTATCATTATTCGTGAGTACAGTCGATTATAATCAATCGACCGCGTCGATATTCAAGAAAGCATATACCTTCTTGGCTCGCCTTCTTGTCCTCCTCTCCCCCATGCGGGACTTTCTTCTTCCTGGGTCGCTATATGACATTGTTAAGCACTACTTCGTCGAGGCCCAGGCCTACTCGAAAGATAGTAACGGTCGCTCGGAGCTGGTGGGGGTAATCCCTTAGTTCGAGATTGTCATTAACTCTTTTCCAGCGTCTTTCGCAGCTCGTGGGAGCGTCGAATGTTCGGGAACTATCACCGTCGGGCGCGGTCTTCTCAGCCAATCTTGGATGTCTTCTTTGAACTGTTCCACTCTGCGTGGCCAACAGTCAGGCAGCCTAACTAACAGTTTCAGTTAGGCCAACGAACTTCTCAGTCAGGCAGACAAACAAGCCGTCGACAGTCAAACAGTCAGGTTAAAGGCCTTTGCCTGGACTGTGATACTATAATAACGCGGAGCATTATGACTACCCGGCAACATTAATCTAAAATTCAAAAATACTCTTGCCACCACTCTCACCATAGCTAAACGCTATCGCATTGAGATTGAGCAAGTCTTCTCTAAGTCTTCTATATGATAGGTGGTTTATATATACGCAAACAAAAATAATAAGAAGAAAATAAAAGGGCCCCCTCCTATAGTCCATCTCTAACGAACTTATAGATGGGCGCCGCAGCCAGTGAAAGCTTCAGCCGGACAAGTTCAAATAAAGAGGAGTTTGAATCAGTGACCACCCAACGGTATGAACAAGACGACATCATCAACAATCACTGGCTGGAGCATTACGTTACCCATGAAGGGCACCTAGAAACTCAATAGAGCTAGGCCGGACAACCCTCTTACCTTACCTATGATCGAACACTAGTAAGGCCCCTCAATTCTATCGGTTCGACAGCAAGCCGAGTGTTTTACCACTCGGTTACGTCCTTGATAGGTCAACCACGATTTGGTGTCAATTTTGAAGCAGTTTTTGGCAGTATAAAATATAAACTTGATTTTTTTATTTTTTTTTAATTTTTGAATCGCTTGGGTAGGGCTTGGCGTTGTGTGGCGACGCCAAGAGCGACGTGCTGGCCAATCACGTAAGCCTATGGCTTGGAGGTGTCACGTGGGCTTGCCGCACCGTCATCGGATCCAATCCGTGGACCATGTGGCTGGGGGGCACTCTACTCGATAGATATCCTCGATATCGAGATGATCTACGCATCGGATCCAGTCTGTGGACCACCCTAAGACGAGCTCTTACTGATCACACTCGAAATGGCTCGTAACGGGGCATTAACGGACGGGCCTCGATATTGAGATGATCCATGGATTGGATCCGATGAAAGACCACCGCCATCGGATCCAGTCTGTGGACCACCCAGAGAAGCTCTACTGATCACATTTGAGATAACTCGTATGGAACGTTAACGGACAAGCCTCGATATCGACATGATCTATGGATCGGATCCCATGATATCCTACTGCCATCGGATTCAATCCATGAACCATGTGGCGACGGGGAGCATTCTACTCGACAGAAGTCAATCTCCTTGATAAATTCGTCTTATTTCAGCCCGCAAATTTACGCAACGTACCAAGAATGTAGAAAAATTCCTAAATGACAACCTCTAGGTGAATTGTCGAGTATAATACTATTACGAGGTCGATTTTGGAAGTTGGAGATTGATGTTGCCGGGTGGTCCTAATGCTCCACCTTAGCTCTTGTCCAGATACGCTTTAGCGTACCCGACGATTAGATAATGCGTGGTGCCGTCTGGTGGAGCATCATGGGTCCCGAGTTCGCGTGCGGTTAGCTCCATCGATGGACGGAAGACCGGGTATCCCAGATGGTCACAGCCTCCTGTTGGGCAATAGCATTGAACAAATGCTAGCCAATCATTTATGACGGACTAGGATATTTTGCAACACGCGCTCAATAGGCTGTATCACCATTAACAGGCAGCAATGGTGACATACACTCGTTAGATAGATATATAGATGGGCTCTATCCTACACTCATGAGGAGAGCCAGAGCACTCTTTCAATCCACGAAGTTTGACACCTCCTTGTTGAACTTTGTTGATGATAGTACTCCAATTTTTGGAGTTCTTCCATCGAGCAACAATGACCTGATATTTTTCTCGATTTCCACTCTCATCTTCCACGGCGAACCCGGCCATGTTGAAGGCCAGGTCTTCGATTTGTTTGGGGGATCCCTGGACTCCTGCCCTCATTGAGGCTCGCGTGACGGCCGACATGATGGCCGCGGGCAAGGGAATCGACGCGGTCAATTGACGAAATTCTATGGCAAGATCGATCTCAGAGAGCTACCAAGAGAACAATTCTACCGGATGAAGGAAAATGCGCAGTCAGGCAGGTAGAGAGGAGGAAAGAGGGTGGGGGGGATATATTTCTTAGTAGTGACCTGCCTACCCTCTCCAATCTTTCACTCTCATTTCACCTCCCAACCCACATTTGCTCTTCTTTGTCTACGACGGATTGGTCATTCCAATCGACTTTTTGTGACCTCGTTGTCTACATGCTTGTTTCTAGCATGCTTTGTCTTTCGGCGGCGTTCTGATTGTGTCTTCTCTTATCCAATTGGCACCACCACCACTATGGCGGACGATGCTGATTTCAACTCTTCCGACTTGGAATTCGAGTCTGACATTGACGATGATCCATACCAGAGATATGAAAATGCTGGAAGGAGGACGGTGGAAGAGATCTTGGAGTACCAAGCAGCCGACCGTGTCGCTTCCAAGAAAGCTGCGAAGACTTTATCATTTGCCCGAGGAGCCCCAGGTACAGCATCACACAGGATGTCTGTGAAGAATGCTTTCCTCGCCTTTTTCAAGACCATCAAACATGAGTACGTTCATGCTATCCATTCCCTCAGAGGAAGAAAGTAACTGACTTTCTCTTCAGTCCAGCCCAGTGTCCATCCGGTGAGAATATCTTCCGTTTTATCGCCACGATTGCTGCGAGAACTCGGAGCCGTTACCCTGACAGGCAAGCTCCTGGCCTCAGAACGATCCAGAAGTTTTGGTACGAAGCTGTACGTTGGCTCAACTTCGAATATCCCAATGTGAAAGACAACTATGGCCCGCGTGAATTCGAACGAATCAAAACATATTTAGAGCAGCAAGTCAAGGCGGGAAAGCTGTCCAAAGGATACTGGAGAGAGAAACAGTGGGCAGGCTTCATGATCTTCCAAAAGCTCGTGAGTGACTACATGAGATCGGCGTTGCTGAATGGCTGCAATACATGGGACATCGTCATCCTAAGACTTCTGGGTGTGGCCCTGCAAGTGGCCTGCAGCTCCAGGCCGGGAGATGTCGCAAGAACTCATGGTTATGACGGTCTAGAGTGTCTCACCTGGGAAAATGTGGAGTTGACGGCGGACGAGAACGCAACTAGCGTCCAACAACTACGAGCCAAGTTAACCCTGAGATTTGCGAAAGGGCAGAAGTAAGTAGTCGTCCCGTCGTTCATAATCGACTGTGTCGATGTTTGATGGAAGGAAGCTGACCATTGATACTCGCAGAGATGCTCTGAACGACGATGAAATTCGGTTCTTCGACGCCTTGGAAAATCCAGCCCAAAGTGCAGCCTGTACCATCAAATTACTGTTGGTACACGGCCTACGTCAAGGAATCTGTCATGGCAGGACCGTCCAAGAGGTGTTAGACCATACACTGCGTACCAAGGACCGCCGAGTTCGGTGGAAGCATCCCAAGAGACCGATACTTTGTCGAATTGGGCACAACAAGTTTCTTGAGCTCGACAAGCCGGCAGGCGTTGCTCAGATACAGCATTCACTCAAATATATGTCTCTTATTTCGGGATTCCTCAAACCCATGATTCCGACTGATTTACGACGCGGCTCAGCTAGAGACACCGCACACCTGGAGAAACCTCTGAGAGGCGCAGCGAAACAGTCGACCAGTCGTTCCCTCGGCCATTCACGAAAGAGTGCTGCTCATGGCATAACTGACAGGTATGCCGGCCCACTCCAGGAAAAGGTCTTCAATTTGAGAGCAGAGAACCCTTTCAAAGATCGTCTCGCTCCCTCCGCCGACGAGAGAGATCCAGATGAGCAGCTACGCCCGATCAGAAAGGAACACATTCCCAAGCGTAAGGTGGATGCCTTACTCCAGCAGAAGGGAATAACCGACTCGGTCGATAAGAGAGTGCGTGAACAAGTCACTCAGGAAATTCGCGATCGTGAGAGAACCAAACGTCCGCTATCGACAATGACGCCGACTCCAATCAGGCCTCGGAGTAAGAAACAGAAGCCGGACAACGGGCTCGACGGCACCACATTGGACAACACTGACCTGGTTTCCGGGGCATCGAGAGCACGTCCCAACTCCTTCGTGGAGCAGTTTCTTGTCCGCACGCCGCTGGCGGAACAGACGGCATCGGAAATAAATGCTCGACCAGCCTTGAAACCTGTGCAGAAGGAGGAGCTTATTCTCGACCCAGGTCAGTCGACCAGAAGACTAATTCGTGGATCAACACTAATTTCTAGTTCATTAGCTCTGTTTATCGACGCACCAGCTGATGTGTCCAATATGCCTGCATTTAGTGAAGACACTGATCGTGTCAACAATACCCCAGACGAGCCTGTGGATGATCGGGTGGGGTTCAGTGTAGATGAGCGTTCGCTAGAAGTCCTGCAGCATACTATCTTTTCTCAGAATGCCAATGCTGCGCCGAGCAATGAAATCGACCGTGTCAATCGCAACCAGCAATCGGAGATCATCGATGCCATGAGCATGGACGCATTGGGATATCTTGCATTTGAAGACACATCTCAGCCATGGACGTTGTCTGGCGATGATTTCGTTCATTACTTTGCTACCATCAATATCTACCGGAACACCGGCAAATTCGATCACTCAAACCCCGAGGAAGTTGCTCAACACGTCCCAACAGGTAATAGTCGAAATAAGCCCGTTGCATTTCTATTTCACTGCAACAAAAGTTGCGGGTATTCCACCTTTCGACCGGAAAATATCCGACTACATGAAGTGAGATGCGAGGGACCGCAGAGTGAGTCCGACTCGGGTGAAGGAGAACATCGTTGCCTGGAACCAGATTGCGGTAAAGTTTTCAAAACTCCAGGCTCTCTGAGAGCTCACCGATGGCAAAAACATCGCTGGGAGCCTTCCAAGTGCCAGGCTGGATGCGACCCTGATATATCACCGATATATCAAACCTTCAACGAGTACAAAAAACATCTGCTCGAAGTTCATGATGACTTACCCGAATCGCAGCGATGTCCACTGGTGGAAGAATGCCAGGTAGAAATGACATTCACCCGAAGAAATCAGTTGAAATTCCACCTGCAGTATCATCACAGGCTGAAGAATGATGAGGTAGCGACATACGTTACTCCGAGACAGAGGGGTATCCATCACAAGAAAACTAGGAACACAGCTCCTCGCGAGACTACTCAATGCCCGATAGATGATTGTGAAAGCGAGAAGACGTTCGACAAGCCATCGAGATTACGCGACCATCTCCAGAAAGCGCACCAGATGTCTGCACTTGATGCAACTCGGCTGGCCGAAGATATACTCCACCGAGCGATAAAAAACTACAAGACGACAGAAGCGAAAAAGTGCCCGATATCTAGGTGCAAGGCCAACGCGTCGTTTTCTCAAGGCGCTAGGCTGCGCGACCACTTCACTACAGTTCATGCTATGGGCTATGATGCCGCAGTCAGCCTGGCCGAGCAAACACTTGGGGTCAAAATCAAGGGAAAAGGAGGAAGAAGAAAGGAGGCCCACAAGTGTTCGGTCCCTGACTGCAAGACCTTATTTGCGGTCCCGTCCGCGATGCGCAGGCACCTCACGTCAGTGCATAGCATGCCGGAGGATGACGCACGTCGTCAGGTCGAAGAATTATTCGGAAGCTGATGTGATGCAAAAAAACTAAGAATGAATTTCTCCCGTTCTTTGCACTACTATTGATTCACCCACTAAACGAGCGCACGTCATGCTTTGTACTACATCAGGACGTAATTATTAGGTGGTATTATTGATGTATGAGGTTTGCTGAAGGAAAAATTTTTAATACGAAGGGTAGTCTCACACGGATATGCTGACATATTGTACGTACCTTATGGCCCAGAGGTTTATCCTCCTCCGTCTCACAATAAGACCTTCCGGGGTAATATCTTAGATACTGAAATAGAAATCTGTCTGCATTTCAATTCCATTCTAGTTATCCTCTCACTATGATTGGGCAAAGTAGAACTCTTTGCTTGATTTGGTCGCGAACCTATACCATCGCGAAAGAAATATAAGCATATTGAGACAGGCAAATGAGTCGAAATCGACCCTGTCGTTCCTCTTTCGAGGCCCCAGTGATGGAGGTCCAGCCCAGTCTTGCTGTTGGTTCTCCACCGAAATCACACCAGGTCGTGTCACAATGGAATGTCCAAAATCTGTGGACCCTCGTCATGCCGACGCATCAAGGGACCGGTCAAGCGTTCGTTCACATAAGCTTTCCGCAACTGGACGTCAATAATTTCTCGGTCGATCTCACTGTTAAACGCCTCCAATCGAAATACTTAACAACCTTTGTTTGGCCTTGTCTGTACACACGAGCATCTGCCTGCTTCTCGTTATTGATATTCCACCATGGTTCCAGAAGGATGCAGATTAAGGCGCATGTTAAGTTGAGTCCCACGGAACCTGGAGATATTAGCCACTCCGGCACATTGGTCGGAGGCTAGAAGATTAAACAACGCACCTGCTCCGGCGGTTATTAGCAGTGGAATGTTTGAATCCGTAAGTTCAAACTGCCTCTATATGGCAGGCCTTTTTGTCGGCGGCGTCGTAGCATCATAGCGGGCCGGGTCGATTTCGAAGCACCGTCGCATAGCTTCCGCTACGATATCTGTCGAACAAGG
Source organism: Rhinocladiella mackenziei CBS 650.93 (assembly GCF_000835555.1). NCBI lineage: Eukaryota > Fungi > Ascomycota > Eurotiomycetes > Chaetothyriales > Herpotrichiellaceae > Rhinocladiella > Rhinocladiella mackenziei. The sequence goes on from NW_013550600.1 coordinate 674,246, forward strand.
TCTCATTGAACGGCCGAATAGTAGCAAGTGCCCCTTTTGTTGAAAAGGGGGTTATACCCCTATGCAGGTTTTGGGGGTGGAAATAGGAGAAGAAAAGGGGTCAACCCAACGTGTATATATACCAGTAACCTAGTAGGACCGGTTGTGTGGTAGACAGAGCATTCAATATATCTCAAGTTGTTCCCCAGTTTGACAATGTCCAGGAACAGGGTCCTCAACAAGCCAAGACGATTTTGGCAAGACTAAGCGCTCGCTTGGTTTTGGTGGCGCTCGTCTCGTCTCGTCTTAGTCAAGACGAGACTAAGACGAGCGAGCTTGTCAGGGTGGTCCATAGACTGGATCCGATGGGCGACGGGGAATTTCATCGGATCCAATGCGTGGATTATGTCAAGTATGATCAATCGAGCTTGTCAGAATGGTCCACAGACTGGGATTTCATCGGATCCAATCCATGGACCACGTCGATATCGAATGGAAGGCCGCGCCCCTCCTCTCCCGGCCCGGGGGAGGGGAGCACATAGTCCAAGAAAATGATTGATCCGTTGAGGGTTGGGCGGTCCATAGACTAGATCCGATGGGCGACGGAGGATTTGTCACGGGACCACATGCCAAGGATTACATAATCAAGGGTTCTTCGGCACTTCCTGCGTAGCATCCCATCTTGACTCTCTTCGTGCTACGTCTTGTACCTAGAACTCGATGCTAGCTAGAATACATTGATTGTATCCTTGACCCCGAACCCTCGCAGAATTTCATCAATCCATGAACCACGTCGAGTGGAAGGGCGGACACCCCCGGGGGACATGGTCCACGGATTGGGTCCGATGGGTGGTGATCCCGGAAAATTGTTAATCCGACGGTAAGTTAGTGGTTCGGAAAATATTTGATCCGTAGGCGTGGCTTATTGATCATGTTGATGCCGAGTACCTCCGTAGGAAGGCGCCCTTCCAGGAGTGGTTAGAGTGCCGCCGTATCCCGGAAAATCTATAATCCGACACCTAATCACGTGCTCTAATTGGCTGACCTCGTCGGATCCAATCTACGGCCCACCCAGGAATGGGTAGAATGCCGCCTTTGTCTGCCAGAACCCCCCTGATCGGATCCAGTCTATGGATCACCTGTGGACGATGTTGATCAGGGTGTCCTGTGCCGTACGATATCGACCCGTCGGATCCAGTCCATGGCTCATGAAGTAGACGACGGTGTACCCAATTAGGAAAGCAGACAACGATATATTGGCGATGTATCTAGCAAATACCGATACATTGTGCTCAGATATCGGCGATGAGAATAGAGCCGGTCTATATGGCTCGCGATTTCGACCCCTAGTCATAATAACTGTGTTGTTCTAAAAGTATAGTCCAAGTCCCGTTCTTGGGATCCCACTGTATGTACACTCGCAAAGCGCTCAAAATCAAACGGCGCTTCAAATAACAGGCCATCTAGTGTCTTCACGCGTGACACGGCTACATACGAAAGGCCTAGGCAATGCTCTCTCCGATTCAGGTTTATCACCGCTTTGGACAGTGTTAATCCCTGACTCTTATGGAGAGGAAACTGGGTCCTGTCACTGCATGTCAACTGCGCTTAAAGTCACGAAAATAGGCGACGTGCCGGGCGAGAGAAAGCGGGCCCGGGCCTGTATGTGGTTGCTCTTATTCCTCCAAAACGGGCGCGTCCCCGTCAGATCGGAACCCTTGGGCACAATCTGAGGGAGGAGGGCATCGCGGACCAGTAGGGCTTCCGTCAGCTCTTCCCGGCTGAGATCCTTGGGACCGGACGCCTCCGACACGTAGAAGCGGGCCGCCCCGTTGGCCTTTCGACGCATGAGGAGGTTGAAGACGAAAAACCGCCAGCGCGGGTGCCGGCCGAACCTGCCGTCGTGAAAGCACGTCGGATGTCGCGCGTAATCGGTCAAACTCACCTTTCGTATCCGGGGAGTGTTGAAATCGGCCTGGCCCGTCGGATACAATGTCGGGAAGGCCATGGCAAAGATCCGATCTTTGCCCGACGCTTCGTCGATGGGGGTCTGTCGAATCGAGGGGGCGGGAAGGCCGGCAGGGGGGGAATTCCGGCTGGCGATCTCTCTCACGATCAGGTCCACCTCAGTCGTGGTGATATTGAGATTGGGGACCATCGATTGAGAATCCGGCGGGAGCAGCTCGGCGGACACCGGTTGTTCGGGCGCGGGGGGTTCCTCCTCCATACCCGTATCGTCGATCAGAGCGAGAAACGATGAGGATATGTCGTCATCGATCGGGAGAGCGTCGATCCGATCCGGGGAATGGTGACATACCGGTAATCCGGGTGGTGGGCCTGGAGAAACCGCAGCCAGGTCATGGCATGTCCCTTTCGAACCCGAAAATCCGACCGGAACTGGCGTCGATAGCGGAGGTCATGCTCGACGACGCGATCGGAGGGCCGTAACACCACCACGTCAAGTTCCGCGGGCAGATTAGGCAGGATATCGACGGTCTTCATCGTGTTTTGCATGAAACTGACAGTGTCCCGAGTAGTGGTACTGGTGGCCCCGGTAGCGATAGACCATCATTTGCACATGCGACCGGGCGACAATCATCTCCTCGATTTGGGTCAGGGCGGGCAGATGGGCCGGCCGCTCTCCCGGGTCCATGGCGTTCTCGGCGGACATGAGAAAGGGAGTCTTGCCGCCCTGATCCCGCAAGAAACAGGCATGGCAGATGTCATTCTTCACATCCATGGAGAACCACCGTGCGTGACAGCGGCTGCAGGTCTCCATCTTGACGTGATCCATGGCGGCATGAAAACTTTGGATGGACGCCCATTGTTCGGCGAGGAGAAAGCACGAGGCTGGCGGTTCGGGTCGACGTCGGACGGGCGTCGATGGTGGAGGAGGGGGAGAGAGAGCGCGTTGAGCGAGAGGAGGGAGGATGGAAGGGGGAGGAGGCCGCCCTGGACGTGTCGGGGCTTCTGTGGGCGGTGTGGCACGCCTCTTGAACGGAATCGTCGATGGATGAGATTGGAGGAGAGGAGGCCGCCCTGGACGTGTCGGAGCTTCTGTGGGCGGCGTCGCAGGCCTTCTAGGCGGAATCGTCGATGGATAAGGATGGAGGAGAGGAGAGAGAGCGCGCGGGGCGAGGGGAGGAGGCCGTCCTGGACGCGTCGGAGCTTCTGTGGGCGATGTCGCAGGCCTCTTGGACGGGATCGTCGACCGTGACGGCTGTCGAGCCATCCTCTTTCTGCGCTTGTCTCGACAGGCGATACAGGTCGAAAAGACCTTGCTCCCGGAGGGGGCGGAGGCATCTTTGAGAAAAAAGGAGAGAAGACGCTTTTGGAGACAGGAGGAGCAGTATTTGGCATCTTCGTCGGACATGACAGGAGGAGGAAAGAAGGGTGGCAACGTGTCGAGGAAACACGAAGGCGCGCACGCATCGCGAGATCATGTGATTGGTGTTTTTTTTTTGACCAATCAGCAAGCGATTTCGTCGACCAATCAGCGACGACTCGAGTCACGTGAACACAATTGATCCCTAGGTCTCGCGCCCCGGGGGGGTCGGAGTCTAGAAAAAGCTCCGCTCCACGCTACGCTTTAATCATGTGAGCGGTTTCTTTGTCCAAGGGAGTGCACCCAACCGAAGCGTGATTTCGAATTTCGACTTGCTTGCTACATGTATTCCGTTTTGGATACAAAAGGATGATCGCAGTTGTAAGATCTATTGACGTCTATAGTGGCTCTGAAACCTTCTAGTCCCTCTAACTTTATCATATCTCCAGAACTGAGACTGAATCTCTGTCTATTCGTGCCGATTTGCTCGCCTCTTCCAAGTCTACCACGAGTCCTTCTGTTCTCATTCCTGTGCTTTCTTGCTATGTTTGGTCCTTAGCTTCATCCAATAAATACACCAGAACGTATGAGCTGATGGCGAAAACGACCACAATCCCAGCGTCTCGCCATCCGTCGGATTCGTTCTTGAGATTAATCGTGTACAGATAATCTGCTCCGGTTTTGTATTGGCAGACTTGACAGTTGGCCCGATCATTTGGATTAAGTAAGTGGGCGAGTTTGCCTTGGTTGCTGTGGAGGTAGTCGGAAAGATATTCCTGGCACGTGACATTGCCGGGGGTGTCGAATGTTGATAATTCATTCTCCTTACAGGCGACATCCGTATCCCAGAGAGTAAAAACAAGGATAGAGGACATAATATATTTAAATGGGTTGATATAGTAACACCAATAACGCCAGAATGCCTGGATTTGGTCGTAGGGCACGAGGACGCCGCAGAACGACACGAGGATTCCAATCAGAAGAGGGTTGACCAAAGAGGCGAAGACTGCGTTTGGGGCATACGCCGCAACGAACTGCCCGATGCCTGTGTACACAAATTCGTAGAAGAGCATGACGAAAAAGGTGCCCCCGGCACTGTTGCTGTTGTTGGGGAAACCGACTGTGTAGTACCAGCAGACAAAGTAGAGGACGGCACAGATGCAGAGATATGGGATCTCGGAGACGATCAAAGCCGTGACGAAGGCTTTCCAGCTGTACATTTTGGCTTTCTTCTCTCGGGCTTCGAAAATGTCCCGGCGTTCGATGAACAGGGGTTGAAGTTGGTTGATGACACCGGGAGCGACAAAAATGAAATTGAAAATGGTGAATAGTTTCAGCTGGAGGTCGCCGACGCCTTCGCCCACCCTCCAGAATGAGAAGCCGTTGAAAAGGGCGGAGCCGACGTGGAGAGCAAACTTGTTGTTGGTATAGTCCGTATTGCGGAACAAAGCCAGATTCATCCGTCGAGTTACAATCTGGATCTGCGACCACAAAGGCATGGCAAATTCAAAGCCATCGTCGTGTGTCCCGGGAGGTTTGGATGCGGCCTTGTTGATCGTGTCGTCAAGTTCCTGGGCCACTTTCTCATGTTCGGCCGAATCCAGCCACACTTGGGCCCAATCGCGACCCTGAGACAAGTGGCCGGAGACGACATCGATCATAAATTCGGCCGGATTGGCATTGGGTGGGCAAGAAGCTCCATATCGTCCGAAATACTCCTTAACAGTAGCCCCATTGTCACCAATATCTCCAAAATACACGGTTTTCCCGCCCTTGGCGAGTAAGAGCAGTGTGTCAAATTGGGCAAAGAGTTGAGCGGATGGTTGGTGAATGGTCACCAGGACCGCTTGACCGACGTCCGCCAATTTGCGAAGAAATCGTACAGTATTGTACGCAGACTGTCCATCAAGTCCTGAGGTTGGCTCGTCGAGAAAGATAAGAATGCTAGGCTTGGCGACGAGCTCGACACCGATTGTGACTCTTTTCCGCTGTTCGACGGATAATCCGGCTCCAGGAAATCCAATCAAGGTATTCTCAATGTCCTGAAGTTCTAAAAGACCGATAATAGTGTCGACGTACCTAAGCTTCTCCTCCCGTGAGACGTGCCGTGATTGTCGGAGTAAAGCCGAAAATTCCAGTGCTTCACGAACTGTGGCGTAAGGCTCGTGGACGTCAAGCTGTTCGCAATACCCAGCACAACGCTGGAACGAAACAGGAAGAGGTCGGCCATCGACTAGGATCGAGCCATGAATAGTTCCTTCGGTTTTCCGCTGGGCCAAGACGTCAAGTAACGTGGTCTTTCCGGCCCCAGAAGCTCCCATCAAAGCACCCAGCATCCCCGGTTTCACCCATCCTTGTACATTGTCAAGGAGCTTGAGATCACCGTGAGGCGTCTTGACTGTATAGGATAGATTCTTCCACGTAAAGACCGAGCTGTTTTGTATCAGATCCTCCTCGGTGTTCTTCGAGTCGGTGCCACGCTCTTGAAGAGAGGAATCTGAGCTGATGACTTGCTTTTCTGGCGTTTGCGATTCCTCATCTTGGAGGATATGACGAGCCAGGTGGACATTCTCCCGAGGAATCAGAATTTTGCTGCCGCTCTCGGAATCAGATTTCCATCTTGAGGTGAAGAAGATCGTAATCGCGACAAAAAGGGCCCACCAGGCCCATATGATACCAAAGTTGCGCCAGACGTGCGAATGACCGTACGAAAGTGACTTCAGATAGGCTTCTCCGGCGACGAAGGTCTCTCCTTGGACTGCGCCGGCAATGCCTGCGCAGGACTGATACTGGGAGTCTGTATATCCTTCCCCACTTGGTACGATATTGGTTCCAACGCAGGGAATGATCTGATTATGGAACTCGCTGGACATAAGTGAATCAAATCCATAGGCCAAAGGATCAATCCAGAATATCCAGACGAACCAGGGGTGCATGTCGGGTTTGGCGATCATATAGCCGACATACATGATCAGGGCAGCAATCAAGAAACCAGACACCTTGGAGGCCGCATCGAAAGTGGGAAAAGCTGCACCAACTGCACGGAAACAAGCAGTCATGCACTGAAGAGCGAGCGCAGTCAGTTTCTGTTTAGGATAAGACTAGACGCAGTAACACAAGAATGCTTACCATTGTAGCAGCGAAGACAACCACCCAAAAGGTGAAGAATTGGCCCGCACTCGCCCCTAGACCAACCATCCAGTAGAGAATGACTGAAAAAGTTGTGACCTGTACCAGCAAAGGCACGATATCTGCCGTTATTTGAGCGACACAAAAAGCTGCCGGCTGATGCAAGGCGAAGGACTTGTGCTTGGCCATGACCGGGCGCCCGGAGAAAGAGTCGGTTACTTCAGACATGCTCATCAGAGAGTTGTATAACAAAGCAAAAAAGAGAGCGCCACCCTTGATGAAAAGGCCTGCGGAATTTCCGGGAGCATTGTAGAAAAGCGAACCGGCAATCAGCGCTTGAACGATGGTGGAGATCTGTTTGATGAAGAATGTCGCTTTGTCGCCGGCAATGATTTGATACTGACGAATGACGCAAGCTTTTATCTGTGTCACCAGACCGGTTGTCAAAGGGCTGGTACGAGGGAGCCTCTTGTCTTTTTCGTAGGTGACGGATTCCTGAAACGCCTTGGTGTTCGCCTCGGTCAACGGCAGACTAGGGAACTCGTACTCGGCCGACATATGCTCGCAAATGTGAGATCTCTCGTAATGCTGGAGGAGCTCGTCGGCATTTCTGGGAAATTGGCTGTCGTGGCCCGGTCGGATCTGTCTTTCTGTCGGGACAGTGACCCCCGTCAGAAAGTCTGCCACATTTGCCCCTTCAGGGCAATGGAAGCCAAGGTCTTCCATAAAAGGCTTTGCCTCTCGCATTGGCCCATAGTACACTTGCTTCCCGCCATCTAGCACCAGAACTTTGTCGAAGAGGTCGTAAATGCCATTTCCCGCTTGATATAGCGTGACAATCGTAGTCAGGCCGAGGATGTCGGTCATAGCTCGAATGGCTTTGGTGTATTCCAGGGCTGTACTTGCGTCGAGGCCTCTGGTACTGTTGTCCCAGCAAAACACCGATGCTCGAGTGGCCAGGCACTCGATAATGGAGACCCGTTTTCTCTCCCCGCCAGAAACTCCTCGAACGAATTCATTTCCGACTTTGGTATCGCTTGTGTGCGCGATACCCATGGATTCCAGCAGGAAATCCTTGGCTTGTTGTTGATACTCTTTCGCGGACTGAACGCCATTTGGGATGTGAAATGGGACTTTCAATCGTGTAGCAAAATCGATGGTTTGGCCCACCGTCAACGTGGGAAAGAAAAGTTCTTCCTCGGTGTTCATCACAATCTGGCCCCGGTAGTGCTTCGCTTCCAGATGACTCATTGATCCGTACCAAACCTCCCCAGAAACTGACGGATATCCGCCTCTCCGGTTGGCCAGCATCTTCAGCAAAGTAGTGCACCCAGAGCCTGGACGACCAAGTACAAGCAACATTTCGCCTGGTTTAACGCAGCCATGGGAACCATGCAAAATAGTCTTGAGTGGTGTTTCTCGTCGAGATTCTTCAAATAACTTCGGAAGATTGAACTGTGACAAGGTATTCTCTTGAATGCTGGCGTCAGAGCGGGGAACTCGAACAGTCAAATTGCACCAGGTGACTCCCAACTTTCGTTCTCTGTTCGAGGCTGAATCCCGCTGGTGATAGGACCTGACTTGCCCAGCCAGTGCCCAGTCATCTTCACGCGTCGAGGTAGGCTGCATGTCATTGTACAAGGTTTCATTCGATTCCGAGGGCATCTCGGTTCCTCCAGGGTGAGGGGGAAGCGAATCTTGGGATAGAGAGTGTAGGGCTCCCATATCCTTGGGAGCATTCATCCGGAGCAGTATGTGAGGAACTTGTTGGACGGATTGGGTACTGGATGAGTTGCCATCTTCATTATATGTATTGGGGCCTGGTCGGAATCGGGGACAAAACAACCCAGGTTCGAAGGGCCCTGAATGCAATGTTGTCATGTCTTTTCTGCTCCAAGTGGAACGGAATAATGCACCAAATCTCCCCAATCATTACGCGTCCACCACACAAAGCCAATCTGCCCTCAGCAACTTTTCGATGGTTGATGTGAAAGCCATCTTCATTTGCCACTCGGGATTGAAACGCGTATGAACGGAATCTGGAAACTATCGGACTCCGAATGGATCCCCCAGACGAACCAAAACTTTGGTAGCCACAGGAAACGTGGTAGGATTTGAATTTCAGGCCTTATCGAGACAAACTCACAAAGATACGCGAGGCTTGACTTGATGCTTTGATGTTTGAACCGAAATGCCGCTGACTAAGCGGCAAATTGTCTTGCACATGACCCGTCGGTCCCTAGCCTGAAATTATTTTTGCACCAGATATCATTCCGGTTAATGTACATTTTTGATAAGCCGAATGAACTACTCCTTGAGGATGCTTCATCTAGGGGGCCCAATTTGTTGATCTCGAACACCCCCAAGAATGCTAGACGATCACTCGGCACCTGACACTCTCGCTCCTTTGCACTGCGCGCAGCCAAAGAGCGTCGAGGACCTCCCCTTGAGACCGCGCCTATAACTATGTCAGATACAACAAGGTTTTCTTCACCTGCGGCCTCGGGGAACGAAAGCCCGACCAGCAGGCGGGCTCTCCGTGCATGTGACTCCTGCCATCAACGAAAGGTATTCATATCAGATCAAGTCGAGCAAGACGTCGTTCTCTGTCCTGGCCTGCGTTGAATTTGTCTGATCATCGACAGATAAAATGCGATGGGGTCAAACCCCGGTGCAATTGGTGTATGCACCACGGCATTATTTGTACATTTACCAGAAAGCGCGGGGGAAAGAGGAAACAAAATCGCGCCAAGTTCGACAATTTCATGCAAAGCTCCATATGTTTTCTGTTTGTCAATTACACTGTTGCTGACCGGTAACATTGGTAGGAAACTGAGAGAGACGAATCTTCTAGAGCGGATGGAGCGAATCGAACGGCTCTTAAGCAATGATTTTGGAAACTTGAACGGTAAGGCTTGAAATTGCAGCATCTATAGACTCTGGCACATCTCATTCAAGTGCAGGGAAAATTAACCTAGCCTTACGCGGCTCCCATGCTGATGAACCAAATCCACCAGACTCGAGCTCTAGCAGTGCTGATGCGTCTGGAAGTCCAAATTTGCCGACCGTTGGGCGAATTTATTGTGCTGGATACAGTCTTGGGGATATCAATCTATTCCATGGCGTTCCTTTTCTATCACGACAGGGGCAAAAATGGATTGTCTTTCAGTCCGAGGAAAATCAGGGCATAAGCCACCACCCTTTGTGGCAGAATCATCAACAAACGTGGCCCAATTTTTCATCTTTCGGGGACCTGTCACATTGGACAATGACCGAGCTACCACCACGAGACACCCTGAAGCGATACCTAGAACTCTATCAAGAGTCACCACTTTCGAGCATTTTTCCCATTGCAGATCCAGTTTTGTTTCCGATGACCGTTGAAAGAGCCTATGGGCAGAACATATCTAAGTCCGACAGCAATGTAGCCGCCAAGGCATGCATCTACGCGTTCCTGGCATTTACGTCGATGATCGAGAACCCTGAAAGGAAATTGCCCGCTGTCGACATCGCTGGATGTTTAACAGCATCAAGCCAAATGCTTCTACCTGATGTTTTGAACGCACAAGCCAGTACTGAGGTAATCGACACTTTGATAATGATTGTATGTACTACTTACCTTTCTCTCATCCCCAAACAAGAGGACCTGTCAGACCGAGCCCAGCTCCTGTGCTGGCTTTACTTAAACGATTAGTTGACTTGCTGTACCTAAATGTTGCTAATGGACATTCGTTGAAATATTAGGCCGTCTATCATTTCTGTTGTGGAAAGATACACACGGTAGATGTTATCCTGTCTCTTGCTGTACGATTCCTATTCATGCTGGGTGGGCACCTGTACCCTGGAGAAGATGTCGACAAGATGCCCTCGGAATCACACACCATCGACATCCGGACAGCTCTTCATCGGCGCGATATATTCTGGATCTGCTACTCGATCGACAGGGAAATCACCTTCCGCACAGGGCGTCCTCCCATAATAAACGACACATCCTGCGATGTCACATTACCCAAGTATTACTTGGAGCAAACGACACCAGAATTCGCAGGAGTGCCCCGGATACCCGGGGATCTTCGCCTCAGCCTGATTAAATCCAAAGCTTATGAAAAACTCTACTCGCCACATGCCCTCCGGAAATCAGACGCCGAGCTCCTCAAAGACATTCGTGAGCTGGATCATCTGTTGGAAACCTGGAGACAATCACTGCCTCCGAAGACCCGACCTACGTTTTCATTCTCGCAGGAACTCCCAAATATATCTCCGGAGCGTGATGAGCCCAACATCCCTGCTTTCCTGCTCCGGCTCGAGTACCACCACTGCATGACGACAATTCATCAAGCGAGTAGCCGCTGCAAGAACTGGGCTGAAAATCAACGGGTCAGTGAGGCTCTTGGATCAAGCTTGGATCTCGCCCTGGAATCAAGCCGTTCTTTGTTGTTATATCTTCACTCTTCCGAACGTTTTATGATGCCCCATCTTTTCTGGTACGTACTTCCAGCCATTTTAGACCTCGAAAGATGGAGAGAAGGAAAAGCTAACTTTAACCATGATCGCTTTGATTTGACAGGGTCATAATATTTTACCCAGTATCAGCGACATTGACCATATTCTGCAATATCCTTCTCAACCCTGTGAGCGCTGCTGCGATATCCGATCTTAACCTTTTGAGAGATGTTTGCAAATATGTCCGGCTCGCTGAAAGCAATAAAAATTTATCAGGCATACAACTCGGACATCTGAAGCAGATGAAGGAGTTCAGTGACGAATTGGAACAGCTGGCCACGAGTGTCGTGCTCCAGAGTCGACAGGATGTGGCCTGAGACTTTCAACAAAGTGAAAGGGAGCTTTGGTGGATAATCTGACCAATATTGACAGGGCCACAATATTTGCCGAGTCTTCTGGTTGGCGAAGGAGTCTGGTCTGGCTTATATGAGTGTACGACCACCGGTGGTTTCGTAATCAAGACAGAGGTTTGACGAGGCTGTCGTTTTGGGTGGGGGCTGTACTTTTTCCTTGCCCTCGTATCATAATACTTCAATGATTTTATCAACAAACCTCTTTTGATTCTGGACCTGGAAGAATGTACTCGTACACTCACCAAGGGAGGAAAAGCGCTATTCAACCATGCTTGATCACCTCGACAATCATCCAACCCACCATTTCTGAGTCTCCGACACCACTTTGACCTCCACTAGATGATCGTTAGTGCTAATACCATCTGCAGAAGATGCCGTCTCCCCCATCTCATTGTCCTCTTCGCCCTCGAAAACTGCATCTAGCTCCATGGCGCTATCGTCCTCATCGTCCAAGAGAATCTCAAACTCCACCATCTCTCTCCGACAAACATGAAGCACGTCTTCAGTTGAATTAGTGCTCAGCCGTTTAGAGTCAACATTCCGTGTCTCGGACTCGCTTGGCACCGACACAAGCAGACCAAAGGGCAATGCGCTGGTATGGCTCCCCAATCCATTCACCCGATATTCAACATCTTCCAACAAAGCCTTCAGTTCGATTTGTGGCATCAGAATCGCAAATTTCCCGGTATTCCCCGATCGCCTCCATTCAACCAGGTCTTGGGAAGCTTCCACCTCGAGTATCCTATACTTGTATCCGGCGACGCTGAGCACGACATTCCACGGACAGGTGTTTCGGTCCATATCGTCGATCTCAAACTCTAGTCCGCCCATCTCAACAAGAATTCCCAGGTCCTGATCCTTTTGTGAGACATTCCCACACCCCATACCGTCGATCCAATTTCCTCTGTCGTCCCTCAACAAACTTTTCACCATCCATCCCGACCCCCGTTTGCCGTAAATTGGTCGGTTGCAGAACAGGATTCCTGCTGGAATTTTCGCCGGTTCCAGAACCTCCCAAAGCCTCATCATCCTCTCCTCATCCGGAACCAGCTCCCCCTGTTTATCTGACATGACGGCAGCAGGCTCTAGTCCGAGCAGCGTAGAAAGGCATACCGCCTCATCTTGCAAACGGGATGTGGTGCGCAGAGCAAGCTGACGACTCAGATAGCGGAGGTCGCTGCTAAAGTCTTGAGTGCTAGAATCCGGGGCGTCCTTACCGAAGAGCTGTAATGCGGCAGCTTCGACAAATAGATAGCCCCTCGTATATTCAAGCGGCATCAAAACCGGCTGCTTCTTGGAGGAATTGCCCAGTTCCTCCTTCGAAGCACTCGTCATACCCTCTGGCTTGGCTATTGTGTCACCTCGATTGATTCGTTTCATTTCCCGCGGGAGGCTGTCTTCGATGCCAGCAATATCCAGACTCCAGATTGCTGGAGCGAGGCCGCCTAATTGAAAATAGAGTTGTTGTGCAAGGCAAGCTTCATGATATGTCCACAGCCTTTGAGCCCAAGGCGCGGCTTTGATTCTCATCAAAATTTCTACCTGCCAAGTTTGAAGGCTAGACTGACCACAATTCCCACCTGAGACGCTCGAAAGATCGAATTCCGTCAACGTGCTATCGACCGCCAATACTGCTATGGCATCGCGATAAACGATTCGCATAGCCTTGATGGCGGCGTCTCGCGCCGTTGGCTCCAATGGAACACAGATAGTGTCAATCCAGAAAGGCACTGGGCGGCGTTCCTGCGGAACAAGAGCATCCACGAACCGTTGGAGACGTCTGAGTTGACATAAAGGCAGTGAGTTGCTGCGACGATTCCCGAGGCCCTGAGACCAAACATGAGATATGGCAATGTATGGAAGGAGATGGCCGGAAGGGACCGAACCAAAGACCGCGTCAAAAACATTTCGGGAAGGAAAAAGCTCCTCTGATCCAGAGCATTCTGTACTTGTTTCGTGGCGGTTTGCATTTGGAACAGGATCATCACAAAGTTTAATCATATATTCCTCCACCAGGCTTTGTTGGAGGCTGTCCTCGGGGACTACGTCGTTCATTAGGCGATTCTCAAAAGGACTTCTGGGAGCGGCCGGGCACGGCCGATAACTTCTAACGCCCAGGAAAATCTCCCCGTTTGGTTTCTCAATCACACTGATAGCCGGGATGCAATTGCTTCTAACCGACTGCGCGATAAGGGCGGATGGAGTATCGTATCCGTCTTCCCTGCTTGGAACCAGCGGACAGTTATCTCCGCCGCATTCCATTGTGTGCATCGGCTCATATGCATCATTGTCGATATTTTCCAGAACGCATTCAGCTGTTGAGCACATGCTGTGATTCCCATTTGCAGCATCTCTCCGGTCGATGGAACTGAGAGAGAATGCGACAGATCTAGACCTCAGGATTGTGCTTGCGACCTCCGTGGCTTGCCGAGGACACCATCCGGCCTTATGAAAGCGGTCCATGCAAAGAATATTGTCAGGTGCTATGGGAAGGTCACGGCCGAATATTGGTGCCAGGGCCGAGTCGTCGCTCGAGTCGACAGGCAGATAAGTCTGACGTGAAGCGGTGAGAATTGTCTCCCGGAGCATTGCAGCTGATTCAGTGATGACTTCTATCATCCACAACTCAGATCGTCGAGTCTGGTTCGCTTCCTGATTTGCTTGTAGCGTCTCGAACAGGTCGACAGCAAACTTCTGGAGTACAAAAGTCAAATTTTCCGACTCTTGTATAGCATTGTCCATCTGCATATATTTCTCGACTTTTGCCGCATCCATCAATGTCGCTTGCTGAATGAAAATATCCTCAAGCTCCGGAAGAAGCCTTTTTGTGGTGAGCACCACCTGCTTCTCATCGCTGCGGTCTATGTAAATCTCCATGTCCAACAACTTGCCGGCAGCGGAGTAGGCTGATGCCAGGAGGCCAAAGAAGCACCGTGCCTGGTAAAAGTCGAGGATGTCAGTCATTCTGGAGAGGGCTTCGGGAGTTGTCTCTTCATCGTCTTTTGAAATCTCAAAAAGTGGCCGACCATCGTCGTCAAAATCCACTTCCACCCGGATCCTGCCCTGGTTGAGAACGACAGGTTGAAACCTCTCTGAAACAACGAATGGGATTTTGATGGGCGAGTGGGGGCTTCTCGTGGCCTGAGGAATATGATCCATGATGACTGAGTGCAAACACTGCTGCACGCTTTCATGGTGTCGGGGAAATAATGATGAAGAAAGTTGTTTCGATACGGCAAGGCTGAGATTCAGGTAGCTGGTAGAAACGCCACCTAAAAGCATGCAGCCATACTCGATACGTTACAAGGACTTCGGTCTGTTCTATGCGTTTCCAACCACATCGTCAGTATGTACGCTGATCAACTTCGCTTTAAATACTACTTGCTCTCAAAATAAAGTCATTTGCCCGAAAGAAGAATAGGGGGTTGTGTTGGAAAGGGGCCAAAACCTTACGACAGTGCTTATTATCGGATCATTTGTTATTCCAGTTCCGCTCGGATACCTCAAAGCAAGACGAAACCTCGCAGATAACTTCGGTATCATCGCGGCCAACTGGACCGTATTTCACTCAAGCCGCCTTTTCAGCAGGCTCGCTGGATACGACAGTTTCTGCTTTTGCTCCCTCCAAGCTCCTCCCTCTGCTTACGCCGGCCTTCTCGTGGAGATTCACGCCAGCCAAGCTTGACTTTCTCCTCCTTCCTCCTTCATTTCCTTGCTCAATTTGACGGTATTTCTTGAATGGTCGGTAAATGCACAATCGATCTCTTCCAGAATGAGGTTCCTCCTTTCAGGATAGCAGAAGTACGCGAACGGGACAAAGAGGGAGTTCAGGAACATTAATACGAGGGAGGCTGTCCAGGCCAGACGATTGATAATGACCGGTGTGATCATCGCCACGAAGAAGTTCTAGAGCCCTAAAATTCCGTTAGTTAGGGAGGGTTTCTTTCCGAACGAAACAAGAAGAGAGTGCCTGATGGAAGGATAAGGTTGTTAGGATTCACAATTGACGAGATACCATACGGCAGCACTTTTGGTTCGCACGTGGAGAGGAAGGATTTCGGGAACACAACTGTCACTTTGTCAGCCTAGTCCGGGAATCACATAGGGAGGCTACCGAAGCGCCCAACACCACCATGTACGTGAAGAACGCGGCGATGACAGCTGAACTTGTCGCTTGCCTCTCGACAGAAAGCAACAGCACACTCACCATCATGGACACGCGGAGGCCAATAGAACCCCATGTCATAAGTGGGCGATGTCCCGAGCGATCTACGAAGAAAGTGGGATCGAAAGGCCCGATCAAAATCATGCACTGGACACAGCCGCTGATGATGAGGACTAGATTGTAAGACAAGCCGACGTTCACTTCCAAAGACGTGGACACGAAGTAGACTTTGGAAATGGAGTCAGTGGAATTTCCCCGGCAGGACCAAGGGGGGATAGACAAGATTGATACCACCAATTTGGTTCATGAACTGCAATTCCATATGCGAGCAGCACACAGCGACCGGCGTATACCTTGTCCGTAGTAAAGACCTTGCTCCACCGATACTCGCCATGAAGGGGCTCCATAGCGAATGCTTCGAGGATTTCAGTTTGCTCACCGACAATCTTAGGTCGTCCGAAGACCTGTCATAGACACCGCACAGAATTTGGAGGGCTGCCTCCTCATGGCAATCTCGTTGATAACAGTAACAAGTACTTTCTGGGAAACCGAAGACAAGGAAGATGACCACAATGGCGAAGATCATCTGACAAGCAATCGACAGTCTCCACGTGATGCCAGTAGGTGACGAGATGAAGAACATGCCATAATCGAAGTATGCGGTCACAACACCCACACCAACGAAAAGCGATTCGGAACATACAAGCCGTCCACATCTCTAGTCAGCTTGACAACCTTCACTTGAACAGGGGGGCGATGGAGTCAATGCACTCACCCGCGGCTTCCTTGTGCAGCATTCGCCAGACTGATTATTTCAACACTTGCAAGATTTTCCATCCGCAGCGAAATAGCTCACGGCTAGATTCTCCATCTCGTACTTTGCCCCATTTCGTCGGGTCAGCTTTCGAGATACAAAGGACGCAGATCATACGCTTTGCGTAGGATGTTTAAAGAATGTCAAGAATAGGCGTGAGCAGTGACTATAGAAGAGATCTGATGGAGCCGAAGGTATTGAGATATATTGCATAAAGCGGCGTGACTAATTCCCCAGGGTGTAGTCACGTGACATTCACGTGACATAGAGACACTTACAAGGGTTGTGGATGGTTCCGATGATTGACAGAGGATGATGCGTAGCGGCGTGTTGTTTGGATGTCGAGTTATCAGTCATGAAGGCCAAGTTGTGGTTCTGAAGAAAACACAGCGTATTGTTGGATGGATGATTGTTAACATCTTGAAACATTATCGCGGCATACGAAAACAATTCAGAACGTAAAACCTTGAGTAGAACATATTTTCTCGGATAGGATCATCGTCTACCGTAATCTAAAATTAATTTGGACGACGGTGTTCAGTATCTTAACCTGCATGAGCGAGCGATACATTTAGTTTGAGTTTCCTAACATGGCCATCTGACCGCCTTGAGACAGCTTTTGCTTCCCATGTGGATTTCGACTTTTGGCTTCGTTTCGGCCTCTGCAATGATCTCGGCGGCTGTCTTCCCATCAGCAATTAGACGTGGTCAGTAGCCATTTTCGGAATTGAGCGGTGGGTTAGAGTCAGTGTTTGACGTTTGCGAAGAAAGAGATGGTTCCTCGTAGTAAGCCCCAAAACCGCGTTGCGCGCTACAGCTTCCGGCAAGGCAGAATTTGTGCTTGACCACAGTGCTGCAGCGGAGAAGAACGACTTCAACCAACTGGAGCGACGCAACCATACCTAAAATCCTAAAAATCCCACCCGGAGGAGGGGTCATGATATGTGATATGTAAGTTGAATGCCCTATTTGAATGCAAATCTAGTTCTCGTGGCTTTTGGAATAAGATGTCTAACATGCCAGTCCTCCAGCACATCCTTGTCATAGGAGCCGGAGTCTTCGGTCTCTCGACCACTCTGTCCCTTCTCTCCAGCCCCACATATAAATCAACCCGAATCACTGTCGTGGACGGGTCTCCTTCTCTTCCAAATCCCTCCGGGTCGTCCGTCGATGCCAGCCGCATTGTGCGCGCCGACTACGGGTCCAAACACTATTGCCGGCTAGCTCTTGAGGCGCAGGAACGCTGGCGCGATAAAAGGAAAGAAGCATGGGGTGGAGAAGACAGGTATCATGAACCAGGCTTCGTGTTGAGCAGGGAAGAGGACAAAGATGCATATCTGAAAGAGGCGTTGGCCACTGTGCGGAAGCTGGCGGCAGAAGATGACCAAGGCAGGGCTGACCTAAACAAGATCAAGCAGCTAGAAGGACAAGATGAGATCAGAAAAGCCACTGGATATGAGGGTGTGAGCGGCGATCATGGATATGCCAATTTCAATTCGGGTTGGGCTAATGCTGAAGCGTCCGTCGCGTACGTTTTGAGAAGGATAGAAAGGGAAGGCGGCGATCGTGTGACCATACGGAGCGGTGCGCAGGTCGCAAAGTTGCTTTTTTCTGGAGAGAATTGTACCGGTGTCGAACTGGTTGGAGGGGAGGAAATCAGTGCCGACTTGATTGTCCTTGCCGCAGGAGCATGGAGTCCAACACTCATCGATCTTCAAGGCCGATGTTTAGCGACGGGCCAAGTATTGGCCTATCTCAACATCACCGAAGAAGAGCAGACAGCGATGGAGCACCGTCCGACGGTCATGAACATGAGCCGTGGCATGTTCATCATTCCACCCCGAGGAAAGGAATTGAAGATTGCACGACATGGGTATGGCTACAGGAATATGGTCCAAGTTCCAAGGAAGAATCTTCAACCGGAACTCCCGAATGGCGATATCAATGGGGACGACGGTGAATTTATCGATGTAAGCGTACCAAAGGTGGGGATTTCCGTTCCTCTCGAAGCGCAGGAGGCATGTCGTGAAGCACTTCGAGAGCTTGTGCCGCACATGGCAGACCGGCCATTCTCTCGGACGAGGATATGTTGGTATTGCGACACGTAAGTTTCACTCTTTTCATTTGCCAACCAACCAATCTAACCCACCCAGACCGACGGGGGATTTCCTGATAACGCGTCATCCGCAATACAGATCACTCTTCCTGGCAACCGGGGGGAGTGGTCACGGCTTCAAATTCTTCCCTGTGATAGGTGACTACATCGTCGACGCGATCGAGGGAAGACTCGAGCCTGGATTGGCGGAGATATGGCGCTGGAGGACGGATGCCGAATTGGAGGCGAGTCGTGGCAGGGAGGGATTCGTGGGCTGTGACGACGGAAGTAGAGCAGGTAAGAAAGGCATGTTGCTGGACGAGGAGATGGCCAGGGGTCAACCCAGTTGATATCAGACATCTGGCTGCGAACGTTCAAGCGGTGATGGGCACTGCAGATATAGCAGCAAGCAGTAGCCGCAGCCTGGTCCCTTGTCAGCGTCCAAGAAGCATTAAAGGTAACATGTCACAGGACCGCAGACTCGAGACGCGCAGTGTAGGTAAACAAGATTTGACTTGCTTCATCCTGTTCTCGGCCAGTCTCATCCCCTATCTGTCTGCTGTCACAGATAATCAAGGTATTCTGACGTTAATTTATCTGTGTCTTCCGCTGGATTGCCTTTCACTCTCCTTGTTCGACTGCACAGGAGTGACTGCGATCGCTAATGCTTCGTGAATCAACAATCTCGAGCCGTAAAGACGAGCGCATTCGAGAGGAATAGGGACAATGATTCTTCGTCACTGATGACTATACATCACCATCCACAAGCTAGGACAGATGGCTCCGCTTGTGCCTGGCATGAAGAATCATTTCTTTTCTCCTAGAGAGGGCTATGTATGACTGTCTTTCAATCTCTCCTGCTCTTGTGTTTCGTTCAACCCATCACTCGTTCACGCACAATCGACTGACCTTTGTTCGTCTAGGACGGAGACCACCAACGTGGCTCTCATTTCGAGACTGACAAAAAATTCGGCTCCCCTAAAAACATGACTACTGCACACCGACCTCTCCGATTCCTACCGGAAAGAGAGCTCCCATCCTGCCAAGATTCGGTCCCGAGTCAAGGAGGATGCACGTCGATAAATGATGATCCCTCATGCGAGGGACGAAAAGTACTCTGCTACAGGACAGCATCAATCCAAGATGCCGCCCTGGTCAGAAGACAAAAACAATTTTCGGAGGATGAAATATCATATTGAGCTATCATGCAATGCTGCCGCTACACTCATTTCATCAGGCGGACCCGACATTCGAAGTCCCGATATCGAAACCCCTGTGCAGCACGGACAACGATGAGTAGCAACCTCCACTAACCGTCAAAAACACCATCACCTCGCTTTTTCGCTCTACAATGTGACGGGATGATATCCTTCGTCCATGTTTCCACGTCCGATTAAAAAAAGTCACGGACCTGAGCTCTCAATTCAACATCTCACATACCCGTACGAAACCTGATGTATTGCCGGAAAATATTGTCAATGGCCTTTGGACCCGACCACGATGCAATTGGAATCGAAAAAGGGAAATAGTAGAGAAGCCCCAGACGGTTCCGAAATCGACCAGCGCCGAATACCGCCAATGTCCTTTGTGTCGATGAAGACCCATGTCTAGTTGGTGTAAAGCCCCTGCACCTCCCCTTTTGATGGTAGGACTGGGAAAAAAAGACTAGAAGGATTTCGCTCAAAACGCCCTTGCAATGCTCATGGATAAGTCGTAACACAGGGCCTCTCCAGAAACAAAAACATAAAAGCCGAAATGACTGTAATGTAAGGGAGTGCCTAGTTCGTGATAGGTAATATCTAGGCCGCTCCGACCCATCTCCGACAAGGTGGCCATTGCCGGAAGACTAAGGATTTTTTTTTTTTTTTTTCCCTTAATTCTGTTGATACAAGGCAATGGAGTGGAAAGACCGCCGATACTGCTAGATTTAGACTTTGCGGAAATCTGAGCCGGCGTTAGAAATTGTAACTAGTATGCTAGTTGAATGATGCTTACCGGATAGTGTCGGGTAGATCTGCTCGAACGCCTGGTAAATCTCCTCTCGAACCTTGGCTCCAGTGAGTACAATCTTTCCGCTGACAAAGATCAACAAGACAATCTTTGGTTTGATCATGCGGTAGATGAGACCGGGGAACAACTCAGGTTCATACGAGCTGAAAGGGTGATGTTTTGAAGCAAGGCCTTCCAGTCGGATGGGGAACTTGATGTCGCAAGAACCGACAATGTTCTGGATCTTGAAGTCGGTGAATTTGGCGTTGAAGCCAAGTTTCTGGATGATACGAGCATACTTGCGGCTGGCAAGCTTCGAATCATCTTCCGACTTGGCCCCCGTAACCACCATCTTGCCCGATGCGAAGATCAAGGCGGTAGTCTTGGGGTCACGAATACGCATGATGACGGCGGCGAAACGCTGGAGATGTTAGTAGGTAGAGATGATTGTTTGGGGGTGGGGGATGAGGCGCAACCTACCTTCGGATTGTACTCGGCGTTACGAGCATGAAGCGCAATGGTCTTGAGATCGAGACGACAGTCAAGGTTGACCGTAGCGACGATGTTTCTTTGAAAAGACAGAAATTGTTAACCTCTGCTGACCAAGAGCGGGCAACAAAGGATCAATACTCACTGCAGTGTGGGCACAATACCACTCACTCCAGCGCCAGGAGTCGCACTAGGAGTTTGCGGAGCCTGTAAGGCACTTCCTCCCTGCTGTTGACCATTCATCTTCCCATCTGCGTATGAGCCACCATTGAGGTTCTGTCCATCTTTCTCAGAGGAGGGCGGTGTCAAGTCCCCAGCTCCACCGGGAAACGACAGAGACGCGGGAGAGGTGAAGGCTTTGGCCTGCTGTGCGGTGGAGGGGTGAGTGGTAAGGGACTCCATGATTGCAGAGTGTGAGGACAGTAATGTGTCGCAATGAAGCAGTTGCAATTGGTATCCTTGTCGACAGTGAGGATTGCGGATGCAGTCTGGGAAGGTCAAGTTAGGATGATGTTGTGATGGAGCTGAAAAGTGGCGACAGAAAAGTGACAAGTTGGTCGGTCGGTCGGTCGGTCGGTCGGTCGGTGCGAGGCTCGACTTTGATGCAGATACCCCACTGCGCCGTAAGCAAGCGCTTTGTCGACTCGACTCCGACGACGACGGAATGACTCGATGCGACAGGAAGGTGGAGAGGTGAGCGCGTGTGACCGTACCGAGATGTGGGAGATGAACAACTCAATGTCTCCCCTACAAACAAACTGCCCTACTTCAATGTGACCGTCGGCTGAGTCTGGTCTTGATCCGGCAAGTGAGATGAGTACCAGGTTCGTGTAATTGACCGGCGCCTGGAATAACGACGATGAGGTGGGAAAGAGGAGTAGAAGCAAGATTTGTGAATTACTATTGCGGAAAGAGCAGACTGTCTAATTGTGGAATTTCTTTGTCCTTATGTCCTGTGCCCTGTTCTGAAGAGAATGTAACGGCGCGCGCAACGGTATCTTGTCTTTTGAAGATTTTTGGGGGGAGTCGCGAAGCGCCCAAGGTTATGAAAGGCACGATCAGAGGGGGAACCGAATCGTAGCCCAGACGATGAAATATGGAGAGGACTCGCAGGCGGCGTGGGGAGTGCGCTTTGATGCCTGACGATTTGGGGAGGTGGATGGCGAGGGTGCGGATTGCGGCGAGATGCCAAGCCAAGAAATGTCAAGAACAAAAAAGGGTCGGATATGTTCGCGCGGGAAGGAGGGCAAGGCGGTTTTTATACTCGCGGTGTGCGCTGAAAACCCCGCCATCGGAAAATCACGCTAATTGCCACTAATGTCGCCCCAGACTAAAAAGGGACTAGCCGCGCGTCACCTCATGCCTTATCCGCCCTGCACCTTATCTGCCCCTTTTGCTTTCTTTCATGCAACCTTTGTGCATCTCCCACGGGATTTTTGCTGCCTGCGCCCTCCCCCTAAAACATACATCATGACCACCCCCTTTTACGAGAAAGTCATTCTGCCTTGGACTCTGTCAGCGATGAAGAGAAGGAGAACGTTGGACAAACAATGGGCACTGTGTTGAGCCGGAGGATGAATTCCAAACCGATTCTTTGCCACTAGGGGTAGCAGTGTAACATGGCCTAAGCTCACGTGCTTGAAATTTTTCTATCGGGAACTGTGAATTGGCTCAACTGCTGGACCGTATTGAGCAATCCACAAAAAGTTGGGTGTTGACAGCCATTTGACTGAATACTCTGTCTCAGTGGGCGCTGGCGTCTGGTTGGTAAACTTTTTGTTCTGGTGGCAAGATGCCATGACTCACCGTCTCACCGAACGGGCGACCAGCAAGTCGATCAGGATGTGCCAGGATGTGGTTTCACATGCCGCGCAAGGCCTAGACTTGGCATGCACTTGTCCGGGGCCACCTGCAACTTCTGCTATTCGATCAGGCCAATGAACATCTGGACAGGGCGTCCACAGCCTCCCAAAACCGGTGACCCTGATACCAATCACGCTTGTCCGATATTGAGGCTGTGGGTATATTTTGACCACCCATCACGCTCGCCAAAGATACCAGTTTCAGTCATTCAGCCTCATCCTAGCCTGTCACCTACTTTATTCAAGATAAGGTTACAACGACGTGGAGGATACCATTTCTGAGCGAGACATACAGCAATCGCAGCAGTGACAGACAGGTAGGTGGTACGGACGTGTCTCGATGTTCAATCATCGCGATTATGTAAACCCCGAGAGAAGGGGACGAGTGGCTCAGCCCCAGTCCCCCTATCATTAGGCGCGCTCCGTCGAATGAGTCCCCGATCTTGTCTCGCTTCTCTCCAACGGATGGGGATTCTCCTGTCCCAGCTGCTGCCCCAGTTGACCTAAACCACGTGGAATATAATCCGATGAATCCCCAGGGTGCAACCACTTTCCACCTCTGTGACCCAGAACCCAGGGATCAGCCTCCCTTCACAAGATAGATTTGCATACACTCCATTTTATTCAGCACTGTTGAAGCTTTCGCCTGATGACGCAACGCGCAAAGGTGGAAAGCTTGCCGCTCAAGAATTTTAGCAGGTTACGGACTTGAACTGGGCGACCCGTTGAGGTTAAAGACAGACGTTCCCTTTCTTCCCACAAAAACCATTTCATTCAGCCTCGAATAGAGGACCAATCAAGCCTTAGCGAGGAAGACACAGATGGCTGGGAGAACTATCACCCCAGTCGGTTCGGGTGGATATCATTGAAACTGGTTCAACGGTGATTCCACCCATCAACTTCGGAACGGGCATTGCATCCACATGATGAGATGTCAACACCGATGCAGGAGCTTGCTAGTACTTGTCAACACTGAGAACATTCGTGCTTCAACCCGAACTACCACGCATCCAAACGTATTCACAGCGATGCTTTTGGCTATATATATGAAGGTCCGCCATCTCAAGCTCTTTGAATGTGCTGTCACGTGATGCTATAACCCGGTCCCTCACCACCTTGGGGAGTCTGCCAATTGATGTCCTGATCTGGGACCTTGATATCGCATGTCTTACAGTGAATGCAACTGTGAACATGTAGTCAGCACCGAAGTTCATCCCAGCTAGAAAAAGGGGACGGCTTACTTCTGAGAATTAATCTGAAACCGCACACCAATCTCCTTTGTCTCATCCTCCACATACTCATACACCCCAGCAGGGCAAAACCGATTTTCCACGCCCTTGAACTTCGGCCATTCCTTCTGTGCATGTGCATCCCAATCCTTGACCTGCAAATGCACAGGCTGGTCTTCCTCATGATTCGTCCCTGTTCGTGAGACGCTCGTCAAGATATCAAAGGTAATCTCACCATCAGGCTTGGGGTATTCGATCTTAGGGCACTGGTCTGCCGATTTCGTCGCTGCGTAATCTGGCTGTTTGTGCTTGAGTGTCCAAGGCATCTTGCCGCGGAAGATGAATGCCTCAAGGCCCGAGTACATGATGCCACCGTAGATGCCGAGTGGGTTGTGGAATGACGGTCGCATGTTCCGCACTGCTTTGAGTTCGGGCCATATCCAGCTTTCACGCAGCGAATCCTCGTATTTGTACAAGAAAATCGTGCTTGACTCATTGTTGCTGTTGAGTGCCGCGTACGCAGCTTCCGCAGCAAGCATGCCAGACTTCATGGACGTGTGTGTTCCTTTGATCTTAGGCACGTTGAGGAATCCTGCCGTGTCGCCGATCAGGGCGCCGCCCGGAAACGAGCATTTGGGTATAGACTGGAAACCCCCTTCGTTCAAGGCACGGGCTCCGTAGGCAATGCACTTGCCGCCTTCCAGCACGGATTTGTAGAATGGATGCAGCTTCATGCGCTGGAATTCGCCGTAGGGAGAGATCCAGGGGTTGGAGTAATCGAGCCCGACAACAAGGCCCAAGCTCACCAGGTTGTCACCGAAGTGGTACATCCAGCCACCACCATAGGTATCTTTGGATAAAGGATAGCCCATGGTGTGTGATATTTCACCTTTCCTGAATTTTCCGGGCGGGATTTCCCAGACTTCCTTCAGACCCAGGCCGTAGGTTTGGGGTTGACAATCTCTCCTTAGATCGAACTTTTTCGCGACTCTCTTGGTCAAGCTGCCATGGCACCCTTCAGCCAGTAACGTCAATCGCGCATGAAACTCCATGCCTCGTTCAAAATTCGACCTGGCCTTGCCATCTCTTCCCACTCCCTGGTCATTGGTGGCGACGCCCTTCACAGCTCCTTCGTGGTTGTATAAGATCTCTGCCCCCGCAAAGCCAGCATAGATCTCCACGCCCAATTCCTCCGCTCTTTCGCCGAGCCACTTGGTGAATTGACTCAGACTTATGATGTAGTTGCCCTTGTTGTGCATCTGAGGAGGAGCAGGAATGGGTATGGCGCTCGACTGGGTCAAGAAACGCATCTTATCACCTCCTGCAGGTGTTGCACCCGCGAATCGGTTCTCATTGTCCTCTGCCAGCCAATCCGGGATCAATTCATCGATAGCCCGAGGTTCAAGCACGTTTCCAGACAGAATATGTGCTCCAACCTCGCCGGCCTTTTCCAGAACCACCACCCTAAACTCTTCATTCCCGGCTTCATTGCCCAGCTGTTTTAACCGTATGGCAGCGCTCAATCCCGCTGGGCCGGCACCCACGATACACACGTCGACTTGGTCGGATTCTCGATCGACTGTGGCAGGATCGAAGCTTTCGTCGACATCGGCATACCGACGCTGTAGGCTCGCAGATATAGAACGTCTCTGACCGGCAACAAAGAGGGGTCTCGTGGCTCGAGTCACGGCTCTTCGTTGTGAGAGGAATGTTTGCACTGGTGACACAGAAGGTCTGGAGAGAGAGCGGTACCGTTGTGTCAGTGTCGCGAGCCTCGGTAGAGGTTTGGTGATGTGTTTGGAGGTCATTACGAGTTCTGTATACCTGGACGAGAGTATGGAGGACTTTGACGGGCCTTTTGACTCGAATCACTTCAGGGCTGCTGGCCCAAGTTATGTGCAAGACGTCACGGTCGATTGAGTCGGTTAGCCTCGGTCCTGGAAACCCGACCCTTGGAAAATGGGGCCCGAAAGTGCGCCGGCTTGCGAGAATCGTCCACCAATAAGCACCAATGTGATCCAAATCAACCCCCAAGATTCATTCGGCTTTGTTTGTGTCCTCTTTCTTATTCCTTCGGCCATGGCAAAGGCGTAATGAACGTTGGTCTCTTCATGTCCCGAACTTTGAGAAATAGCAACTTCCAAGGTGCCAACAGAGGACGCGGATCCTTGCACTCAATTGGCTGAGTGGCTTGAGGGTCATCAGAGCGCAGGCGGCTCGATAACATGTACACTTCTCCATGCACAGAAAGTAAGCTATCAAAACGTATTTCTAATCTGGCACCTCGTCTAGAAATCCCCCACTCTTCCCATCAACTTATTCATTCCCCAACCCCGGAAACAGAATGACAACGTACGCGCGTGTGGGCGCCGTCACAGGGGCCAACAAGGGCATTGGCCTGGCCATCGTTCGCCAGCTTGCGCTGCAGTACCCGAAATCCCCCTACAATACCGGTCCTCTACTTATCTACCTGACGGCGCGAAACGAAGAACGAGGCAAAGCCGCGCTCGAAGAAATCAAAGGGGATCCGCAATTGAAACGTGCAAAAGCATTACGCGGTCAAGGAGGACTCTCGGATGTCAAATATCTGCCCTTGGATATAGACAGCAAGCAGAGCATTGATGAGTTTGCGACCTATCTGAGGAAAGAACACCCAGAAGGGATAGATTTCTTGATCAACAACGCTGCGATTGCGATGCAAGGCTTTGACAACAATGTGGTTAAGAAGACTCTTCACTGTAATTATTACGGAACACTCGAGGCGACACGGCAGCTTCTTCCGCATATTAGAGGCGGGGGACGTCTAGTCAATGTGGCTAGCCAGACGGGTCAGCTCAGCTCCAAATATTCCAGCGCGATTAGATCCCGATTTCGGAATGCGAAACGACCAGAAGACATCAGTCAACTCATGGAGGAATTCACCATGGCCGTATCCAGAGGGACTCATGAGAAGGACTGGCCGAGTGCTGCGTATGCCGTTTCCAAGGCAGGTGTCATTGGGATGACGAAGACCATTGCACAACAGAATGCTCAATCGGGGAGCAAGACGTTGATTAACAGTTGCTGTCCAGGCTACGTCAAGACAGACATGACTCGAGGTGGAGGAACGATGACGCCAGATGAAGGGGCGCAGACTCCGGTGTTGCTTGCGCTTGGAGATATTAAGGGCGCCAATGGGGAATTCTGGCAGCATAAGCAAAGAGCCAATTGGTGATCTGCTGTCCAGAGCCGTTTAGAACCCCCTCTTAAATGGACACCCTCTCTAATTCGGCCAAAAACCGCATATACAGTATTCCTGAATTGGTCCCGATCGAATCCATTGTCCATCGTCCCGATAAGCCCGGTGGTTGTGACCTTCAATCGTTGTCAATGTCTTTTCTTAAATCCGCGATACTGCGTTGTATTCACATAATCAACCAAGTCGCGAACCAATGATCTCGCGTTGCGTCAGCCAAGGACTCGTCAAGGCGCCCGCCCGGGGGTTTGACCGATTCCATCCGTGAGCAGAGAGAAAATTTTGCCCAGACACAGATGGACTTTGCGGGCGCAGATAGATCCTCGAGGCCACACTGTAAGCAGCGTGCAGATCCAGCCTTCAGGCTCCTGATGGCACGAAATGCCGTCCGCCCAGCAATAGCTTGCCACGTCTCGCAGCATCGGAGGCTCAATGTTTGGGATCAAGGGTTCGAAAGGTAAGTAGGTCTTCTACTATAAATAAGAAGACACCCCTCCAAGCACTTCAATTTTTGGAATCTCAGTATCATTATCGGATCAATACCAAAATGACTACCCGTTACGCTCAAGCCCACCTTCCCACTCTCCTCGCCGGACCTGGTGATGCCCGTCCGACTGCTTTAGACATCATCAAGGACAACGACTTGGAGAATGCTCTCGGCGACAAGATCATGCTCGTGACCGGCACATCCTCCGGCATCGGTATTGAAACTGTGCGCGCTCTCAAAGCCACCGGCGCAAAGATTTATGCCACCGCTCGCAACCTGGAGAAAGGCCGTCAGGCTCTTGCCGGGGTCCTGGAACCGGGCAAGGTCGAGCTTCTCGAACTTGATACGGCATCGTTCGCCAGCGTTCGCGAGTGCGCAAAGGAATTCCTGGCCAAAGAATCAAAGTTGAATGTCCTCATCAACAATGCTGGCATCATGGCCGTGCCAGAATGCAGACTGACCGAGGATGGGTACGAACTGCAGTTCCAAACCAACCACCTTGGCCACTTTTTGCTGTTCCAGCTGTTGAAGCCAACCCTGCTGGCGTCTTCGACCCCGGAATTTGCCTCCCGCGTCGTCAGCGTCTCGAGCATAGGCCATCGGCAATCGCGCATTGTCTTCGACGACCTCAACCTCCAAAAGCCGGGCGCCTACGCCCCATTCGTCAGCTATGGCCAATCTAAGACGGCCAATATTTACATGGCCAACGAGATCGAACGTCGCTATGGTGCCCGCGGCCTGCACGCCTGGTCTCTACATCCCGGTGGCATCGACACCGGGCTTCAAGTACACGTCGACTTCTCTGCGATGAAGGAGATTCCAGAGATCCAACGCGCCATGAAGTCTCCCGATCAGGGCGCCGCCACCTCCGT
Organism: Rhinocladiella mackenziei CBS 650.93; assembly: GCF_000835555.1. Taxonomy (NCBI): domain Eukaryota; kingdom Fungi; phylum Ascomycota; class Eurotiomycetes; order Chaetothyriales; family Herpotrichiellaceae; genus Rhinocladiella; species Rhinocladiella mackenziei. The sequence continues at coordinate 702,772 of NW_013550600.1, forward strand.
CTTGGCCGCCGTGGATAAGGAGCTCGAAGGCCAGGGCGGAAAGTACCTCGATGATTGTGCTGTCTCTCCACCGGTCAAGCCTGAGTTGGCCTCCGAGCTCGGTGCACCTGGCGCCGCCCCATGGGTGTATGATGAGGAGGACGCGAAGAAATTGTGGACTGTCAGCAGCAAGATTGTTGGCGTTGATGAGGTGTAGAGACTATTCCATGATGGTTCAATGTTATGAAGGAAACTTTCATGATCAACAGACAAGAATATACTCTCTGAGGACATCTGCAATAGCTGTTTCTATACATGCGCGTGAGTTACTAGCGAGCGTTTAGTCCCCAATGAGAGTACAATTAAATTCTATATCACCTCTCGTGAAATGAAGTGGAGCACAAATTGTGGACCGTCAATAGTAAAATTATGGTCGAGTGTAATGAGCAGAAGCAGATCTGTCCTGAGAGGGTCTCCACAAGGATAGCGGCCCAGCCGTCTGTGTAGATTTGCGACAATCAATCTCCGTGCAAGTAAAAACATCCCAATCCCCAAATAGTGCTGATCCAAGCATTCACCTAATAACTTCTAGCTAGTAAGGAGATACTGTCATTCCGTTGAGGTAAGTGAAATGAAATGAAATTGTCATGGCAATCTGTCATGTTTGAATTTCGAGGAATACCCAGAATATGGTTTCTTGAAGCCCATCCATGCATTTCAACCTACATTCCCGCTTGCAAAACTTGCACTGGGCAGGGAAAGACAACAAGGCTGGAAGAGTGTAGGTATAATAATCACATGAATGGCATGGGAGTCGGGGGAAGAAGGATGAAAATGGTATCGTTGGAATGCTTGAATGATGTCGATTTGCTGCAATAATCATTTTATCAATCCGCTGGTAGGGTGCGCCGCATTTGATCTTTGGAGAGGTTCCGCAGGGATCCAAATCTAAAAATATTTCCTGAACGCCTGAGACTTGGCGAAACTCGTTGGCACATGATTGTCGCACACAGAACTGCTACCTCCAAAATTCCCTTGTTTTGGATCAAAAAGTTTGTCAAGCTGCAAATTCATGAAGAAATGGACCAAAAAAATTAGACCAAAAAAAGTTTTCTCCGAGCCGGGGAATCGAACCCCGGGCATGTCGGCGGCTTTCATTGCAATTCTGGATCAGAAATGAGAGCGACAGATGTTACCTCTACACCAGCTCGGATGGAGTACTATTTGTTCGATAAAATGCAAAATTCAAATTTATGACTCTCAATTTCTCGGCAAAACGTCGGCCATGGGTAGCTACCAGCACCGAAACTTCAGGGAAGATTTGGGCTAGTCGATTCTTCGGGCGCAATCATCGCAAGAATAATCAGAAAGTCATCTTTTCTTTAGAAATGTCCATCCCGTTCTGTTGTTTTTGCTGTTGCTTTTGGCATGTCGTTCGTCTAAAGCTCATTGGCTGACCATTGGTTGCGTTGCGGAGTTGACTTTGTGTTTGGTCTTGCAGCTTTGCGTCGAACCCACATTCTCTTCCCTTCTCTTTCTTTGTCTTCTTACAGAAATCGGTCAATTTTGTGCTCACAAGGCTGCGGCGTGCCTTGATCATGCATATCCCTTAGGCCTGATACTGGAGAAACGCAGCAGAGAAACTTTGGGGGATAAATATGAATTCACGACTTACCTGAAGTGATCACCATCACGCAGAAAGCAGAAAAAGTTCTCTGAAATGCCTCGAAACATTTCATGGTGTACTATGTGAGTGGAAGATTTCGTATTTCGGAATGACACGATTTATCGCAGGCACCACCTCGAATATCAAATTACGAAGAGCACACCTCTTCATGATAACCAAACATTCTCCAAGGCTATCTTCCATGTTTCCTGTTGAACTCATCAATGACCTCCTTTGTGGTCTTAATAATCCCAAGACACCCAGGTGAGTCTGAATGGCAGCAAATGGATATTGGGTACTCCTTGACAGGCAATTGTACCACACTCCCGTCCGTCGCCGTCACAGACTGCGAGTTCAGCTGCTGGCTGACATGCTTCCTCACATCCTCTAAGTCCCAGGGCTTCTTTTTTCTGTCAATAACCAGCATCCCATCGCTGCTATATTTCACATCGCCGTACATTTCGGCCCAAAAGGGTATCCCCAGATCATTCGCGGCTTTTTCCATGTTGGTTCCGGCCAGTCCAAAGACAGGAATGCCTTTAGGTATCCCTTCCATGACAGCTTTTGCAATGTCATAGTCCCTGCACATCATACCGTACAGAACACCATGCGGCTTGACATGATGCAGCGGAACGCCTTCTCGATCAAGAAACCCCTTCAATGCTCCGACTTGATAGACAGTGATAGCGGTCAGTTCATCTGGCGACATTTTGATCTCACGTCGACCAAAGCCTGGATGCTGTCAATCGAGACTCCTTTCCATCATCTGCAACACTAGCCTTGAATATCCGGAAGTCCCGGATGAGCGCCCACTTTGATGTTATGTTCCCGACAGTTTCGCACGGTCTCCTGCATGATCAATGGGTCGCCAGCGTGGAAACCACATGCAACGTTGGCATGGTCGATCAAGGGCAGAAGCTCCAGATCCGGGCCGCACACATAGTTTCCATACTAATTTTCTGTCAGATATGGTCAAGGACTCAGCTCAAATCGCTTACCGCCTCCCCTAAATCGACATTCAGTAGCGCTTTGTGTTTGATTGGTGGAGGAGCCATGTTTATAAGATCCGGAGAAACACTTGGGGGATAAACACACCACGCTTCCTCTTGCTCCCTCAATATCTGCTTCTCCGGTCCAAGGGAACACCGGTATATCAGACCACTCGACAAGCAGTACGTCACCATGATGACGGAGATCAACGAGGTGGAGGTGTTCTCGCAAAAGATAAACTCCACTCCCCTCATATTCCTTGGGGAACCTTGTCCATCAGGTCCAATCAAGGCAAATGTTCTGCTCAAGATATCCAAGCAATTTGCAAGGAAGCTGATAATGCCAGCGTTTCTCGGATCTGCTCCAAATTCCTTCGACAAATTGTCCTACATCCTATCCTCCTCCATCCTCACGCTCGCGCGATGGAGAAGCTGAAGACATTGCTCGTCGCAAATCGAGGTGAGATTGCAGTACGTATCTGCAAAACCGCCCGAAGGCTCGGTATCAAGACAATCTCCATATACACGAGCACGGATGCCGCCTCGGCTCATGTTGGTGCGGCAGATGAAGCCGTCCTCCTTTCCGGCCCTGATGCAAAGGGATATATCGATGAAAAGCACATCGTTGAACTTGCCAAGGCAAAAGGCGCTGATGCAGTGATCCCAGGTTATGGATTCTTGTCTGAGAATACCCACTTTGCCCGCCAGGTCGCAGAAGCCGGAATGGCCTTTGTTGGACCAAGCCCAAAGTGCATCGAAGATTTTGGAATCAAACATACTGCCCGTGACCTCGCGGCGAAAGTAGATGTCCCAATCGTCCCCGGAACCAAAGGCCTTGTCGGTTCGGAAGAGGAAGCGGTCGATGAAGCAAAGAAGCTGGGCTTCCCGGTCATGCTCAAGGCTACTGCAGGAGGTGGTGGGATGGGCCTGTTGACGTGTTATGGCGAAAACGACGTTCGCCAGTCATTCAAAACGGTCCAATCTCGAGGCGAGACATTGTTCAAGAACTCTGGCCTATTCATCGAGAAGTACTATCCATCTTCACACCACATCGAAGTCCAAGTCTTTGGCAACGGTCTTGGTCAAGCAGTCCATTTCGGCGAGCGTGAGTGCTCAATTCAACGTCGACATCAGAAAGTGATCGAAGAATGTCCTAGTCCCTTCGTGATGAAACATCCTGAGCTGCGCGAAATACTAGGGTCGGCGGCTGTCCGACTCGCCGAGTCAACCAAGTATGGCTCCGCTGGGACTGTCGAGTATCTTGTGGATGATGAATCTGGAGACTACTTCTTTCTGGAAATGAACACACGGCTGCAGGTAGAACATGGCATTACGGAAATGTGTTACGGTGTTGATCTGGTGGAGTTGATGCTGAAGCAAGCTGATGCCGAGTTGTGCGGAAAAGGCGGCCTACCGGGTGACCATTTGCATAGTATCCGACTCAAAGGTCCAACAGGGGCAGCAGTGGAGGTGAGAGTGTACGCCGAGAATCCAGCGAAAGGTTATGCACCATCACCAGGAACGTTGCAGCACGTGTCATGGAAAGAAGTTCCAGGCTCAAGGATCGATGGTTGGGTCCATACCGGCACTAAGGTCACATCATTCTATGATCCATTACTGGCGAAGGTCATGGTGCATGCTTCGAATAGGGATGAAGCCATCAGAGGAATATCCGAGATGCTGGAGAATTCGAAGATCTTTGGACCTCCAACCAATATGGACTTTCTGGCCGCCATTTTGCAAGACCACACATTCAAATCTGGAAAGACACTGACCAGGTTCTTGGACTCTTTCCAGTACCAACCGGCTGCAATAGATGTGCTGCAAGGTGGCGCTTACACATTGATCGAAGATTGGCCTGGTCGACCTACGATTGGAAGAGGTTTCTCACATTCCGGTCCCATGGACCCTCTGGCATTTCGTATCGCCAATGCCCTCGTTGGGAATCCACCCGGAAAAGAAGGAATTGAGATCACTTTGAGCGGACCTGACCTAAGATTCCTGGGCCCTGCGATCGTTGCTATTTGTGGAGCTCCGATGGACGTCAAGCTCGATGGCGCACCTGTATCAATGTGGACACGAATGAAGATTGAGGCCAATCAACGCCTGACTATTGGAAAGACGACAGGAGGTGGATGCAGATCATATTTGGCCATCTACGGAGGTCTCCCGAGCATTGCAACGTGGTTTGGATCCAAATCAACTGCTCCAATGACAGCCGTGGGTGGCTATCAAGGAAGAGCGCTTGCCGCTGGTGATCTGCTGGGTATCACGAAAGATCTCCCTGAAATCCAAGGTGAACTGAAACTACCAGAATATCTCATTCCTCAATATCCCGCAGAATGGGATCTTTTTGCTATGCCAGGTCCCTATGACGAAGGATTCATTGCCGCGGAATCCATAGAGGAGTTCTACAACAGCACTTGGACCATTTCACATAACGCCGCTCGAGGAGGTATTCGGCTCATTGGACCAAAACCAAAATGGGCAAGGACCGACGGAGGTGAAGGAGGAGCGCATCCCTCAAATGTCATCGAGTATGGGTATCCGGTTGGCACGGTCAACTGGACAGGAGACGACCCATGCCTATTCCCGATCGATGCTCCTGATTTTGGTGGCTTTGTGTCTGCGACGACCATTGTCAAGGCAGACTACTGGCGACTAGGGCAGATGAAGGCTGGCAATAAGCTCAGATTCAAACGGGTGTCATACCAGGACGCCATCGCCAAGCGAAAAGCAGTCGAAGAGTTTCTAGGGTGGATCCACGACTGTTGCAATGGCAAAGCCTCTTTCGATGACGTTTTTTCTTTGAGATATCAAGGATTACCTCCATCTGTGGAGAACAAAGGCTGGGAGCCAGCCGTCATCCATCAAATCAAAGAAGAAGGCAACCGGCCGCTGGTCTCCTATCGCCAGGGTGGTGACGACTTTATCTTGATCGACTACGGTCACGGCTCCTTCGATCTAAACTATCGGTGCCGTGCCGTTGCATTGTATCGGAAGCTCCGAGAGTCGACCGGAGACATATCATTCTCCAGTGGAGCACTGCACACCGGTATGGCATGTGGGAACTCATTGATGCTTTACTATGATTCCATGAAAGTCAATCGACAGAAGATGTTGGACTATCTCCTGAAACTTGAAACTGAACTTGGCGATTTGAGTGAAGCCAGGTTTCCCAGTCGCAAATACAAACTGCCCATTACATTTGAGAGTAAGAGGCAGAAGGAAAGTCTGCAGAGGTACATGGAGACTCAAAGGCCGTATGCGTCTTACTTACCTGACCCTCTGGAATTTGTGGCGAAAAATAATGCATTTACCATGCAACAGGTAGGTGTGCTCTCTGATTGTGATACCGTCCCCTCCTGACACATCGCGCAGCTGCGGGACGTCTTTACAAAATCCTCGTTGATGGTGGTTGCGGTGGGCTTCTTTGTGGCACTGCCGATCGCCTTGCCCATTGATCCTCGTCAACGCATCCAATGCCCCAAAATGAATCCGTCTCGTGTTCACACCCCAGAAGGCCAAGTGGGCTGGGGAGGATCTTGCATGGCACTGTACAACGTCGAGTCGCCAGGTGGCTACATGAATACCGGACTTTCCATTCCGGGGGCTGATATTCTTGGTTTCAAGAAAGGGTACAACTCGGAGAAACCGTGGCTGTTTGAAGATTTTGACCAAATTACCTTCTACGAAGTCACCGAGAGCGAGTACGAGGGCATGATGGCCACGTTCCGAAGTGGTCGCTATGAGTACGAGTATGAGGACACCGAATTCGACATGAAGGAGCATAATCAACTGCTGAAAGACACCAAGGATGAAGTGAAGGAGATCCGAGCCAAACAGCGAGAGGCACAAGCCGAGATGGACAAGCTGGAGAAAGAACTCCTTGAGAAATGGAATAAAGAGAAGGAGGCTGCAAAGGTGAGCCTGGATACGGTTGAAGGGCTGCTCCACGGTATATTCTCCTCTTCTTCCGCCAAGTGGATGAAACAGCTAACGTGCCTTAGATCCAGATATCATCGCGGTCGAGGCACCCCTGAATGCCAATGTCTGGAAAGTCGAAGTCAAGGAAGGTGACTCCGTCAAGGTCGAGCAAGTGGTATCCATCCTGGAGGCGATGAAGCTTGAAATTCCTGTCAAAACAGAACCAATCATGGAAGGGGCCACAGTTGAGAAGATGCTGGTAAAGCCCAACGACGTCGTGCAAGCGGGAAACCCGTTGATGCTGCTGCGCAAGCCGAAAAAGACATGAGAGTAGGAGCAAACTTTCACTATCTCAAAAATGACGTCTAAGCCTCGATTTGTGATCCTGCTTCCGCCATACCATTTCTGTGTGATGCCCAATGCACCCAACGCTGTTTCGGACTGTTGAGTCCCACCTGGAAAGAAATTTCAGGAAAAAAACGGGCCTCCTATAAAGGAAAGTAATATTTATTCCCTTTCAACATCACGCCACCCATCCCATATATTCGCTAGGTTCTCTGTGGCTAAGCCTCTAACAAGACTCTAATGAAAGGGAAGTTTGATTGTGTGAGCCGGTGCCACACTAGCATGGACTTCCCTTTTTGGTCAAGACGACATCCACGACATGTCTCCCTATCCAGTGATCAGTTTTTGGGGGGGGGGGGGGAGAACCACGGTAAGGAGCACGGAAAAGATAAAAAGGGAGAGAAGAATGGAAAACCAAGCGTCCGATCCTGACAACACATCGAGTGATAATGTTGATTCCTGAGATATCTTGGGTACTTCTCATTGCTTGCTTACCCTAGCATGATTTTATCGCTGCTATGATTGTTGTCCCCGAGGAGAGTCTACAGGCATCATATTGCAGCTGATTAGCTGAATATGACCAAGCCGTCCCTCCCATATGGATGCCGTCGACACTCCCGATATTCTCGCAGTCAACTACCATACGGTGGAAAGTCGATATTTCAAAGCTGTGCCTCCTGTTCACAAGATAGTCAGCGTCCGCGTTGCCCGTCACGTCATCTGCTGCCGGATTGCCGAATGTCGTAGGGTTTCTACTGCTTGTGATGCACTCGAGGCGGGCATTGCTGTCATGAAATTTTGCCAACTGCCGTCGCTCCATCCGTTCAATCATTGGTCAGAAAGGTTACCTGGTTCGAGGTGATTCGTTTCGACAGGTGTGGGATGTCCGTTGCTGGTATGGTGAAGAGGGCACCTAATATGAACTTTTGGAAGCTGAAAGGACACTACTCATGGAGGCAAGAAGTGAATCACCTCAGAATTTTTGGCTTTGACAGGGTTGTTGCCCATTTCCCGAGCAGACCTAAAGAGATCATTCCTTTCGGCTTCAACCAAACACCTGGCCCTTGGTCATGATAGCGAGGATGTCAATTTGAACAGACTTGTACTTATCGCAACGACAAATCTTCCCTGCTCGGTGTTCCTTTCTTAGCCGTCCTGTTCCTGCCGAAATCATGCGGCCATCTTTGCGAGATGACATATTCATCCAAAAGATGGTGGTGCAATGTTGACAGGCCTGAAATCATAAGTGTGTTTAGAAGTCACATCCCACTCTTTGCGAATGCCCATATTACCATCATCGCATTCGGCAGCGTTTGCAGAGCCCCCTTTCGATCCGAAACTCGGAGCGCACCCCAACCCCAGACAACCGTTTACCTATGCCAATAAATGCTCGGGACAACAGGGAACACTTTCCCCAATTATGCGAAATGCGCGATTAAGCATCACCGTATCACTACGTGGTTCAGAGTTTCACAGCTTTGTCAGCTTGCTTCGACTGTCACCTCTGAGATTGGGAAGCGATTGGCGGGATATGAACGCCCCAGCCAATGCTTGAGTACGCTAACAGAAAGTGTGATGGGGGCCTTTGCGAGTGTAAAACCCCACAACCCAAGCTAATGCTGCGAATGGAAGGAGGAACCGCATTAGGCTCACATGGAGTAGGCTTCTGGAAGGTACCACAATCAGCCGTCGACCAAAGACACAACGCGGGTTGGCCAAACCCCCCCCCCCCCAGATAGCGTACTCAGATGTGCCCACCAAAGACGCAAAGACCCCAAAAGGGCCTTGTCAATGTCGTGTGAAGGGCGTGCAGGCCGGCCTGAGGAGTCATTTTTCACCCCCACCGACCTCGGACATTCGTATTCATTATCCGACGGGGAAGGCTGAATTGAATATCTCAGACACGAGATCTGACTTTTTCTATTCTTCTCCTCCTTTTCCATCCCGTGAGGCATGATTTGATCCCGCCATTGGGGATCGTGGTAAGACTTGGTAACACCATGGAGTATTTTGATTTTGAGGATGCTTCCAATACCATCCCAGGCTTGGACCTGGATGATTGTTCTTCATTAGCAGGCGAAGCCAATGAGCAGGAGGCTAATGAATGCTATGAATCACTTTTTTTCGATAAGTCCAATGCTCTTCCGGCTAGTCGACCAACAACGTCTCCCCCTGGAACCATCATGCTCAAACTCATCAACAATGTGGAAATCGAAGCCATTCCACATACTTCTGATATCTCTACTGACTACCCCATGTTTCGTGCCAAAGAGTCATGTGATCTTTGTGCAAGAATGGGGTTGGACTGTTTTTTGGCGACAAGAGGAGCATTGGTTACGGGCTGCACTTGTTGCATCTCCCTTTACCGAGAATGTAGCTTTGTCCACCCGAAGATCCCCAAGGGCTTCGTCAGCACGTTTCCGGGTATCACAGAAGACCAACAGGTCTGCGAGGGTTCCTTGACCGAACGCAGAAGGGCTATGAAGTCCATGGAAGAGGGCCGGGGCCGGAAAACTGGCGCCCGCTTTCCCAGAGACGCCGTTAAAATCTTGAAGCAGTGGCTTGCGGAGCATTCTGATCATCCATACCCCAATGAACGAGAAAAGGACGAGCTCAAGCAAGTCACCGGCCTCAAGAGAAGCCAAATCTCCAATTGGCTGGCCAATGCACGTAGACGAGGCAAAGTCCGGCCTGCTTCAGGGCCGTCGTCTCCCATGCTCGGCGCCATCGACATCCCCCCGAGACGGGAGAACCGGGAAATGGCAGATCTAAACCCCTTGGACCGATGGAAAGCCTCTCCCCCCGAACACGAACCTGCGTCGATGACGGCCATTGCCAGAGCCGTCACCTGCACGCCTCTGCCCGTCCGCAACCCATCCGTGTCCAGCCTTCATAACTCCCGACCCAGCTCCAGGAAGGCGTCCAGCGAAGATGACTCTTCTTTCTCCATGTTCCGCGCTCCATCCGTGAGCAGTTTTGAAACAAGAGAATCCAGCAATTCCGATCTTACCTTTGCTTCTTCGAGGTCAAACCGATCCAAGGGGTCATTCGCTTCGTCCCAAGATCGACGAAGGCGCCGGAGAGCACCGATGACACAGCGCACCGCTGCACAACAGGCCAAGTCTCGAAATGCGAGGATATTCCAGTGTACATTTTGCACGGATTCCTTCCCGGCCAAATATGATTGGCAGCGTCACGAAAAGTCCTTGCATTTGGCACTGGAACGATGGACGTGCTGCCCCACTGGAGGCACTATGACTGATCCATTGACGGGAAGAGAAGTTTGCGTTTTCTGTCGGGAAGCAAACGTGACTGCCGACCATTTGGAGACCCACAATTTCGCTGCTTGTCAAGAAAAGACTATGCAAGAACGTACCTTCTATCGGAAAGACCATTTGAGCCAGCATCTCAAATTGATGCACAATGCCAAAGTGCAGTCTCACATGGACACCTGGAAGAGCACCACCAACGAAATCAAATCGGCCTGCGGATTTTGTCCGTCCAAGTTCACCACGTGGCAACAACGTGCCGACCACTTGGCTGCACATTTTCGGAATGGGGCAGACATGAGCATGTGGGCCAACGGTTGGGGCTTTGAACCGTACGTCGAGAGACTGGTTGAAAATGCCATTCCCCCATACCTCATCGGACACGAACGGATGACCATGGAGCCCTATGTCGCCAGAGCTCAGGCCACACCTTCGGCCAACACCGACGCCGGGTTGACCAACGGCACCTCTGCAGAGAGCACAGAGCCTGATCAGATTACCAAAGATTCCAACTGTTGGGGTAGATTGGAGCAAGAACTGACCAAGTTCGTATCTCAGCAGAAAATCGCCGGCAAAATCCCCACGGATCAAGAGATTCAGGATCAAGCTCGTATGATCATTTATGAGGACAATGATCCATGGAACTGGACCTGCGCTGACAATCAGCAATGGCTCGACACCTTCAAGTATCAGCAGGGCATTGGCACTCTCACTGAAGCCATGATGACCCAGACCTTGGCCGAAGTGCCTATCATGGCGCCATACGTGATCAAGGGCGGCAACAAGTCCAAACCAGTATCTACGCAGCAGCGAAGAAGTGTTTCCATTGATACCACCTCTTTCTCCGCCATGACATCGGACGTCGGGAGTGCGCCCAATTCTGCTATGGCCTCCACTTTTGAGCCAAATATGGATTATGACTTTGACAGCATCGACTTCAGCAATCTCGATCTCGGGATGATGGACGACATGAATTTTGACGTGGGTTTGGATGGTCAAGGAGCAATGTCTGGAGACATGGGAGCTTTGACATCGGCGCCATTCTCATCGAGCATTCCCGGTGACACTTTGTTTGCCTCGTACGGCGGTGCGAATCCGATGATGGGAATGGTCGCACCCACGGGAATGCCTGCGCCGCGGAAACTGCCAGAGAACCATGACTTCATGACGGAACAGGGCATGAACCAGCTGACGGGTCATATGGCTGGATTCAATGGAATGAGAAATTGACTCCAAAGACAGTAGGGCCTCATAAGAATGAAACCAAAATTTTGGGGGTTGAACTCAGAGGATAGCTGATAATTCTGATTCTCATTATATACATGGCCAAAAAGAGCGTGTCTCCTCAACAGAGTCCGCTGGTATGGGTTGGGCTGGTGTCAAGTTAGGGCGCAGGGCGTGGCTTGCTACATTACATTTATATACGAGGGTTCCAGGGCGTCCTTGATGACGAGTGGAGGAAATTAATTAAATCATAATGCCCCGAAACACGAATCATCGCTCTGGAGACTTTTTTGGTGGGTGCTACCTGGACTGTCGATGTGGAAAGCCCACGCCCTGCCAATGGCATGAGATGATTCAGGTTCTCTTCTAAATATGTGATCATGTGTCGAGTCATGGGTAGGGGTGTCTCTTACGTCGAGAGCGGCCGGCCTTTTCCTTCATACACCGGGAGGCTGGTCTGATCGATGCCAAATATCTAGTTCGGAGTGACTTCGCGAAGTGCTGAGGACTTTGCGGCACCCCCCGTCAAAGTGGATTCGGTAGAAAGTAAATCCGGTCCGAGCAATTCCCCCAACAGTTCATAAACTGCTTTCTCTGGCGAGAAACCTTTACCCACATCAATCCGCCATCTGCAGAAGAGGAACACGTGCTGTATGTATGACATTCAAACTCCATGTGCACCCGGCTCTCCTATCATACGCAAGCTCCGGGTAATCGCAGGGGACAGGCCTCCCAAGCCGGCCACTAGGCGAAAACATGCCAAACAAGCTCTCAACAAACTTATTTTGCATGTGAAGATTTAATAAATAATAAGAGAAAAAGAACAGGGCAGTTCTTTCGCTTCCCTCGTATGTCGTGCATGAGCGGTCGGAGTGTGTGCATGTGAAACAAACCCCCATGGAGAGCTTTGATAACATGCTGCTCCTCCCTCTGCGTGTTGATATGACTTCTGTTTATGATTTGACTTGAGTATCCCTCGTGTGGGCTTTGCCTGCGCCCTTGTCGACCTCGATTGCATACCTGACGAGACACTAGCCGATCCAGCAGAGGAGGGTTACTCACCACAACTCCTCAAGGAGAGCTATGGCGGCTCCGAACCCCGCGCCTTGCGACGAGATCTCCAAGTCAACCTTCTATACCATGATCCCCTCAGTCGTTCGTTCGAGGATACCAATATTGACCTCCCTACGCCATTCCGCGAGGTCCATTGTCATTGCTTCGGTCGTCCGAAGGAGAGCATATACCCTATCGTGTATTGAGTCTACCAAAGAGAAGGAGACGACCCATGGCTACGCCTTCACCATTCCTTCTAGTGGGACTAGTGCTCCAACCATAAGACCAGACAGCTCAGAGGGAAGACTATCATCTCAAGAACTGAGCCTCGGAGTGCTTCCACAACCTGAAACAAGGTCTGGTGTGGATTGGGATGTTGCCGCAACAGGCGTGAGATTATGGGTGACTGCCAAAACACAAGCCGAGCAGGGTGGAGAGCCCACCGCTCTTCGAAGCATGCATATTGACGCTTTACGATATATGCATATGGCGTTACCCTCGGATCTAACCCCTCTTGAGATCGAGTCTTTACGGGCCAGCATGTCCCCTCAACTCATCTTTCGGTCGGCCGAGATCACAGACGTCCAGGCTCGACGGTCTCCGAACATTTTGAGGCAGGGTGTCGCTCAAGCTATATGCTGGCTCTTTGCGGGGTTTCTCTTCGTTTTGCCGTTCATTATGACATTTCTCAATCGCATCCTGCAATTTGAACGCCAACACCAGGTGACTGAGCGAGTGATCGCCAATGGTCTTGATTTGACTACCACTCTTGGTGAGCGAAGTTTGCTGTGGCAGAAGGCCTTGATTCGGGTTAAAAATGGGCGGGTGGGAGGCGCTTGTATTGATGCTGGGTCATGGTTCCTCGAGGGAATCATTGGAGGTGTAAACGACGGCATTGATGCCGTGGCTCGGAGTCGAAGGAAAACGCCTTGATTTTTTTCTTCCCTCCAATCGTTGCGTCTCGTCTAGCACGTAGTCATTCACTGTGACCAATCGCTGAATATCTACTCTCTAAATTGTTGCTGAGGCTGATATAGGACTTCCCAAGGTTGGCGGGATTACCGTAGACTCCGCCTTCTCCAACCGCGTATCTTCCCTCCTCATCAATGTACAATGTCCACTCTTTTGCTTCCTTCTTTTCGTCGACAACAGCTTGTCCTGGACTTGTGAGTGAAGGTGCCAAGCTCTGACGACCCGGGCTAACCATCCCCAGCTCTTCTCTCAAGGATAATTGCCCTGAGGGCCTCTATCTCTCGCTTACCCCCGGTGACCCATCTCTCTGGGCTGCGGTCCTCTTTGTACATAAAGGTGCTACCATCGCAACGACGTGATCGAAACCTCAAGCGTGAACTGACTTGAACACTGTAGGGCCATATGCTGGAGCCGTTCTTCGCTTCCAAATCTCCTTCCCCGACGATTACCCTGAACATCCTCCGGTGATCACCTTCTCCACCGATATCTTTCACCCATTGGTGGTACCATTGACCACCTACACGTTCAGCACCAGTGTGGTGGATGCAATCGGCACTGTCAGCGCTTCAGATGAGGATCGCCTCCCCCCGGGATCGTTCAGTCTACGCTATGGGTTCCCACGGTGGTTTCTTCGTGTCCGCTCTTCGGACAGCAAAAGCGATGCAACTGGTGGGACAGAAAATGACAAGGATCCGCAAATATCTCCGACCGTTTCATTCCCAGGTCCCGGAAATGCGGCTGAAGATGCTCAGATGAATGATGACAACCTGGACCGAAGAGACATAATCTTGAAAGTGCTGAACCATGTTCAAGAGGCGTTTGAAAATGATGCATTGTTGGACAACCTGCCGCTTGATACTGCGGGCGACCCAAGTGCGTGGCATGCCTGGCGCGCTCATCGGGGTCTGGCGAGGCAGGCAATTCAATCAAAAAGTCCGGTAACTGGAAGCAATGGTGGGAGTCCCGCTTCGCCCAAACATCCTGGGGAATGGAAATGGGATGGCGTATGGGAATCACGGGTGAATAATGGTATCGAGGCCAGCATCAGTGAAGCCACCCTTTTCGGCAACACAAGGGGTGGTCGAGCTGGAAGTGTTTCCGTCGACATGGCAACAACAGATCCTCGCCAGAATTCTCTTGCCTGGGCGGACCGACAAATCTGCTTTTCCAAACTAGACGACGAGCGCTTCGAAGAGCTCAAAGGCGAATGGTCAAGTTATGCCAGTACCATGGCATTGTGATGGACCGTCTCACCCCAATTGTCAACGAATAACCGGAACATGTTCAGGTTATGGAATGGACCATTTTCTGGTTGGGCCTCGCCGGTGATCATTTCCTGTACTTGCCTCTGTCGGAGCGTCCATGCTGCTCTCAGTTCCTTCAACCGGAGGAAGGTGAGAAGTTGCCACCGTTGAAATGATCCGGGGCATGCGGCTTTCGATGGAATGCTTCAAGCGACACAAGCATTATGAAGCAGAATTTTCACCGCCCTGATCTGATAGCTATTGCCCAGATGGTTTACGACAGATATAGGCGATTCAGATGATCTGTCGCCTCCGCTGACCCAGAAACCAAGCAATCCTTTTTTTGGCGGCGGCAGAATATAACAGCAATGACGACCATGACGCCATGAAGTAAATGGCAATGGCGATGGCGGCAGCAACGAGGACGGCTGTACGCCGCCGAATCCGATTGAGCGGGCGGCGGACTACGACAACCCCGACGAGAAGGGCCACGACCTCGTCGAGCTTAGAGCAATGGCCGCAGTGACAATAGCAAGGACCACGATGGCCAATAATGATACATACACTTCCAAATCTTTTCTCATGATCACGTTTATACTCCATTAGTCATGCGCCAACTCAGAATCACAAGCATCCTCTCGCTTCTTTCTGTTGGCATCTTCATTGCCACCAACTTTCCAACCAACCGGCACTCCATCGTCCGTGAACCTCGCCCACTCAAACCACCCGCATCCCTTGCCTCCATCTGGTTTGTTCCCAACTTGACACATCCACATATACCTCCCGCGATTGGCTCTTTGTCTCTGCACGGTCTTCAACACGCAGGGTACGCCGCAACGACATTTTGGAGTGTGTTTCGGTCGGAATTCTTCTCGGTACCAGCGATAGGTGATGTTGATGCGCTTGTTGCCTGCCACCGGATGCGGCGTGATGGTCACTGCCGGCGCGATGCTATGTTTCCATTCCTCTTGCATCTCCGCGTGCATGACCAGAAGTGAGTTATGAGGTAGATGAATGGCGATTTGACCGGAGATGTCGGCGGCAGAAGCTGGATGATTGGACGAATCGGACTTGGTCTTCTCTTTGTTGTCGTCCGGGTCGTCTTTGGGCACGATTTTTCGCACACGAAACTCTCGTGCCACGCCCAGGCTCAGGCTACCGATGATGGGTCGTGGACCGAGATAAGAAAGCTGGTCAGAATGGTAGCCGACGTGCTGGGCGCCTCCGTCGTAGCAATTCACGAACGCAGCGTTCGGTTGCCATTCTTGGGGTGACTGGTACTTGAGCTTCTTGCTGTCAGGGTAGAAGTCACGGATGCGAATGGCGATTTCCTTGTTCACGGCGTCGCGAACCAGGTCGCTGACTTGACGCATCACAGGGAGGATCTGGCGGATATCCCCCAAGTCATTCCCGTTGTAGTAGTACTCGCTCCTCTGGCGCTGGAGTTCCACCAGGCTGTCAACGTAGAAGCACGCCGTGTGCGGAGATTTGACCACACGGTCGAAGATTTTGAACCTGACACTCTCGTAGCTGGGGACTTCGGCTAGAAGTTCGTCCAGTAATGCGTTGGCTAGATCCGGTGGGAGGAAGTTATGAACGATGGAGCAGGGCGTGTGTGTCGCGATATCCTGCGGCGTGTACAAGTGTAGTGTCTTCCCTTTCCTTGTCAACGGTGGCAACCCGGATTTTGACGGGCTTTTATTCTCCAACGTGAAAGGAAGAGCACTTTGCAGACCAGGCGCGGTGAGTCGACGCGTTGGCGTTGACGGTGAATCTTTTATCGAGGCTGACAAGGACTCGATAGCCAGGTTAACAGAGCCTTCGTAGCTCAACAGGACTTCAAGCAGGTCGTTCTGGTGCCTCTCTGGATATAGCGACGAGAGAATCGCTAATTTGACATCCGTTGTTTCCTCTTCGTGGTCTTCGTCATACGGCGTAGTGGGATTCGCCAGCGTGTCTGCTGACACGCGACGTCTCTTGCATGAGATGAACGACTCCATGATGCGACCAAATGAGACATTGGACGTGCCGGCCTCTACTTGGTGCCATTATAGAAGGGTCAGATTGTTCACCAGGGTTTGACTTTGAATGTTTACGAAAGACGCAATTCTCGTATGACTGAAAACAAAAAGTGTTGATGCCCCCCTTGAAGTCCGAATACGCGGGGAGGGAAAAACCTCGGCACGATTTTGATCCTCGACTTGCCTACGACATTCGATGATCAAATACTTGTCGTCAAATTGAGCAAGCAGAGATGGAAACGACGGCTAGGCCGTCGATTTAATCCTCCTCAACGGTGAAATTTCCTGCATGATGCGTGACTGTACGGGATCAGGGACTGGAGTTTGCAAAACACATCCCACCGGCTACATCATCTCGCCATGCTAGAGTTTCAGACGCAGGGTTTTCAAGGCTACGCGGTCAAATATTCTCCTTTCTTTGACAATCGTATAGCCGTAGCGGCGTCAGCCAACTATGGCCTTGTGGGAAACGGCCGACTCTATCTGCTCGAATTGACGCCGCAGGGGATCCAACTGTTGAAAAGGTAAGACGATCTCACCATCTTTCTTTCACTTGCTGACCATCCCAGTTATCCCACACAAGATGCCCTCTACGACGTGACCCATTCAGAAGCTCATTCCTTTCACCTCCTCACTTCTTCCGGAGACGGATCACTACGACTCTATGATACCTCGTTAACACCAGAATTCCCCATCGCAACCTTTCAAGAACATTCACGAGAGGCTTTCTCTTGCAGTTGGAATCTCACCTCCAAAGCCACATTTTCTTCTTCGTCGTGGGATGGGACCGTCAAGATATGGAATCCGGAACGGCAGCAGAGTCTGTTGACATTGCCTACGCACTCATGTACATACAGCACTCAATGGAGCCCCCATACCGATGGCGTGCTGAGCGCAGTGTGTTCGGACAGCCACCTACGAGTGTGGGATTTGCGAACACCAGCAAGCGCGAGTAATCATCTCACGTTGCAGATTCCCATTCATTCGGCCCCCTTGTCAGCGGGCATGGGGAAAATCCAACCGACATTCCCACCGGCAGAAGCACTGACCCACGATTGGAACAAATATCGTGGCACTGTTGTGGCCACGGCGGGAGTTGACCGGATCATTCGGACATTTGATATTAGACAACCGAAAGGTCCGCTGCAGATGTTACAGGGTCATGGATACGCGGTCAGAAAGGTTGCGTGGAGCCCTCACCTCCCGGATTTGTTGCTGAGTGCCAGTTATGACATGACGTGTCGTGTTTGGACGGATGGTGGTGATCAAGGAGCACGAGCTAGAGAACTCGGTCGTATGGGGCGACATACAGAATTCGTGACCGGTGTCGACTGGTGTTTGTTCGGCAGTGAAGGCTGGGCTGCCAGTTGTGGCTGGGATGAACGACTCTGCGTGTGGGATGTACGAACATTCATGCATCCATGATTTCCGAGGACGAGGTATGCTGGGAGCTTTTGTGTGCTTTGGATCACGGCTGCGATTGGTACAATTTGAAGATTGGATAGGGCCGAGTCGCACTCGGGACAACCACCCAAAATATGACAGATATTCAACTTTACTGTGGCATCAAGGATAATTTTCTTCCGGGGCGTGGACGCACATGACTATCGGTATGTGGTTCCGGGCACCAGAGGCCTAAGTCTGCCTGAAAGTATAGGTGGTATTTAGTTAAAGCTTTAGGGATCACGTTGGTAAGGGTTTGGCTAAATTGCCCTTGATACCACAGTACATGCTGCTGATGTTGTTGAGCGGGGCCGTAAAACAAGGCTCATCGCCGCCTTATGTTACATTTCTGGAAAGACGTCGATGACGATGCAGTCCTGGCGTACATTGAAGGATCGGTAACCACCCAATGAGGCAGCATAGAAGCTTCCTTCGAACCTGTGGAGCCCGTCGATCACTTTGACCTCGTCGACTTTCCTTTTTCCTGTTCGTGCACAACTTCGACTCCTTGATAGGCCTTTGTTTCAACGGATCCCATGGAGCTTTATTTTTGAGGTTCATTTGACTTTCTTGTTTCAAACTCCCCCAGCCATTCAGCGTACAGCCGCATTCGGTCGGCGGGTACCTGCCGCTCACATCCTTGATGTTGGTCGTGGTGATCTATCTGCATGTTCTCTGTTCGGACGATGTTGATGCGCATACGTTAAGCGGAGATGCATGTTTCGTTTCCCTTTGCTGTTTCTATCACATATCCAAGGGTCATGTGGACTCCCATCCAACTTGCGTTACAACTTACCTGCCGCCTGCAGAACCGGTGGGCCTCCGAGGTCACAATCACCGTTGGACGTCTATATAAGATGGGATCTCCTGTGGGAGGTCTATTTTGTGTTCGTCAGATCCGTCCAGGCGCTCGCCGAGGGAGGTGCAGACAACCAACCCTACCTCCAAGCTTCGTTGATTCTCAGCCCGCCCGTTGAAGAGTATTGAATATTCGTCGTCCATCCCACACTACAATCAAGCACTGCAAGCAAAATGCATTTCCCACAGGTACACTATTTATTGGGCCGTCCGCTACTGGCATTCTCCACTGACCAATGCCAAGGTTCTCTTCGCCATCTCCTTCATCCTCACTCCCGCCCTCTCTCTCCCATCACCCTGGGGGAATAGAGATCTGACCAATCTCTTTCAACGCCAAAGCTGCGCCGAGACCTGCGGGACTGTCTGTTATTACCAATCCACCATCGATGACGCCGTCGACGAAGGATACCAGCTGTACCTCGACGGTGAAACCGAGGGGGCTAACGACTACCCGCACGTCTACAATAACTATGAAGGATTTGATTTCCCTGTGTCGGGACCGTATTATGAGTTTCCCATCATGAATGATTTCCAAGAATATGATGGAGGAGATCCGGGTCCGGATCGTGTTGTGTTTAATACGGATGGCCAGTTGGCAGGTGTGATTACGCATACAGGAGCAAGCGGGAATGACTTCGTCGAGTGTGATGGATAAGCGGGGGGATGATTGTCAATAACACATTCCTGAGAATTGTTCTCGAGAGGCTGCTACGCAGTTCTTACGGGTTGCGATGGGGAGGCTCGCCGAGTTTGGGGGACGGCTAGGAGGTAGTGAATAGAAGACAAGCCGTAATGTTTCAAAGAAAACGGGTCACAATTCCTTGATCTCCTTCTCGCTTTCTCGAGCAACAATGCAGCGAGTGAAATATCCTTCCCCCATATGAAGATTCAAGACACGTGATTTAGCCACTTCTGATTTAAGTTTTGTGGCGGTGCTGCCAACCGATCTGGTGACGAAAGTGGCTGAGCCTAATCGGATTTCGCCTTATCCGAGTTGCAGTCGCGACAAGCAGTGCAAAGGTCCCGAAAGTAAAGACTCGAGCTGAAAGGCAGAGTCTAAAATGGAAGCCTTGGTTGTAACCCGTCGAATACTGGGCATGACATGAATAAAAAGAAGAATAGAGGAAGAGATTCTCGATATGCACATACTCAACTCCGACTCCTCTGCCCTCCTCCATATCACCAGTGCAGCATGCCCAAGGCCACCAACGCGAACCTAGATCGATATCGACGCACTCCCCATCTATTCCCAATATACTCGGTGTTCCACCAATTCCGTGATGTCGGTGCCGCGTTTACAGGCAAAGGAACCGATCCCGCTAATCGACATTTCTCATTCCATCGGCCACCGCCAGTCGACAACGATCCAACAGAGATCTCACAGCATTTCAGAGCCAACTTGCAACAACTAGCGAGTGCGATGGGCTTCGAGCCGGGAAGTCTGCTGCTTCCCAATGGCGCCTGGCCGCATTCAGGCCACGCGATCATAGCGGAGGATGAGGAATATACGTGGATCGAGAATGAGGCGTCGGGAACATTGATGCCTGTCGTCACCAAGACGACACAAGTCGTCACATACGACGCCATTGCAAGTCGGTCGTCCAGACATGTCCTGGCCGTTCAAGGTGCCGATTGTCCGGCAATATTCCTGTATGACCCCTGCGCTCGAGTGATGGGCTTGGCCCATGCAGGTTGGAAGCCTCTTGTGCGCAACGTCGTGGGCAATGTACTCGAAGCCATGGTCCAACTGGGAGCTCATCAGCGGAACATTCTGGCGTACATCTCTGCTGGTGCCGGTGATCAATATAATGTCTTCAAATGGGACGAGGACATGGAGGACTCGGTGACGGATGTCTTTGTCCAAGGGGGCCGGAGTGATTTGTTGGGCGATACCACGATACGCCACGAGATGACTGCACAGGATTGTGCAAGACTTCAAGCCGCACTTGGCAGCCGACAAACAGATACGGTTGAGGAGGTAAAGGCAACAACCACGAGCTTCAAGCTCTCATATTTAGCTCGGACGGAGCTCATTCGTTGTGGCATCTCTGAGTCCAACATCTCATGCAATGAGGAGTCGACTATTGTTGAACGGTATTTGTCGCCTGATCGAGAAATTTCGGGATTGATGAAATACCACTCATATCGACGCGAGTGTCCGCACCATGGACTGAGCATAAGCGTCTTGTTTTTGAAGTGAAAATGGCTCCGAGGCCGCAATACATTACTCTTTGTCACGGTCCGGCCACATTGGCTGTGTGAACACTGATCTGTTTCTCTTTCTCTTTGACGGAGATTCGGTTTGGAGAATCTCGCAGAAATGTGAGGAAAGGATTTCGACGCTTGGAAATACGTGGTGCCTCCGTCGATGGCATACTCGGAATTTCATGGCAAACATTGATCGAGCCAACATTCGTGCCATCGGGTTTGGTATTATGTCGATCGGTTGTTTCTGTGGTAAAAATGACTTTCTTGCCTCTGACTCTGACGCCTAACTCAAACTTGGCTCCCATAGATTGCCGATCATGGTCCTCTTCGCTGGGAAGCAGAGTATAAGCGGGACCAAAGATAACCAGAGGCCAGAAACTGGCGCTGATGGCTAGATCTCTGAGTCCCAGCGGTCGGGGCGTGACTGTCTTGTGCGTGAAACCCACCACTTTTCTGTTCGAGGCACGTTTCTGCACATGGCCTGAGGCTTCCCCGTTGAGGAGGACTTCCTTTAGAAAGAGAATGTTTCGAAACGACGTCAACATGACGCTCAAATCGATGGCGCTGCTGAACATGGCGGCCGCTCCGAGCGTAAGTGAAGCCAAAAGAGCCAGGGAACCAAGCTGAGAGCTCACTGTGCCGTCAGTCGGCCTGGTCGTCCATCCTGAGAAACCTGTGGTGATGACAATCCCTACCATGGTCATGACATTGGCTACGACGCCGTCTAGAGCGGTCCTCCCCGAGTCCACCGCGCTCGTGATATCTCTTTTCTGCCAATCTCCAACGGTTCTGGCTTCGCTTTGTTGCGTGTCTGTCATGGTTTCCTTGTCCGCGATCGGGACGACGTCCACATCTTGCAGAAGAGTTGCCGGGCATATTGCATACGCTGGGTTGGCAGCAGGTTTTCCAAGTTCTCTGAACGTCGGCGATGTCGGACCACCTTCCAATCGAGCTTTGAGCTGAGCGAGCTCAACGGATCTGAAGGCCGCTTTGTTCAACAAGCTCCAACTTGAGCCCGCGATGACCAAGGTAAAGAAAGCCATGATGGTCCGAAAGACATACCAAAAGTGTGTACAGAAGGCGGATGCGTAAATCACAACGACCACCAGTCTCGGATAGCTGTCTGGGCCCCTCTCGTTGGTAAGGAATCCGTTGAATGCCAAGGTGGACACCAACATCGAGAGAGCTGTCCATAAACACACCCACTCCCACACGGCTAGTTGTACCATGCTTTTGGTGAGTGATGATCCAGTGGTTAACCACATTGGAGGTGTCTGGATTCTCTCGTTGGGAACCGCATTGCATTGTGTAACGCCTCGGGCCGCCTGATGCGGTTCCCCGTCCATCTGACCAACATATAGAAGTCGGATGGAATCCGTCGTAGTCGGACCTCCTCCCGGTGGATCCGTGGACGCCGTGGACTCACTGGTATCAGGCCAAGCTCTGGAAAGCAAATTTCCGATGTTTTCCTCGAGAACGGTAAGAGGGAGTTTGCAGGTGCTCAACAACCTTGTGCCCGGTCCAATCAAGACCGCGTAGGTCGTGGTGGTCAGTATCACGCAGACCACAGCGAGAACTGTGTCGAGGGCTCGTACCACCGGTTCATAATCTTCTAGTATCTCATCTGTGGTAGTGGTGGTCTCATTGCTGTCGGATCCAGATCCCGCCGGTATCGTTCCTGGAGGGTTCCCAGCTGGAGAGCCCAATGGGCCAGCCGTGGCAGCAACAGCCACGGCGTTGGTTGGAGCTGTGAAGAGAGCTAAAGAGATGATGACCAAAAATATGAATGGGCATTTGGATGGCATGTTATAAACGGTGTATCCCCGAGGTCGTCTCCAGAGCCGCACGCCGAATCGGCGCTTTTTGATGAATTTGGCAGCTCCACTCAGAGATGTCGTCCGCAGAATGCCTGAGGTTTTGCCTTGGGAGTCACCACATGGACGAAGATCATAGGCGGATTGATTCCAGACTTTGACCGCGGCTCAATTTGATCAAAGAATCGGTCCACGAAGAAGAAGGTGATGGACAAAAGTTTTTGTGTAGAGTAAGGCTGTCGTTTAAAATCTGTGGCCCCCTCCCTAAGTCAAGAATCTCGCGCATGCGGCGAGCCCCATAGATCCCCCCAATCCTTTGGTGGAACAGGGCCTCCAGTTGGACAAATCAGCCTAATCAGCAGGGGAGGGATGGCCCACTGCGAAAGGGCTGCAGCTTACTTGGGCTTAGTTAGCAGAGGGCGGAAATTGAATAAGCGACATGAGTCCGAAGAAAACAAATTTCGTGCAAGGTTATGAGCCCGCTTAATACCATGCCAGGAGCCAACCATGGAATGAAATGATAGGTAAGAGTCAGGGGTTGACCTAGCCCCTTTTCGCTTGCAGCCATGGCCCGAAGCACCCGAAAACAACTTACCACGTGTGAACAGGCGATTTGTGCCGCCTCTTTAAGGCGTCGTTTTCTCTCCGCGCCAAGATCGCCAAACTTGGTCGTGCCCTTATTCCAAGTTGACTTCCCAACTATCGCAGTAGCATCATAGGAACCAAAAACGACCTCTCTTCAGAAACACCCAGAGGACCATCATAATAAGTGTTTTCTCTTGGAAACTCCAGTTTCTTGGTAAAAGGTGGCTTGCCAGGAGGTATTCACATGATTAGATCACGTGAATATGCTTACGTTATCGTCCGGCTGCGGAGCCACTGCGAGGCTGATACCCTCAGGTGCGCCAGAATCACGCACCCTATTATCACTTCTCATGCTGGAACTGTGTTCCGCTTGATTTCCCAGGTGAAGCCTGATCGATTTGTCCTTGATGGAAGTTTAGGTCTAGGTATGAGTGCTACACTGCTTCTGATACTTTACACAGGGCTGAAGTTCTGGAAGGGCCTCTGCGCATTTTAGGGGGTCAATCCCTGTGATGCACGCTTCCTCCTGTGTCGGGTGCATTGGTGCGGCTGAGGCAAGCCCTGCAAGACGATTTGGCAATGGCTTGTACAGTAGATATGAGGGAGGTGTTCGACAGCCACCCATGTATCTGTTATTGGCGCTTGGCTAGTAGGGGGCGAGTAATGGTTGGCTCTTGATTTGCGAGTCGACTCCTTGGAACTCGCAATGTTTAAGGAGAAACTTGCCCTATTCACAAGCCGACCAAATTGCACCGCCCCCGGTTTCTTCCAACTTCCCAGTGTGTCCTTCTTCAGCCTGATGACCCTTCACCAGAAGTATGGGCATAGATTCTCAACCTTCAAGGAATCCTGGTGTCCTAGAATGGCCGCATGACCGAATGGCTCCTTCCGCGTTCCGTACTTTACAAACCCACTCCTCCCGTCCACAATCCTCTAGATTTCTTAACACAACTCAAACTCTGGTACTCTCTTCTCATTTGTCTTAGACTCCTTTATCTATGGTTGATTTGCTCTTTGTCCCATTGAGGTCGTCCATTCCGGACATTGCCAACTCCTGAGCAAATGGCTCCATCTGTAAAGGAAGGGGAGAATCTACGGAGACTCCGCGATTGCCCCGTCTGTATTGTCTGCGGGAGACCAGGAGAAGCGGAAGCAATCGCTAGTGCGTTGGAAATTCTTGGGCAGAAACTCCAAGGCCATGAAGTTGCCGAAGTTGACAACGCTCACACGTTTTACTACGGCGACTTTGACCTTGCCTCTGGAGAAAAACTAGGCTATGTCGTGACAAGCAGCACACGTCAGGGCATCCAGTCCTTCACAGTTCACACTGCGCTCCTATTCCATATACTACGGCCCAGATTTGTCATCCACGCAGGAGTCTGTGCAGGCTACAAGGACCCATCTCAAAGGTCGGCATCATCACTTTTGGATCGCAAATTGCACGCCTCCAGCTAATGTTCATAGAATTCAGCTAGGCCACGTCATTCTGGGCGAGAACGCTGTGAATCTGGAAGAGGGCAAGTTCAGAAAATTCGGCGATGGCGACATTGATTTCGTCCCTGACTACAACATCGTCAGCGTCAGGGCAGGCGACATGCAAGCCTTTGCCGACGACGGAGCACGGGCAGGCTACCATTATGGCGACTTCATAAGCGGCTCCGCCGTCCGTGGGGATGCACCCACGATATTTGAAAAGATTCGCCACCAGGTAATTGCTAGAGTTTGACCTAGCAAATGCATCGCTCACAGCCCGTAGGTCAAGCGGAACGCCATAGCCCTTGACATGGAGGCAAGCGCTTTCCTTGAGCTTTGCCAATACTTCTTCAAAGAGAGCGCTTGCCTTGGTGTCGTAAAAGGAGTTTCCGACTTTGGTGATGAGTTCAAAGGCGACGACCCAAACGCGAAACAGGACGCCCTTCAGAACACGGCGATAGCATTACGAGAATGGACTACCACAAGGATCTCAAGCATCTACTGGGACATCGACTACAGTTAGTTGCTCCCACTATGAATATCATCTCTTTAACTGCTCTACAGGCAAAGAACCAGCCGCCGAAATAGTTCCGGGATACTACGATAATTTCGTAAGGCGCGTCCTGGACAACATCACTCAAGGCCTCCCTGTATTGAAAAAGGCTATCCAAGAACAGGTCTGAGCAAGACGCTTTTACCATTAGCCAAGGAACGCTGATATTCCGTAGCCTAGTCACCAACCACGGCAAAGGCGGTCGCCCAGAGTCGACTTCAACGGGAATACGATTGTTGGACTCAAGATCATACTACCCAAAGACAACCAGCCTCGCCAGTATAGCACCCCTGGCCCCATCTCCGCGCTGTGCAAAAAATATGATATCATCGAAGTCGAAGTCGGTGGTGTACGTATATTTACCAACTTGGACAGTGCAAATGTTAAACGTTCAGCAGGATCACGGAAAGAGAGGCCTTTACTACAAGAGGGGTTTTCTCATTGACTTCCCAAGGACCGTGAACAGATACGCGGACACTTACGATGCTAATTACCAAGTAAAAGTATTTGGCGAACTTTTGAAGAAGAAAGAATACTTTGACATTGCCTCGGAGAGCATCAAGGCAACAGTTTGCTCATGGGATGAATTTGTCTTGTGGCTTGAGCAACCGCAGCCAGAACGCTACGCGAATGGAGAGACTCCAGCCCAACTCGATGTCGGACCTGCCAATGGATTGACTGCAGGGGCAATCCCCAAAATGAGATCGCTATCAAGGCTTCGTTCAATGTTTCTGCGCAACAAAGTCCAAGTATGAATGGTTCGTTGGCGATATGAATATTAAATCGGTTAGGACGAATAAGAAAAAGTGAGCTGTAAAGATGATATCCATTGTTAGCCTGCTCTTGTCCTAGCGAATTAGCCTAGCAGTTTCACAGCGCTTGTTAGACAATCCTTTTGATTCTGACTCCTTCGCTCACATCTCATCCAACATATATATGACAGTTGCAGGTTGTAGGGTGGTCCTTCCTCTAAGACATGACTTGAGCCATTTTGTTCGTTTGCCGCCTAAGTGTTATGTTGTCATTGACCATCATTATTTTCCTGGCGTTCTTGCCATACACATGCGTGGGTTGGGGAAATTTAGGACACAGAACCATTGTACTCATCGCGGAGAAACTTCTGAATCATGATGGCCTAGTCTATGCTCGGTCTCTTCTAGGTCCCAACGATTTATCTGACACGTCTATTTGGGCGGATATTTACAAAAACACACCCGAAGGAAAGCACACGGCAAGCTGGCATTTTGTCGATGCTCACGATGACCCTCCCCATACATGCAATGTTTCATTAAGCAGGGACTGTTTACCTTCAAGGACGTGCATCATTCAAGCGATCATGAACATGGTGCGTCCTCATTGATGGCACCTTGAGACGCAGCTGACAGGCTCAGATGTTGCAGCTACAGGACGATAGTATGGGATGGTACGAGCATCACCAGGCGTTCGCCTTTCTAATCCACCTGATTGGCGATATCCATCATCCTCTTCACGTCGAAGGTATGGCTCGAGGGGGGAATAATATCCAAGTCCAATTCGATGGCCACGTCCAATCTTTGCATTTCGTCTGGGACGTCTGTATCCCCCAGAAAATCACTCAGAGCAACGAGACAAACGAGAGGGCGGCGGCCGAGACATGGGCGGCGAAGCTATACCAGCATTTGTTGTCGCCTGAGGCCCAGGAGAGCCCGAGCGCCCCTGGGACTTGGAGAAAAGCCACGCAGCTTGACGCGCCGCAAGATGCGCTGTTGGCTCCCAACTTCTCTCCTGATGTGCTTGGCTGGGCACAGGAAGCCAACCAATATATGTGCAAGTATGTGCTGGCCGACGACATCGATTCACTTCGGGGCAAAGAATTGGGCGGACTATACTACCAGGGCGCTGTCCCAATCGTGGAAGGCCTTATTGTGAATGCTGCCAGGAGACTTGTTTTCTGCATCAACATGCTAGCCGCTCACAGCAGGAGTTGGAATGTAGAAGGTGGCGTGGCCCGGTGACCGCTAGAAGACTCACAGGGGCTTGGTGAAGCGTACGAGGCCGCAACGCTTTACCCGTCAGATCAGGGTTCGCTTCCCCTCAGCCGCATACGCCCTAACTGTCAACAACGGCATCATGTTCAGGAGTACTCATCCTCCTTATACATGGCTTGAAAGAGATGTGCAACAACTGGCAAGGCCTCAACTGGTCATGACTTTGTACTGTAGTGATTGAATGAATCACTTCACTCTGTTGGAAAACTGCCATCCGCCGAATTGGCAGATGATCCACTTAAAACCTCGTATCTGCAAGAGGCTGAAAGTGTGATGAAACATTGCCCTTGGGTCTCGCAATGCAGAAAGGCAAACTTTGCCGCTTAGGCTCCCTAAATCCCAACCCAGCCTCATCCATTCCTCTCATGATATTTCGTACTTAGGAACACACGGTACTAAGCAATTGTATAATTTGATGCTGAAACTGTCATTTTATCCCTTGGCCAGAACCAGTCAGTTGGTTCGCAATCCGTGCTCTTGGACAACAACTCTGCTTCGCCGAAGCGAGGTGAAATATATTTCAATGGAGACAGGCGACACCAAAAAGAGACAGGCAGAAGACGAGCCTTCGGCTGCTTCCTCCTCTTCAGGCAAACGGGCCCGTATAGCAAATAGTTGCCAGTGGATTAACAACGAAAAGATATACAAGGACTGGATTGAGCGGAAAAATGGTGTCTGTCCAATTCTCTGGGTCCATGGTCCTCCAGGATCTGGCAAGACCTTTCTCTCCAGATTCGTCGCTGATACTCTACGGGCGTCGTCAGAACAACCAGCCACAGCTTGCTATTTTTGCGAAGAAGCGAGCTCCCTACTCCAAATTGTACGCTCCGTTCTCGAGCAGTTGGCTGGCCATGTAAGAACGACGCCGTCAGGGAGAGATGTACTGGTCCATGCCATTGACGAGCTGGCAGCCCGCAAAGACTCTGCGGCTGCCTCGCCCGATGCAATATGGGATCTTTTCACCACCGCCTTGCAGGGTGTCTCGACCTGGAACCTGGTCATTGACGGGGTCGACGAGTTGCAGTGGCCTATCCTCAGTGAACAGGAGTTCAACTTCACGCATCGTCTTCGCCGACTTGCGAGTGGAAGCTCAGGAGCTGGAAAACTTTACGTCTCAAGCCGAACGCTCGCAAACATTCGGCACCACTTTCACAACGTCCCTACGATCGTTCTTACTCAGGATAAACTAGAGGACGACATCAAAACTTTCGCCTCTGATCTCGTTGATGGCCATCCTCATCTAGGTCCTTACAAAGACGTAATCGTACGGTCTTTAGTGAAGGGGGCAGATGGCATCTTCACCTGGGTTGAAGTGTCTGTGCAGTCTCTGGCCCTGGAAACAACGGAGGAAGGAATAATCGAACGCCTCAACAACCTTCCTCCCGCATCGACGGATCTTTATGCCGCCATCATAACAAAACAATCAGAACGGCTCACATGGACTGATCTTCAGATACGCAATGCAATCCTCCGTTGGACGGTCAATGCTATTCACCCTCTGAATGTGCTCGAACTCTCCAATGCCGTGTCAGTTAGCACCAATGCCTTCGTGGCCGAAGTGGAGGAGAAGGCTGTGGCGGTGTGCGATGGCCTTGTCAAAATTGAAGGCGGAAAGGTCCGGGCCATGCACCATTCTCTCTTGGACTTTTTGAGATCTTCGCACGAGAGCGCGGCAGCAATGGCAGATGTGCACGGCGCTGCTGGCCATGCTTCAATTGCCATTGCTTGTTTACGATATTTGTCGCACCCTGCTTTCGCCGTCCCCAGCGGAATAGATACTACCAACGAGTTTCCCAAGTCTAGCTATCCACTCCTGGAGTACGCTGCGCTCTACTGGGTGCATCACGTCACTCAAGCGGACAGAACAAACAAGGAGCTCCAGTCGCTTATCACGCAATTTTTTGATGGTTCAACGGCCTTTGTCTGGTTGGATTGCCTTCTTCCAGCGTTTTTCTCTCGCTCCGTCTTACCAATACCGCCACGACCCAAGAATAGCGCCCGTTTCTTTCACTTGTTTACCCTCAAATCACAACTTGTGAAATTCTTTGATCAAGACGAGCCTAAGGCGGATTTCGATCGCAAGATCTCTGGCTTTCTCTCTAGCAGCTATGAACGAGCGCTAGCTGATGCCAGAGCCGATGCAAGCCCAAACCTGGAGACATCGACCGTACTCCAACGCACGCTCGATCTCGGCGAAGTCTACGGCTGGTTACCTGACCAAAGATCGAGGTCAGAAACCCTTTTTGCTGAGGCATTCAGCATGGCACAACGCCTCAAACTCGCCAACGAGCTTTCTTTGGATATCTCTCTGGAAATTGCGACATATCAGGCGCAAGCAGACGCCTTGAAACGTGGTGGCAAATATAACGAAGCACGTACCATACTTGAGCAACTGGTTCAACTCATTCAACCCCAGCCTTCTACACCGCCAATGGAATCCAGCTTGATGTTTGCATTGGACAGTCTCGGTTGGGTATGCATGAGATTAGGGTCACTCGCCGACGCGGCTGCTCACCTGTCGCACGGCCTCCAGCTCGCCACAAAGCTCTCCGGCACGACCTCATCGCTCACCCTTCGCTCTAAGATAACCCTAGCGGAAGTCCTTATGAAACTCCACCGTGCGCAGGAAGCTGAGGCTCTATGCCAACAACTGGTCGATCAGCTGGACTCGCATCGCGAGATCGGCATTCCTCTGCCGCGGGACTCGATTTCCCACCTGAACACCCTTGCCGCCGTGTATATGGCGCAGGGCAAATTCGCACAAGCTGTCCAGACTTTTTCGATGGTCGTAGAGGATCGGACAGCCACATTCGGCGGGGACCATCCTATGACATTGTGGGCGACAATGCAACTGGGCCTGGCGATGGAAAAGGCAAGCACAGGATCCGGCGAGTTGCTGGCATTGTTCGATAACTTGGTCATGCGACAGGAAAAGGTGCTAGGAACCCAACACCCTGACGTCAATACCAGTAGAGAGGCCCTGTCCAGGGTGCAGGGGGCTGCCGCCTAAAGTTGTTCTAGAATCACTATCGTCCCATCTCCAAGACATGGAGACGGAACCAGGCAATTGACTTTCCTCAGCGCGCAGCTTTCTCACAGTTGGTGCAACTCGTGGCTGGTCATACTAGTCCAAAAGTGGAGCATACAATGGAAATTGGAAATGGCAGAATTGCAGGTATAATCGCTTGGTGAATGAACTGCTGTGATGCCACCTGCAATATTTGCAAAGAAGGCTTATCGCCCAAGCATCTGATTTCATGTAGTGTCAGATGTCACCTAGTCTGGGTGCATAAGTTCCGACTGCGACGGCGCTTCGCAAGGCTGTATAAAGGGACTTGCCGACACCACCACCCATGCCCTCAAGGAACCCCCTGTCGAGGCGTGGATGATGGACTGGGTCAGCTGAGCCTGCACGGTGTGCGACCGGTGAAGTCAATTATGCCATGGAGGGATTGAAGACTTTGAGGAGGGCTTGAAAATGATCTTCCTTAAGATCGGTAGAGGAGGACATGATCGGGGATTGGGGGGTCCATGGGGTGCACTGGAAGAGGCGAGGCAGATTTTGAGGGAGCCGGTAGACAATCGACATAGAATCGAGGATAGGAGGCCTGATACGGCAGGGGGAATGATTCAAGAAGTGTCGGACGGAAGCACAACGGGTATGTCAGAGCGATGGAGGGGAGAAGAAAATAAGTTGTGAGGAAAGAAACAATTGGGAAGGGAGGAGGATCCTATAGCCGTCAAAAACGGCGGCGCGCCCCAACCCGGGACCGTGCCTGAACCGAAGGATTTTCGACAAACAACTCTACTCCTTTTTTTTTTCCTCAGCCTCATACTCATAGCAGAAGGACCAGGATCCAATTTGAGTGGAAGAGACCCCAGAAGTCAATGCATCTGTACCTGGGTGATGCAAAGGATCCCCCGAAAGAGCCGTCTGTGGAGCCTAGCAATGGCTTGTTCGTACCCTATATAAGTCCCGCATGCTATCAATGTTAGGGCTTCTTGAACTGTAAGTGCAAGGCTAAAGATTACCTACCCCCAAGTTGAGGATAATGTTTCTCACCCAAAGCTTTTTCCATCCTACCCCCCTACATTACGGATGGCAGGTACACCTTGCTCCCTTCCATTAACGTCATGATATACTGGATGTTATCACAGACACTAAAGGAAATGGTGCAAAAGCCGCGACGCGATGCGTTGCTGTCTATGGTGCTAAATCTCCAAAACGGCGAAGATAAATGCACCAGATAGACAGAGAAGCTCATATACTGTTAGAGATACCAAAGGCAAACTCCATTCACATCCTGGCAACCTCTCTGTCGACCTTGTGAAGGACCTCGAGCATCTCCTTCCACACCTTTTCCCTCGTCCTGATCGCTTCCTGACTCGTCACGTTTGCACCAGGGCTATTTCAGCAGTCAGCACCAATCAAAAGTATCTTCCAACAATCAACCTACTCGGTAATGTGCTGATTCTCCAACCATTGCCCGTGCGTCTCGACGCCTCGAACAGCCGCATCAACGAGGGCTTTACTGCCATCTTTCACGTCTCGTGCCGTGGCCCATTGGAGGAGCTTCAAAATCAGTGGCGCCGGCTCCCGTGTGAGGAGTTCGGATTTGCAGAATCCCGGTGTGACACAGTTGACAATGACGGGAGGATTGCCCTGGTGGTCTTCTGACATCATCTTCGCCAGCTCAATAGTGACGAAAATGTCCAGCAGCTTGGTGAGGCCGTACCGTTCCGCTGGTCCGCCGAGGGCTTGAGATTTCTCCCATTGTGCCTTATCATTCAGGTTCTGCAAGATGTTGTCTGCGTGCTTCTCCGGGAACTTGACGTACATGTGCATATCGCTCGCCACGATGACTAGGTGGGGGGTTTTCCCGCTCTTCTTTGATTGCGTGACGAGCAACGGTAGCAAGCGGAGACTCAATAACGCCGTGGACAAGCCGTTGACTTCAAGTGTCCTCTCCCAGCCGTCAGACGTCAAATTCCATTGACCCGAAGCCATCCCGGCATTCAGGATGGCTGTATCCAGCTGTCCGTCCTCGTCTTCGATGTACCTCTTCATCCGTGTCGCAAAGCTTTTGACGCTCTCGAACGACTCCAAATCGACCTGCCACACCTCGATGCTCTCAGGCCGTGTCCCCGTTGATGCAGTTAGGTCTTCCTTTGCCGCCTTTCCCTTCACGAGAGTCCTGACACCGAGAATGATCTTCGCGGCCCCCATGCGTAGAACATGGCGGGCGGATTCAAGTCCGACCCCTGTATTCGATCCGGTAACCAATACCGTCTGTCCCTTGAAAGAATCTGGAGCTGGAACCCTCAGTCGATGAAACGGCTGGCCGAAAGCTTTGAGCATTTGGTCCATTCAAGTAAGGTGCTGGTGGGTGTTTTCTTGACTTTGAGGCGTGTGTGAGAACAGATGTAAGGTCATCATGAGAGAACAACACGGGCTTCTTAATAGAAATTGTATGAAATGCCTTTTTTCTTTTGTTGCATGCATTTGATGCCATTGCGCACGTAGCAATGTGTTTCGCAACGCGACGGATTGATTGTTCGTCCGGTTGCGCAACCCGGAGTCGGACGAACATTGGTATTAGACTAAACCTCCCCAGGCAAACGACAGCGAACATCTAAACCGTCTATGGCTTGTGCTAGACCCTCTCATGGTGTGTCTCGCACGCTTGGCCAGACGAGAGAGGTAGTATTTCCAATTCTAGGCGCAAGATCGAGGTGGAGGTAGATGAATTGAATGGATCTTGAAACGAAAGCAAGCATTTGCCAATTTCTAACTCTAGTTCCAGTGTTTTCCTGCCCCTGACACCCGCCGCTTTCCAACGCCTTGAAGGCGAAGCAAAGACGGATCCAGCTTTGCCGGAGACGGGAAAGCACAGTATCGTGCATTCTCGAACGTCTAGGCATCATTACCATATCCTTCACTCCTATAGGGAGCCGAGGGTTGTCAATTCCTGACCTAGCTCATCATATATGTCCAGACAATGAACGCATGGGGCCATGAAATGACCAGCATCTCCCACGCGGGCCCGCTCATCCTGTCATGACTGGTAGACTGGAAGGTGACGCCCCAATTAAAGCCTCTTCCATCATTGTTCATTCATTTTTCAACCAGTCTCTTTTCTACACCTTCTCTGACCTTCCTCCTCGTCTCCTCCATTTCCTGTTTACTCGCGTCGAATCTGATGTTGCCAGCCTGGTTGAATGGATTCTCCTCACTCTTCTCGAACTCCTTGCGCACAATCTCAATCCGCTGCTGTTTACGTAGACCAGGATGCTCGATCTCGATCTCCGGTAAACGTCGCTCTTCAAATGCCTTGTACGCCGCCTTAAATCGCCGCTCCGGATGCCTGTCGAGTTTGAGGTCGTTCGCAGAACCCGTCAAGCTCAGCGCGTCAAGTGCGTTGTCAATGCCCGAAGCGTTGAGAGCTTTCTCCTTGCCACTTGTCCCGCTCGGCTCGCCGTCCAACTGCCCAAGGTCGAGTGTACCGCGACTCTTCTTCTCTGCTGTCTTCTTGTTGGCACCTTTGGGTGTGCTGCGCTGACTCTTCTCCTCCTCTGCTAGTTGTGCGTCTCTTTCAGCCTTTTTCGCTGCTGCCTCCGCAGCCTTGGCCGCTGCCGCTTCTTTCTTTCGATTGTCTTTGGCACCTTTGGACCATTTCTCGTCTTCCTCGGCGGCCAGTCGGGCGTCGATGGCTGCTTGTTTCTGTGCGGCGGCTTCAGCTTTGCGTGCATTACCAGCGGCTTTCTTGGTGTTCTCGCCGCCTTTCTTGCCTCCCATCTTGCCGGTTCTCGGCCTGAGGCTGGTGGGAGGTGGAGTCTTTGGTGGCCTGGCTCAAATAGGCGTTAACGGTGATGTAGGTGGTGAGATTGACGATGACGAAGATACGGATAAACTGCAGAGGTGAGAATGTACGGAAGTTGATGGGCATACACTGGTTATGTGCAGGAAAGAAGCTATGCAGTTGTAAGTGGCGTGGCGCGGGGGTCAAATTCACGAGTCATGCAGCCTTGTTCCATTTGATCCATGACTCGTCGCGCGCTAAGAGAGCCTTGCTAACAATTGCCGACCGCTGTCAGGTACCTTTTGATAATAATATATCATATCAACCTCAATGGGGTCCTCATTCCTGCCAACCCTTGCCTCATGAACTTGTATCGATTAGGCACTGTTTGCAGTCTCCTGAACGCCTCTCTAACATGTTTGGGCTCAACAGGCGTTCTTCCCTCCTCGGGCATCTCGAACAAACTGCACCCCTCTCTCTTTCTCTTCTTCAGCGCTTCCTGATCACCTCGACCTCCATTTGCCTTTTTATTAGCCAAGTCCTCCAGAGCTTTGACTTTCAACGCCTCTTCAGTCAGGGTCTGCACGATCTCGAACGTCAAAAAGCCAAGAATATCGACGACATCGTCATTTGGCTTGCTGTCGACGATGGTGCCAAATCCAGCCCATTCTCGGAATCTTTTTCCTTTGCGGAACGTAAAACTTGCTTGTCGACAGTCGGACCAGTACACGTATTCATCCTTGGTCATATTTTTGGTGCGCTCATCGGCAGAAGCGAGACGGGCGAGTGTGGCTTCATTTTGTTCTTCCTCCTCCTCGTCTTCTTCGTCGTCTCTTTCGGGTACTAGTTCTGCGTAGAAAGACTGGACCTCCCAGGGCAGGACTAACTTGGCCTTCTTGTTCGCACTTGATTTTTGAGGGGCCGATGGATTGACTCCTCCTGATGCCTACGTCTTTGTTATTCACGATCACGGCAAGGTGGAGAGCGCTTGTTTACCTCGTCAAAATCACCCACGTCACCAGCATCACCTCCGCCTTTGTCGTCCGAATCTTTGACATTCTTGCGCACATCCTTCCACGAAAGGAATGTTTTGAGCCTAGAGACTTTGGCTCTGTCATGACGGATCTGAAAGATGAGATCGACGATTGAGATGGATTTGGAACCTCGACGGTGTGCGAGGGCAGTGGCTTGAGTGAGCTAATTCTCATATCAGTAAAGCTCACATAGGTGGCGTTCAGTGCTACATACCATTTCCAGAACCTGTTCGCGCACAATTTCTTCAATCATCCATGTCGTCTCCACACTTGGTTCGGCCGTTTCACCGCTCACAAACATCATCTGCTCGATCCCATGAGTTAGCCTGAGCATAAAATCATCTTCATCTCCAGGCATGATCGAAGACTGGACATCTGGGTGAAAATCCGATCCAGGAACGCCGCATTTGTTGTTCATGTCCTGCAGTGTATCTCCCAAAACGAGGCTAGTTGAAATCCTCTGGTCAATGTCCGGATCTTTGCCGCCATCCATGTCGTTGGTGTCTAGCTCGCTGGCCGGGATTACCGATCGCAGGAGCAGGAAGGAAGGTTGAGTCTGGAGGCCTCGGGTGAAGAAAAGTGAATAGGAAAGTGACCCGACGACTATGGCATTGTCTATCAAACACCGAGTCCGGGCGGCGGAGGTACGGTATTCCAGTTCCATATATGGTCCAGCCAGCAAGATCGCCCGTGCCGTTAATGAAGCAGACGGTGTCAATCATCAAAAAGGATAATACGGTCTAACTGGCCAACTTCTCTTGGTGCCGAAAGGCCAGCCGCTAAGGCTGTGGTGCTAGTGTGGATGGTTCATGCTTTCTTCTAAATTTTTCATTCGCATTGTTGACGGCAGCCTTTTCTAAGCAATCAAATCGATCCGACTTTCGAACGTTGTCACTCGCCCGGTTCGGCACTCGGTCTCTGGGGTGTTCTGCGTCGTTCCCATTGGTCATCCGATACAGCGAAAACGGTATCAGGACAGGGGCTTCCAAGCCGTGACCAGAGCTCCGGGTTTCCAGAGTCAATGGCACCAGAGTTGGTAGAACTCTGAACCAGTGGTGTCATACACTCCAGCGGGCTCTCGAGAGAAGTTGCCCATGATCTTCCTGTCCAGTCCCAGGCACAGGATGACTGTGTCACTTCGCCCTATTTCATCCAAATGTCCAGTGTGACGTCGATCTTTTTCAAGTCGTCCCTGAGGCTTCCTTATGGATCTTTCGCGAGCAACGGACAAGAGAGATACAAAGACAAATAAAGGAAGAAGTCGAATTGCTCACCTGTTGGATCTCCTGCCTGTACTTTGCTGGCCTCTCACTCCCCATCTCGACTCATTTGCCACGCGCAGTAATCTGAGATTTACACCGGCACCCCGACTCGTCTATTTTGGAATTCACATGGGAACGAAGACATATACATGATTCATCTCGAGAAGCGTATTGAATTGATGCGCAAAGATGAAATGAAGAAGGGATGAATGAGAGTTGTCAGCGTCTATTGTTACAGGTTGTGGTTGGCATTGCCTTCTTGGCCGAAGTTTTTCCCGCTTCTTCCTTTTCTCCCCGCAAAACCAAATTTCCCCCGGCCGGACCACAAGGTTCCAACTCGCCATTCCTAGAGCGACCATGTAAAACCCGAGTCGAAATGCTGTACCTCGTCGGTCTCGGACTCGCTGACGAGACTGACATCACCCTGAAAGGTTTAGAAGTAGTGAAACGCGCAGAACGAGTTTACCTCGAAGCATACACGAGCATTCTCCATGTGGGAAAAGAGAAATTGGTCCGTTTTCGTCATCGTCTATGAACCTTCGAATACTTGAACCGGTGGCTGCAAAGTCGCCGACAAACTCGTCGAGTCTAACAGTTACGGTAGGAGTCATTTTACAGCCGCCCGGTGATCGTGGCAGATCGGGAAATGGTTGAATCATCCAGCGATGAAATTCTCGAGGGTGCAGACAAGATCGATATAGCATTCCTCGTTGTTGGGGACCCTTTTGGGTGTGTCAACCTCGTCTAGACCATTGTCACTGCTAATGAACCATCCAGGGCCACAACACATACAGATCTCGTCCTCCGCGCTCAGGAGCTGTCTATCCCCACGAAATCGATTCCCAATGCCTCGATACTGAACGCTATTGGCGCCTCCGGGCTGCAGCTGTACAACTTTGGACAAACTGTGTCCATGGTCTTCTTCACCGATACCTGGAAACCTGCAAGTTTCTACGATCGAATCCGCGAAAATGTCTCCATCGGTCTCCATACATTGGTCCTATTGGATATAAAAGTGAAAGAACAGTCACTTGAAAACATGGCAAGAGGAAGGAAAATCTATGAGCCTCCACGCTACATGACCGTTGCACAATGTGCACAGCAAATGCTCGAAATTGAAAAAGAGAAGAATGAAGCTGTATACAGTGAAGACAGTCTGGCAATCGGGTGTGCGAGAGTGGGCGCAGATGACCAAACATTCGCATGTGGAACACTCAAGGAATTGTCTGAAATTGATCTTGGTCCTCCTCTCCACAGTGTTGTACTCCTCGGTAAAAGAGCGCATGAGCTGGAAAAAGATTACATCAAAGCTTTCGCTGTGAATGAAGAGACGTTTGAGACAAGCTGGAAGAAGTATCATGAACGAAGACAACAAAACGATCGGGCATATGATTTATCACATTCGTCAGACTAACCGAGGACCAAGGTGCTGACGAGAGGGTAAAAGCTCCAGCAATCTCATTGAGCTAACCCGAGACACGTGCAATGGGTGCCCATTCTGCACAATGGACATTATCATGAGCAGTCAGATGACACTCCCCGACTCTTCTAACCTAAAATGCCTGGGTTCCATGAGTTGATCATGATCATGTACAGCGACCTCGACGGCAATGTGTTCAACAGGAAGTATCTGTGGTTTCAGCGGAGCTCTTGAAAACAAATTCAACTAGTGCGAAACAATTTCAAAGAACTCCATGCTGAAGCCGGAGCATAAAGGGAAGGACACATATCTTTTCACTCCTCGTCATTTTGTCACCTGGGATACGATCCAAGCTTGCATGATACCTGCCACATTCCCAATTACACCGAACACAACCGTGAGAATAAACACTACGAATGCCGTTCAGAATGTCGCCCACTGAACTCGATCTCTCCTATCGAACCACCACTGTTACCAATCTTTTGGTGACATCTTGTTGTACGCCGCTTGAGTTTTAGATAGGCGTTAATGCCAGTATCGATAACCATTCAGGCCAAAAGACGCTTGTTTCGCCATCGCCCGCTTAAGAACCAGGTGTGGACTCTTCTTCATCATGTACTCGTTCCGTTTCGATTTCCGCGGTTCAGTGGCCTGAACAAGAGATAATGTGCATCCAGTGTCTCACGGACGAAGCCTGGAGAAAAGGGACGACTAAAACCCATCAGCGACTATACCATCGAAAGCCTCTCGGGGTCTCCTCGCATTAGTTAACACAGTCGTGCCGAAACACGTGGAGGAATTTATCAAGTGTAGGGCAGTGTCGTCTTCCCACACGATCATCATCTCAACTTTTCTTACAAAAGGGGGGATGCAGAAATCACAGGACAATGCACCCTTCTTGATTTGCCCTTACGGCAACTCGGCTGGAAGTTGGACCTTGACCCAATGGATCAGTTTTAGGGCTGATTGAGGCTTCGGATGGTTGAGTGTCGGTGTCAAATGAAGCCATAATTGAATGGCAAATATGAGAGCAGTCGTTGACTGGCCTCATCCACAACGTCAGGCATTATGCCCGACATTGAGCTTGTCGATCTGAATATTTTGCCTGGATCTCATCTCCGATTATGTCGAGACTTTCTTGTTGTCTTGCATGCACCATCTGCACAAGCTGGACGGCGACATATCTATTCCTCAAAACCAAAGACTCGTCGTTTATATTGACAATGCAGTTCTTCCAATAGTCCGTGTAAGGCTTAGGGGGAGCTTTGGCTGATCTAGGTAACGGCGACGAATCCCAAGACAGGTTCCACACACTCGCATCAAATCTCGACACACCTTTCATATCATCGAAGTCGAAATGTGCCGCGAGAATACTTCTTCCGTAGGCGGTACATCTTCCTCCTGTTCTTGGTTGCTAGATAGAAAGCTTTTGCCGGTAAACTCACGATCAGTTAGTGGATAGTTTTTGGAGCATAAAGTTCCCACACTTCTGGACAAGTGGCAGATCTAAGTCCAGTACGCATTTAAGCACTGCTTAGAGGGCACATGGACATGGGCTGCCTTTTCCAGGCGGTTTCGGATTAATAGGGATGACCAACGATGACCCCTATTTTTCATGTGACTTTTGCTCAGGACGATAACCCCTTATTTACTGGCAACGCATACATATCCAGGTACAAGATAGGCTCTTCCCGG
The DNA here is from genome assembly GCF_000835555.1 of Rhinocladiella mackenziei CBS 650.93. Lineage (NCBI taxonomy): Eukaryota > Fungi > Ascomycota > Eurotiomycetes > Chaetothyriales > Herpotrichiellaceae > Rhinocladiella > Rhinocladiella mackenziei. The sequence continues at coordinate 742,633 of NW_013550600.1, forward strand.
AGGTTCCACTTCACGGTTGAATACGTACCGACGCAGGATCCCACAATTTCCTTGGTATAACGCAAGGCTGCACGAGCGTTACGAAACAACCCAATGCTTCCTTGGCATACTCAGATCACCCACGTGGCCGTCACTCCGCGTTGACCCGTCACCTTTTTGGCAACTTGGATCACATTCCTCAGGGTCCAGCAAGCAAATCTATTCCATGGACCCATTCTACTTATAATCTCTGTTCTTGTCCGTTCCATGAGGCGGTTGCCTCCTAGGCTACAGCACCCAGCAGGCTACCACGCAGACAACAGCACAGGGTGTTGAACAGTAGCCATACATCCACTGATTGTTTGACATGAACCTATCGCACATACGAAGAAGCATATTATGTCAATTGAGAATCTAAAAAGCAAGCGTATCGCAGGCGCCAGTCAGGATGGAAGCCGAGAATTCATTACGTTGATCGCGTTTATCTGTGCTGACGGGTCACACTTACCACCAGCTCTTATCTATCGAGGCGCCTTATACGATCTTCAGGACACCTGGCTTGACGAGTTCAATGATTCAGAGCATCTCGCATTCTTCGCATGCTCAAAGAATGGGTGGAGCGATGATACATCAGGTCTTGACTGGCTTCGCCAGATTTTGGACCGTGCAACAAAAGAACAGACCTCTCCACGAGACCGACGTTTCTTTATTCAAGATATAGAGGGTCCAGCGAGCAAATCTACTCCTTGGACCCCTGTTCCTGTCAATTCCATGAGGCGGCTGTCCCCTAGGTTACAAGCATCCCCAAATGGCCACAAGACAGACAACAGCACAGGCAACAATGCTGACGGACACTGTTCAGATAGCTATGTAGATGGGCTCTATTCTCTGATCGGATCCAGTCAGAGCACCCTTTCAATTCGAGAGTACTCAACCACAATCAATGTACACCCACTGATTATTTGCGGGTCAAGACGAGGAAAATCGACGGCCAGCTCACTTGAGCATTCCCCGATTACAGTCGTGGAGTCGAGATTTGACCTCTAGACAGAGGTGAACAAGGAAATATAGAGATTCCGCCGGCTGATGTCGTGTCCACATCCGCTGTGTGACGTCTCTCTCGAACATAATCGCGATCTCCAGTTTCACTTCATCGACGGCCACGACCTGACCAATCTACAACGATGGATCTTCTCCACCCCCTTGAATACGACCCATCCACAAATGCTGCGGATGAGCCCGCGTCGCGGGGTCGTAAGAGGAAGCCTTCCAACAAGGGTGAAATCCTCGAGTGGAAGCTGTCGAGTATGTTCCGCCATATCTTTAATACGGCATGTTCAGTAGCTGTCCGGCCACGAAAGAAGGCGCGTATGACGAGTCCGACAATTTCTCCTTCTCTTCTGCCTATCGTCGACTTGGTCGACGTCCAGTCGGAGATGAAGTCGGACGATTCCCTTCTACCTATGGCAGCGGATCTGACGATGATTGATCTCGGCGATGCCGAGTCCGAGTGCGATTCGCGTAGCCTTGACGAACGAGACGGGTGATCTGACGATAACCGATCTGTGGACGAAAGGCCGACATCGTGCGCCCGCCGTGACAGTCTATTCTCTTGCTTCTCTCGTTCCCGCTCTTCGTCATCCTTCTGCCTTGGCGTCCTCGCTGAATGCAGAAGCAAAGCGACGGTCGCCAAAGAGGGCTCGAACTTTAGGGGCCCGCGAGAGGACGCCAGCTACGATCCCACTTTCGATACGCTGTTTGACCAGTTTATCCAGTCACATTAGTCTTCATCGTCGCCTTCCCCGTCCGCGTCGCCGGACTTCCGCGGCCAGCGAATTGAGCGGAACAACGCTGATTGGCGCTGAACGCGACCCGTCTTGTGGTAGCGTAGAGCGAGGCAGAGAGATACTCAAGAACCAAGTTTCGGAAGACGTGTCGGAGAGAGAATGAGCTCTAGATCCAGAGGACACTTGCCAAGTTCAAAATGGCCCTCGCATTCGACTACGGGCCCGTCTGCCTAAAATCACACTCCGCCTCAGGTTCCAGAATACATATCAAGCAGGAAAGAAGAAAACATGGGAGCAAAGAGAGGGAGGGAAAAGAAAGCAAATAAACGCAAGGAAAATAAGGGACCTAAGAGCAGGAAGGATAAGAAGGGAAAGAGGCACAGCAGACAGATGCGTAGAATGTAACGACGGAGGGAGTAAAAGAAGCGAAAGAGGCAATATCGGCGATCGTAACGGTGGATGGATTTACGAGTGTATATGCAATCACCGCGCTTTTTGTTTTTGTTTTTCGGTTCACGCGCCGATACTATAGCGAATTGTTTATAGCTGCTTCTGGGCCGATAAGCACTGCTGTTCCTCCATGGCGTCCAGAGGCTAACCTTGTCCGACTATGCGTAGAGAGTGCCGTGGAAGCGTGAAGATACCCATGGCTCTAGTCTACCCTGGTCCACGCTCTGCTTCGCTACTTAACTAGGCGATTGCTGAATTGGCACGCTACCCCTTCTCACTTCGAAGACCACCCCTATCGATCTCAACACCTGGGCACTCCTGAAGATCCCATGTAACCACGCTCCTAGTGTTGCGATGATCGCGGATATCGACGCGAAAACCGGCATCGCTAAACTTAGCATCTCCGAACTCGTCGAGTTGGCGCCTAATTTGACAAATACTCTGATTTTAAGGCATTGCAGTCTGAACCGCACAGAGATACGTCTGCTTAAGCTCGAGACTGGGCTAACGCCAAAAATATGCGGTACGTCATACGTCATATAGGACTCCACAATCACTGGCTGGAGCACTACGTTTACCTTCTTGTCCCACCTATGATCTAACACTAGTGAGGTCCCTCGATTCTACCAGTTCGACGAAAACCCAGTTTTCACTAACTTTCGTCTTTGACAGGTCAACTTCGATTTGGCGTTGTCTCAGCATCTCGGACCCTTCTGGCGGCGCTAGAAGGGTCTGAGCTCCAGGACGCGAAAACCCCTGTCCTTCGCGTTCATTATGTAATGACATATAATCAGTATGAGTAATTTTTGAAATACGTTTAAATGACTTGAATGACGGCTACGGTGAAGTATAGTTCTATGAAAGTGCAGAGAATTTTACTAGTAAAACTTTTGATCTGACGAACGTTAAGAAAGGCCCATTACACGTATTAGAGCTCAGACCCTTCTGGCGCGGCCAGAAGCCAGAAGGGTCTGAGATGCTGAGACAAGATTTGGCGTCAATTTTGAAGCAGTCTGCGGTGGAATAAATATTTACCCTAACGTAATTTTGAGTCACGTGATTATAACTTAATGCGCGTGACGACGCCAAGACTGTCGCGTTGGCCAATAACGTGTGACAATGGCTTGGCAGCATCACGTGAAGATGTTGGCACTCCCTTGCCATCGGATCCAATCCGTGGACCTTATGGCCGGGTAGGACGGCGGGTAGGACGGGGGACAAGTGTATGGCGCAGGCCTCGATATCTAGGTTGTCCTTAGATCGGATCCCATGATATACCGCAGCCATCGGATCCAATCCGTAGACCATGTGGCCGAGTGGGATCGGGGACAGTGGTCGGCAGCCTGTACGGCGCAGCCTCCCCAGCCTGATCGGATCCAGTCCATGGCCCATGTGGAGATGGGCGGACGATACCTTCAGAAGACACCATCAGTGAACACTCGAATGCTATCTATCCCCCTTCCAACATAATCTGAAGTATCCTCTTATGACATACAAGCTCCCCCGATTCGTATTTAAACATGTCGAACAAGGTTTACGTTTGTAGATGGTCTGACAAGTGGATAACTGATCGTACGACGGAGTTGTTGTACCTGGAGTTCTGCGACAGTTCATGGAACAGGAGGGACCCACATTGTCCGTCCAGTTGATAGAAAACAGAGCATTCAACACATCTCAAGTTGCACCCTCATTCAACATAAAGCTTCCAAATTAAATATGATATCTAGAGGTGAGGCGTAAGTGAAGACATTTGCGTCAGAATGTCATTAGAAAGAGTCCGTCAGCCCGATTGTTGCAAGGCGCTGCGGAAAGACAACACATGATACTGAAGGTGAGAGATGCCTTCGAAAAACAGTTTTGTGCAAGTTGTGCTCGAGAGCAGATGGCAAGTACGAGATTAAGCTTTATACCCCTCGCCCCCAAGGCTGCGTCCATTTCACCTTCCCCTCAACGCCTATGGTGGGTTGCAGGAGGTCGCAGGAGTTCAGCACCCTTCTCAATCAGGAGGCGGACCACGTCCTCGTGTCCATTCCCTGAGGCCCATGACAGCGGTGTCCGGCCATATTCGTCGGTCGAGTCCACAGCAGCACCCTTCTCAATCAGGAGGCGGGCCACGTCCTCGTGTCCATTCTCTGAGGCCCATGACAGCGGTGTCCGGCTAGCTTTGTTGGTCGAGTCCACAGCAGCACCA